>NC_060077.1:66548924-66861701 GCF_922984935.1 Meles meles
GGAATTATCTTTTCTGTGGATAAAAAGCAATTTTATCTCTACTGAACAAAATTAATTTACATTATTGAGGACAAGAATTGTCTATCAATTATCTATGGTTTTAATTCTGTCCCTACAGAGTTAACTCCATTTAATTCTTAACTTTTTAAAAAATTATTGTAAGCTCTAAAATTGGAAAATTGTAAACCCATGATTACTAAACTTTCTTGGAACTGTAACATGCTATATGATCTTTGAAAAGGATGAGATAAAGAACATGGATGGCATGATGGAATTTTAGAGCTGAAATTGTAAAATATGCCAGAAATCTTAAAATATTAAAGGCACTTGCAATAAAACCATAAATAACCTATTAACACAATAAAACATGACTTAAATATTATTATAAATGGTAAAAGTAGGCTACATGTCAGTTCGTTTATACCTGAAATTAGTGAACTGGGGGTAAGAATCATTCTGTAGGAGAGCACTGGGATATGACATCCATACACGAAGATAATATAGGGATGTACAGAAAAAACAACATACATTTTGAATATGCCTTTATGAAAACCATCAAGTGAAACCAAAATTTTGAAGCAAAATAAGCTATGCCAATAAGGAAATGTTTGTTAAGGAATAAGGATGTATACATCATAAAACATTTAAGAAATAAAGGCCAGGTTCATATGAATACATCTCTGGAGTACTTAGTTCAAGAAGGCAAAACTACCTTGGTCCCATTTCATCACATCTTGGTTGATGCTAAATATTTTGTGTCAGATCTAAACTTCTATAAAGACCTCAGATATCCAACAGAAGAGAATTCTTCCCAGCCATTTTACAGAACGTATACCACAGAGACTAAATACTTAGACTCTTTCACTGTTTTAGTCTTTACCTCATGTGTAAATCCATGCAAAAATAGGATTTTTTTCTTTGGCCAAGTTTTAAGGATTTTGTCATTGTCACTAAGTCTCTGATTTTAGAAAATGCATACAAATCTAGTTGGCATTTTAAATTTGTTCCTTGGGCAAAGGACATGTTGATATGTACCGAGTATGGAAATTTATCACTTAGGGATGTTTTTGGTTGAAATAACAGAAAATCTGACTAATCAACAAAAGGAGTTTGTCTCACACAAGTGGTTAATGTGTAGACTATTCATCGCGAGCATCTCAATGATGCCGCAAGGGATTCAGTCTTTTTCTATCATTCTGCTTTATCATATGCCATGTTTAGACTGTAACTATGTTCCTTAACCTCATGTTATCATTGTTATATGTGATACACATGGTTAACAAAATACCATGTTTCTATTCTCAAGAGAAGGGAAAAAGGGATGAAAGAGAAAAGTTGCCTGAATTGAGAAAGGAAAAACTTATAAAGAGAAGTCCCCAGCCCAATTTCATTCTCATTGTTATAGTCAATACTCCATCATTTAGTCACTCATTGCTGCAAGGAAATGTGTGCTCCTTTGAAGGGCCCCATTTCCTGCCCAAACAAATCAGGTAAGAAAAACAAAAACAAAAATAAAATGTAAAAAAAAAAAAAAAATGGAATATAAACATGCTGTAATTTACTGGGGACAGTGTTAGGCTCTTCAACCATGTAAACCAAAATTAAGATGAAAGAGCACTGGGGCACCTGGGTGGCTCAGTGGGTTAAAGCCTCTGCCTTTCGTTCAGGTCATGATCCCAGAGTCCTGGGATCGAGCCCCGCATCGGGCTCTCTGCTTGGCGGGGAGCCTGCTTCCTCCTCTCTCTCTCTCTCTCTGCCTGCCTCTCTCCCTACTTGTGATCTCTGTCTGTCAAATGAATAAATAAAATCTTTAAAAAAAAAAAGATGAAAGAGCACTATCTTTAAACAAAAGATAATATTCTGAATAAATTTCTGGGAAAGATTTAGAGATTTTCATTCATCGATCAAAAAATTGATAGATTGTGGCTGTCTTTTTTTTTTTCCTTCAACAAGTGATTTGTTTATTTACTTATGTTCATTGTCAGATTTAAGTGATGGGAGTACTAGGATGAGTACTAGGATGAGTACAGGAAATATTTATTATATCTCAGGAATTCTTTAGCATTATATATACTGTATTGCATCTTTTTCAACATACTTATGAGATAAAGAGGGTACAACATGGCACTCAGAAGGTAATATTATTCAGTCTGTTTGACTTCATGACTTATGATCTTCACATCATCCTCACATGCCAAATATGGTGTTCATTGAGCTCAAAAAAAAAAAAAGAAAGAAAGAAAACATCAGCTGATTTATTTATGCTCAAGACTAATAGTTGATTGCTCTTTGCTTTGTTAGAATCTTCAGTGAGGACAGTTTTACCAAAGGTGGAGAATAGAAGTGTCAAGTTAGGCGTAATTAGCTAAAGTACTTATCAGTGACACTTAGTGGACTTCAGCTGTCCATATAACCTTAACTTTCTCAATAGTTCAAAACTTTGGGATGTATGATGGTTCTACCATAAGTACTCGGAGATACAATAGTAATTAGAACTGTGTTGTCACTGATTTGTCTTTAAGCACGTATATTCATACATTGAACCAATATTTCTAGTAGTTCGTGCCTGCCTATATCTTTGTACTGTAATGAATGGAAAATAGATCCTGTTCAGCATTTTCTTATCTCATCACTCTTGGAAACCATAGACCTGTTATGTAGAAATACAATCCCGAGAAACTGCCAAGAAATCTCAGTGCATGTGTTTGTGCGTGTGGTCATGTGAGTGATTCGACTTTGTGTATATAATCTGCATATGCCTGTGTAGCTGTGATGTTTGTGTAGCATACCACTTGGCATGTGTAATGTGTACAGAAGAGGTTGAGTACCTTTCTTTAGAATACTAATTATTGATAAAACATAAGTACCATTTTCTGGAAGCCATATTGAAGTTTCAAGTGCCAGATTTAAAACAACAACAAAAAAAGCAAACAAACAAGCAAAAAGATATCTATTTCTTCTCACTGCATGATTTTCAACAAGACCTTAAAATTCCAGAAAAAGGTTGCAGGACAATTTAAGTGCAATGCTGTGAAAATGCTAACAGTATTCATAGGGTTATTATGAGAATCAAATTAGTTAATACTTGCAAAGAATTTAGCACCTAGTATTTGATAAAAAATGGAGTAAAACCATTCGTATTTACTATATTTCACTATAGCATTAAAAAATATTTCTTTGGGGGCACCTGGGTGGCTCAGTGGGTTAAGCCACTGCCTTCGGCTCAGATCATGATCTCAGGGTCCTGGGATCGAGCCCCGCATCGGGCTCTCTCCTCGGCAGGGAGACTGCTTTCCCCCCAACCTCTGCTTGCCTCTCTGCCCACTTGTGATTTCTCTCTCTGTCAAATAAACAAATAAAATCTTTAAAAAAAAATATTTCTTTGAGGGGTGTCTGAGTGGATCAGTGGGTTAAAGCCTCTGCTTTTGGCTCAGGTCATGATCTCAGGGTCCTGAGATTGAGCCCTGCATTGGGCTGTCTGCTCAACAGGGAGTCTGCTTCCTCCTCTCTCTCTGCCTCCCTCTCTACCTACTTGTGTTCTCTCTGTCAAATAAAGAAATAAAATCTTTAAAAAAAATATTTCTTTGAAACTCTCAGACCTTCCTTGGAATTGGGCTATAGGCTTGGGCTAGTACACTTGGAAGACAATTTTTACATTCATAGAAGCATTAGACCTTATGATCATAATGAACCATCTGTTCTTTTTGGTCCTGCTGATCATAGAACTATTTCTTTTTCTGAGACCTCTTTCCTAGACCAATAGAACTTGGTACTATAAAGAACCCTGAAGAGTCTCAGATTTTACCTAGCTTGAAAGCCAGCGAGTTAGTCTGCTACAGTGTCTATCATGGGTGTTTATAGAAACACAAGACATTTGGGCCAGAGATGAAGGTAAATTTATTTATTACTCATGGCAATAGTTGAGTCAAAATAACTGCATTTTGGAGTCAATTTGCCAAGGCCTGATTCTCACAGTCTGACACAAAGGAGGCCAGATGATACCTACGTACACAGTGGATTGTGTTACCAAAGTTACCGAGTTTAAGGAACCATATTCTCTTATAATGAGTGGTATGACTGCCCTGTATTCCAGATGGAAACATTATTATAAAAACTTTTGGCGGGGCACCTGGGTGGCTCAGTAGGTTAAGCCTCTGCCTTCGGCTCAGGTCATGATCTCAGGGTCCTGGGATCGAGTCCCACATCAGGCTCTCTGCTCAGTGGGGAGCTTGCTTCCTCCTCTCTCTCTCTCTGCTTCTCTGCCCACTTGTGATCTCTCTGTCTGTCAAATAAATAAATTAAAAAAAAAAAAACTTTCGGCACACTAGGAATAAAAAGGAACTTCTTTACTTGATGTATAAAAAGTTATATCCAATGTGATTTTTAATATTTAAAAACCAAATGCCTTTCCCCTAAAATTCAGGATTCTGAAAGATGTACTGGAGGTTCTAGATAGGCAATAAACCAAAATAAAGAAATAAAAGCCATCCTGATTGTAAAGGAAAAAGTAAAACTGTCTTTATTGGTATAAGACTTGATTGCCTATGTGGAGAAGCTGACAAAATCTGTAAGAAAGATACTAGAAATAATGTGTGTTTTTAGAAAGACTTTAGGATAGCAAATAGATATAAAAAATAATTGTAATATTATATACTAGCAACAAACATTTACAAATTGAAATTTTGAAAAAAATTATTCTGCACAATAGCAAAACATAAAAGAAATATAAAATATAAAAAAAGATGTACAAGACCTATAAAATACATTGCTGAGAGAAATTAGAGATTTAAATAGGTAACAAGATGGTAGAAAAGGAGATCCACTGTTTATATCCCTCCTTCAGCAACTATCATTTGGTAGCCATCCATGAAAGAATGTGTGTTTGTGGGAAGTCTGGGATCCAGGCAGGAGATTGTGAAAACTTGGAGAAGCCCAAGACCAAGAAGGGCCATTTTGAGAAGGCAGGCCCATGCCTAGGTGGCAAAATTCCAACCCTGGCCTAGCTACAAGTCTGTAGCTACAGTCTCTGTATGGAGTCAGCTACAGCCCCACGTGTCCTTGGTCTTGCAGCCAGCACCATTCTTCAAGGGATCTGGCGGAAGTTATACCCACTTATGCCTCCGGTGACAGACCTGCTGAACTTGGACCTCCTGGACCTGGTTGAAGGTCCTGATGTGATTTCAGTCCCTCCTAACTAGCCATTTCATCCATTTGGCAACCTGTCAAGAGACATGCCCAGCTGTCCCTCACACAGTCCCTATGACCTTAGTCTTGCAGTGATCCTGAAATATTCTGTAACTCAGCCCCAAGGCCTTCCCAGCCAGGGGCCAGGACACTCCTGCCCACCCAGGGACTCACTGGGAGACATACCTGTCCATACCTTGAGAAAAGCCTTTTGACCCAGATCTGAATCCTGATCCTGAAATAGTCCTATAGTTCAGCCCCAATCCCTTTCTGCCACAGGCTGGGAATAGTCCTGTTCACACAGGGACATGAAGAGAGACGTGTCAGTCCAGCTCTGCGACCAGAGTCAGGTCTACTGCTACTGGTCCGATTGCCAATCCTGAAGGAGGCCTGTGACCTTTCTAGCCCCCCAACCCTGGTCTGAGGCAAATCCTGCCTGCTAGGGACCAAGAGGAAGCCACACCCAACTGCACACCTAGTAACAGGTTGTTTTCTACGGACCTCACAGGGGGCCCTTGAACTTCTGCTGGTCCTACTGCCCAAGGTCCTAGAGGCAGTCCCAATCACTTAGAGAACCAGACAGAATTCACGCCTGCCCTAGACCCTGGCAAAAAGTTTGTTGACTGCAGACCCCACTGCATACCTAGCAGCTTCCAGAACCTGTGGTTCTTTGTCCAATGTTCTCCCAATAGCACACAAAAAAATCTTAATATCTCTCTCCCTCTGTCTTTCTTTTTTTTTTTTTTCTGTCTTTCCCTTCCTTCCTCCTCTCATCCTCCCTTCCTCCTTTTAGTGCACTTTTCACAAGGATTAGAATGGTGAGGATGATTATCAACCAGAGAGACAAAATCAGCACATCCACTCTATAAATACTGAGTGATTATTAGGCCTTAAGCACTGTACTAGGTACTAGTGAAACAAAGCAAAAGAAGACAGATACATTCCCTACTATTAAAAACATACAGTCTGATGGATTAAAACTTTAAATGATACAAGTATTGTTATATTGATAATTACTATAAGAATCAAGAGGAGAATGTGTAAGTACTATACATGTCTATCTAATAGAAGGGTCTAACTACAGTGGAGTGTTAGCAAAGGTCTCTCTGAGAAACAGATGCTTCAGTTGCATCTTAAAGAATGGTATGAGTTATCCAGGTGAAGCAGAAAGAAAGAAATCATTTCAAAATTAAGGAGAAACATAGGAATTGAGAAAGTTAAAGAAACAGGAAGGTGGACATATGACTACTGAGAGGGGAAAAGGTGTGAGCTGTAGAATCTACAACACATAAGAAGAATGATCACAATAAAAATGGCTTGTGAGTAACTAGGAAAGGATCCATTGAAACATCTGTAAGTCTAACAAAACATTATTAAAGATTGCTAAAGACAATCTTAATAGATGGGAACACAGTGAGTGTTGATGAAAGGGTTCAATATAGTAATGATATTAGTCAGAATTCAATGTGATTCTAATACAAATTTACTCTTCTTTGAAAATTAGACAGTTGACACTAAAACTGATGTGGAAAAATAAAAGTGTAATTAATATTCATTAAAAATAAGTTGTCTAATATGCTGTCATATATAAAAAGAAGATAAAACTAGAATAATTAAGACTGTGTTGTCCCTTAAGAACAACAAGCAAATGTAGTAATGGAAGAGAATAGAAGTTCCAGGGAGAAGCATCCAAATATAAAACTTGATATATGACAAAGGTGACTTTAAAAATTATTGACAGTAGAATGGACTAGTCAATGAGCAATATTGGAGCTAATGGTTGCACATGTAAAAAATAATAAAATTGGTTCTCTAATACCATGAATTCTTGGATATGTATTATAACCAAAATTTATGAAGGTAAAAGTCAACAATTTTTTTTTTAAAGATTTATTTATTTGACAGAGAGAAATCACAAGAGAGGCAGGCAGAGAGAGAGGAAGGGAAGCAGGCTCTCCGCTGAGCAGAGAGCCCGATGTGGGACTCGATCCCAGGACCCCGAGATCATGACCTGAGCTGAAGGCAGTGGCTTAACCCACTGAGCCACCCAGGCGCCCCAACAATTTTTTTTAAGAGAGAGGGGGACAGAGAGAAAGTAGGAGGAGGGACAGAGGGAGAGGAAGAGAGAATATCAAGCAAACTCCTTGCTGAGTGCAGAGCCTGATGCAGGGCTCAGTCTCACAACGTTGAGGTCATGACCTAAGCTGAAACCAACAGACGCTTAACCCACTGAGCCACACAAGCATCTCTAAAACTCAAAAATTTTAAGAGAAAATATAGAATAATGTAATGTAAAATAACAGTTTTAACTATAGTAAGAAATGATGGAGGTTCTTAATTTTTTAAAGGTTCTCACAAAATAGTTTTTAAAAAGTTTAAATGAGTAAGAAAATAAACATGTATGTACTTATCAATAAAACACTAAAATATCCATTGAAGCCTCCTCTAGAGTAATTCTCAGTCTCATTCACTTATCTCTTTCCACCAGAACCTCCATCCTTAATATGGCTTTTATTATTATCATGCATTTACTTTCATTCATCACATATATTTGTAGCCCTACACAAAATATTCTGTTACTTTCTATAATTTTAAACTATATGTAAGTTATTTCAAACTACAAGTTTTTCTAAAGCTTGTTTTATTCTATTGGAAAATGTAATACCTTAAAAGTACTATATGAAGACACTCAATACCAGCATATGAAATATGGATATTTCATGCTTTATAATAAACTACAATTTATGCTGTAGATTGTAGGAGCAAAAATTAGACTAAAATTGTTAATTCAAACTGGTTCTATAGCATTATAAAGAAAGAAACTAATCTAAATTTTGTACTGAATTTTAGAAATTTCAGAAATTATTTTAATTTCATATTAGCACATATTTGTAAAGAAAATTATAAGGTAATGTAATTTAGAAAAAAGAATATTTAAATATATATCAATATCTTTGTTTATCTGTCTTTTAATTGACATGTTTAACCCTTTGTCTAGAAATGTACTTGTCAAATATGATAAATATTGGAAACTTCATTTCATTGCTCAGTGCCTTCTTTCATACAAGCCATCTGATAAAATGACCTAGTTCTCACAGTCTGGGTTACTCATAGTTGTGTGGCGTCCTCAGCAAATATTTTTTGTGTAAGTCTCTTGTGTATATAAATCATTTGATTTAAAAGGAATTATAAAATTCATGGACCCATGAAAGGTATAGTGATTTATTGACGAAGATTTAGAAAAATGAAAAAAAAAAGACTCGTTTTTGTTTATTGTTCAGTCAGTGAAGATTCTTCATTGTGTCCAGAAACCATCTTTTTCTATTCAGATTTGAGAACTATCTTTTTTTGAGTTACTAATTGTCAAACAAACTAATAATAGCTAATTTTATATCCTTCGCTGCAATGAAGAGTTAGAACACTGTTTTTACTCAAAATGCCATACCTGTCTGATTACCTTTGCCTCTGAATTTCCCTTTTATCAGTTATTTAATGCTGGCTACCCCATTAGTCATTATGCTGTATCATTTATTGAGCCACCACGAACACTGACTTCTAATGACTCTCGCAAAGGTTGTTACTTTGTTGATGACACTCTCAAATGCAAGTCTTACCAAGAACATGCAGGAATTGTAAACTATGTACCCCTGCTATCCACACATTGCCGACCAGTGGAGAGCAGAAATGAAAAACCTATGGTCAGAATGAAAACAGTCTCAAGGAATGTCTATTCTGCTTGGCACCTGGGAAAGTATATCAACACAGCATCCATTAGAAGTAGGAAAGGACAAGAATCAAAAAAACTTGTTCTGATTAGAATAAATATTTCAAAAACTCTTGGAGAGACATGGCCCTCTTATATGAATCCCTTAAACTGAAGAGACATTAACTAAGGGACAACTAAAGAAAATCCAAAAGAATAATCTATGTTCACACATACTAAAAATATAATAATAATAATAAGTAATAATACTTAAACATCAATAATAATACTAAGTATAGGTCAGCAAGCAATATTCATTATTCCAGTTTAAACATTTCTTAAGTATTATAGGATTTTAGAGCTGGTGAGGAATTAAGTATCATTAGTGTAATCCTCTCTAGCATAGCAAAAGCCACTGAAGCCTGTGTGGTAATGTTAAGATTATATTTTTAAGCCTGTTTCTCAGTCTGGCTCACATTGTGTTTTATATAACCATATCAGAAGTGAGTTGATTTTAATACCTCAGCATCTTATATTATGTCTTTTATGTCTATTTTGGTTTTCAAATAGGAATTTGGCTTAGGACTCAGGTCTAGAGTCCTAATACTATGTTTTACTTTCCCTATTCAAAATTTACTCTCAGTAAGATTTGAAAGCTGTATTTCACATATAAGTTTGAATTACACCAATATTTTACAGACATCAAAATATCATTTTTTAATATTGTCTGTATTTGTGGAATTAAAGTGCTTGTTTAGGGAACAAGAATTTCATGTGTGAATAAGCAGGTAAACAGGACATTGGGGGAAAAGTGGATTACTGAGATCACACCATGTGGGCAGCCTAACAGTCTGCTCAAGGATTATTTCTACGGAACATTTTATAAACTAGTTAATAAAATGTTTATAACTGGGCTTTAACATGGGTTTCTATCTTTTCTTCATCCCAAGATCCTATTAAAATGATAATAAAATATTAAAAATATACAAATCCACACAAATAAAACAGAGGAGGGGTCAAGCTGACAAAACATGTCAACAATATTTTGGAAAAGCAGATAGAGGGTGATAAATGATGGAATGGGGCTGAGGGGCCCATAGGCCTTTGTTTAGGCAGAGCAGGATATACCACTAGAGGAGGCTGAGATCCTAAGGCTGAGGTAGAGGTCTGGAGTAAGACAGAGAGGTAAAAAATGGGGGTGGATGGTTATATAGATAAACTACTCCATCATTACTATCACCACTACGAACATGGAAAACAACAATAGGAAAACTTCTATGTTCTGGGAAAGATACCTGAGAATTTTTCTCAGTGGAAATGGAGCACTGCTAGTAAAACATTTTCTGAATTTTGATATTCATATATCTTCATAATTGTCAGTTCATCTGTTGATAAGTTTTTTTTTCTCCTGATTTTTTTTTTTTAAAGAGAGAGATAGTGTGTGCAAGTACATGAGCAGGGTAAGGGAGAGAGAGAGGGAAGTAGATTCCCTGTTGAGTCTGGAGCCCTACACAGGTCTTAATCCCCACAACTCTGAGAGGATGACCTGAGCCCAAATCAAGAATTGGTCACCCAACTGACTGAGCCACCCAGGCACCCCTCTGCTGATAATTCTTTTTTTTTTTTAAGATTTTATTATTTATTTGACACAGAGAGAGATCACAGGTAGGCAGAGAGGCAGGCAGAGAGAGAGGAAGGGAAGCAGGATCCCTGCTGAGCAGAGAGCCCGATGGGGGCTCTATCCCAGGACCCTGAGATCAGGACCTGAGCAGAAGGCAGAGGCTTTAACCCACTGAGCCACCCAGGTGCCCCTCTGCTGATAATTCTTAAGCAACAACTCCTATCAGTATATACAGAACTGCCAATTTATATGCATCACCTTTAAATATTGATACGTAATCAACTATCTCTGGCTACTTAAGGGAAATTTCCCATATAAATAATAGACGGTACAATAAACAGAAAACATGAAGATAATGCAAGAAGACTCTAATCAGTGATGCCAAAATTGAATATATATGTGTGTATTTATTCACATATGTATGTATATGGGTGCATATACAAGCATGTGTTTTACAGTTCCCCAAGACCATTTCCAGTTTCATTGATTCACTAGGATAACTCACAGAACTCAGCATATAGTTGTATTTGTGGCTATAAATCATTACAGCTAAAGGATACAAAACAAAATCAGCAAAGGGGCAAAGTTCATGGGTTGAAGACCAGATGAGGGAGGTGCAAACTTCAGAGTATTTTCCCAGTGAGATAATACAGGATGTACTTAATTCTTCCACCAATGTGTTGTAACATCATGTGGGAAATGCCACCCATGTCAGTTCTGTGAATAGTGGGAGTCCTCCTAAAATCCAAGTTCCCAGATGCCAGCCAACAGCTTATCTTGTAAAAAGGAATTTCTAAGGATAGCAAGTCTACTTTATTAACTCTTTTCTAAGAAACGTATAGAAAAAGGAGAGAAGAAATTTTCAAATAAATATTTGAGAGAAGTTTCCTACAACTCATTAATTTATTTAACAAATTGCGTTTTTATAAGCTCAACACTCTTTTAGGCACTTGGAATACACAAGTGAATAAAATAAATATCGCTGATTTTTTTGTGTGTATTCTAGAGTGATGAAGAATGAATGAATGAAAATGAATAAAATAACTTACTAAATTGTCTGAAAATGAATACAATAACTTACTAAATTGTCTGAAATTGAAAAGGTAATAGAACTCTAAAAAATGTAGAGAGGAACAAAGAAAAGTTGAGTTCTGTGGGGGAAGTTTGTGGCTTTAAATTGTTAGAATTGACTTCACTGAGAAGGCAAGCTTTGATAAAAGGCTTAAATGTCATCAACTATGAAGACCGAGATTAAACACTGGATTTAGCACCATGGTGAATACTGATGACTTCAATAGGAACAGTTGCAGTTGAGTGTGGGAAACAAAAACTTTATAGAATTTAAAAGAGAATATGTTTACAGTTTTAGTTAAGATGAAGTAATCATAGTCTACCCCATTTATCCCACTGAATGTAGCTATAAAACTTGGAAATCATGCATGGTCATTCTCCCTTCTGCCTCCAACCATAGATCTTGTCAACCACCATTTTCTGCCTCTGTCTCTATGGCTTTCCCTACTCTGGACATTTCATGTAAATGGAATCATAAAATAGGTGGCCTTTGGTGTCTGGTTTCTTTCACTTAGCAAAATGTTTTTAAGGTTCAATGAGTTGTAACATGAATTTGTACTTTATTCTTTTATATGGCTAAATAATATTCCAATGTATGGATATACCACTTTTGACCATGTGTTCATCAGTTGGTGACCATTTGGGTTGTTTCCAGTTTGAGGCTATAGTGAATAATGTTGCTGTGAACATTTATGTATACATTGTTGCATGGGCATTTGTTTTCAGTTTTCGGTATTTATACTCAGGAGTGGAATTGCTGGTTTACTTGGTAACTCTCTTTAACTTTTGAGGAACTAACAAACTGTTTTCCAAAATGATTACATCATTTTACATCCCTATCAGCAATGAATGAGGGTTCCAATTTCTACATCTTGCCAACACTTATTATTGTTCATCTTTTTTATTTCAGCCATCCTAGTAGGTATGCTTCACTTATTTTTATATGTACTTTATGCTCACCTGAAGATCATCTGGCATGGAGTACATAACAAATATATTTTGACTGTGTGAATGGATGAATGATTGAAATAAATACTATTCATGTCTATATAGCCCATTTTTAATTAAGATTTTTATTTGAATTCTCTCATCAGAAGATAATTTTTTTTATTCTATTTCATTATTTTGGGCACTGAAATCAATCAGTCTATATTGGGAATACTTTTCTTGTAAATACCAGAATGAAGCTTATAATATTCACATTCAGTCTTACAAGCATTTCCCATGATATATCATGGGTGCCACAAAAATTCCTAGCCACTCAATGTGGTATTTTTTTTTAAGATTTTATTTATTTATTTGACAGAAAGATCACAAGTAGACAGAGAGGCAGGCAGAGAGAGAGAGAGAGGGAAGCAGGCTCCCTGCTGAGCAGAGAGCCCGATGCGAGACTCGATCCCAGGACCCTGAGATCATGACCTGAGCCGAAGGCAGCGGCTTAACCCACTGAGCCACCCAGGTGCCCCTCAATGCGGTATTTTTAATAAGAATTATTTTAATCTCCTCTGATTTCATCAACTTATTTCCCCCTTTTTTCATTCTGTCTCTGATTTCAGCCATCATTTTCTGTTTTCTCTCAAATCACAGGCTTTTCAACAGGACATAAAAGAAAAGCAAAAGCAGAAAAAAAGTCATTTTGAAAGATAGAGGAATTTGTTCCCACCTCCATTCCTTGAGTCCCTGTGAAGCATTAACTGTGAAGATCCTTTCAAAGTTAAAGAGGAGCTTACTCCTTCTCCCTCATTGCACTAATCACAGCACTGGAATGCCCCACAGAAGAGATATAAAGACAGATTCTCCATTTTGTGTAGTACCTGCTAAATGGAATGTATTTTGTATTCCAGTTTATTGCTAAGGAAACTTAGCTTATGAAAGTTAGTAAGAGCACCTTTATTTATGTCACAATATTCTTAGTCAAGACCAAATCGGGGCTAACACATACAGGAGAAAGAAATAATGCATAGACTCCTTAGTTTGCTTTTTGTTTATGGTTCAGCTCCAGGGCTAAAGGGTTCTTTACAGATTACAGAAACAGTGAGCTTTCAATAATAACTTGAAAATAAAATGTCACTGATGACTTTTCTAATTGGTCTTCCCTGTTGATATATTATCTACTTATTGTTTTTAATCAGTTGCCTGTATTTGATTGATGCACTTGGCTATTTGATCATACCAGAAATTTTCAGCTTTTAGATAGTTCTGCCACATCTATCTAAACTTGGTCACTGATCTATTTGTAACATAGGTTAAAAGACTTGTAAAAACTTCATTGTTTACATAGGACAGCGAATTTTTGCATTTGTTATGCAAAAACTATCAAATAATTGCATCATTTCTAGTATATTCCAATCCAAACCATACTGAAAACCCTTAACATATGCCTGTTTTCACAGGGCATGGTTTTTAGTTAGTTTTTTTCCCTCTTTTTAAACATCTGTGTTTGTTTATTGGCAGTATAAATATTTAAAGAGAGGGGAAGAAACCTCAAACTATAAGTGAAATCAGCTTTCTCAGCCCCCTGTTGCTTGAAATAAACTTCATGGAACTTTTCAGTGTGAACATGTAAGAACACTGGGCTGAAGTTAACAAAAGAATGAGTAATCTTTTGAATGTGTTGTTTATTTCAAAAGTAAATGAAGAAGTGCTTCTCTTCAGAAAGAAATTATATTAAGGTTTTATTGGAGGACTAATGTTCTATAGTCCAGGCTGTTATCTTTAAACTCTGCCCAAGTGCTGTTAACCAGAGCCTCCAGAAACAAGCTTAATACATGTTAAAAACAAAACAAAACAAAACAAAACCTAAAAAAACAACAAACAAACAAGCAAAAACACAAGAAACTATCACAAACGTTTCTGAAAGACGGTTTTGGTTATTTTTTTTTATTTTCCTTTTTTTATTTAAATAAGTCATACAGAAGGTTGAAATGTGCCCTGTTTTTTTTCCCAGTATTTAAATTTATTTATTTTTTTCAGCGTAACAGTATTCATTGTTTTTGCACAACACCCAGTGCTCCATGCAATACGTGCCCTCCCTATTACCCACCACCTATTGCCCCAACCTCCTACCCCCGCCCCTTCAAAACCCTCAGGTTGTTTTTCAGAGTCCATAGTCTCTTATGGTTCGCCTCCCCTTCCATTTTTTTTTTATAAACATATAATGTATTTTTATCCCTAGGGGTACAGGTCTATGAATCGCCAAGTTTACACACTTCACAGCACTCATGATAGCACATACCCTCCCCAATGTCCATAACCCCCTCCCCCTCTCCCAACCCCACCTCCCCCCAGCAACCCCCAGTTTGTTTTGTGAGATTAAGAGTCATTTATGGTTTGTCTCCCTCCCAATCCCATCTTATTTCATTTATTCTTCTCCTGTCCCCCTAACCCCCCATGTTGCATCTCCATGTCCTCATATCAGGGAGATCATATGATAGTTGTCTTTCTCCGATTGACTTATTTCACTAAGCATGATACCCTCTAGTTCCATCCACGTCGTTGCAAATGGCAAGATTTCATTTCTTTTGATGGCTGCATAGTATTCCATTGTGTATATATACCACCTCTTCTTTATCCATTCATCTGTTGATGGACATCTAGGTTCTTTCCATAGTTTGGCTATTGTAGACATTGCTGCTATAAACATTCGGGTACATGTGTCCCTTTGGATCACTGCGTTTGTACCTTTAGGGTAAATACCCAGTAGTGCAATTGCTGGGTCATAGGGTAGTTCTATTTTCAACATTTTGAGGAACCTCCATGCTGTTTTCCAGAGTGGTTGCACCAGCTTGCATTCCCACCAACAGTGGAGGAGGGTTCCCCTTTCTCCACATCCTCGCCAGCATCTGTCATTTCCTGACTTGTTAATTTTAGCCATTCTGACTGGTGTGAGGTGATATCTCATTGTGGTTTGGGTTTGTATTTCCCTGATGCCAAGTGACGTGGAGCACTTTTTCATGTGTCTGTTGGCCATCTGGATGTCTTCTTTGCAGAAATGTCTGTTCATGTCCTCTGCCCATTTCTTGATTGGATTGTTTGTTCTTTAATGTTGAGTTTGCTAAGTTCCTTATAGATTTTGGATATTAGCCCTTTATCTGATAGACCCTCAACTCTATGGTCAACTAATCTTCGACAAAGCAGGAAAGAATGTCCAGTGGAAAAAAGACAGCCTCTTCAATAAATGGTGTTGGGAAAATTGGACGGCCACATGTAGAAAAATGAAATTGGACCACTTCCTTACACCACACACGAAAATAGACTCAAAATGGATGAAGGACCTCAATGTGAGAAACGAATCCATCAAAATCCTTGAGGAGAACGCAGGCAGCAACCTCTTCGACCTCAGCCGCAGCAACATCTTCCTAGGAACATCGGCAAAGGCAAAGGAAGCAAGGGCAAAAATGAACTATTGGGATTTCATCAAGATCAAAAGCTTTTGCACAGCAAAGGAAACAGTTAACAAAACCAAAAGACAACTGACAGAATGGGAGAAGATATTTGGTTATTTTTTTATAGACACTGATTTGTACAAAATTGTTTGGTACCAAATCATTACTAATTTTTTTTCTTCAAATTGGTATTATTTTTCTATTCTAACAATTATTATTTAACCATGTTAATTGTTAAATCATAGAATCATAGAAAAATGTGGACAGGGATTTCAGTAAGTCTTGCTTTGTAGGCACCCCTGCTAATCTTTTGTGACTTTGTTTTAGCAGATAATTCTGTTCTAACTAGATGGAAGGCAAAGCTGTTAAAACTGGTGGTTCCTCTGTGAGTTACATGTATTTGTGTAGACACACAGGTCAGCCAGAAGGTCTGAATGTGGGTCTCAGGTTTCTTGATATATGTCATATTTATCTTGCTTAGTTCAATTAAAAAATAAACTGAAATACACAAAGATTTGGACTTTTCATGCCATATATAACTATATTAATAAAAAGACCAATTCTTGACACATTGATAGACATCATATGTGTTTCAGATCTGTGAAGGAAAATCAACTACAGTTAAACACAATGGAGAGGAAAAAAATGTTACCTCCAGGCAAGAGAAGCCAAAATGAAACATACTCTGATTCTGGTTTTCAGAGGGGACAATGCTTCACTCTATGGTGTCTTCAGTGTATTTAATCATTATAATGCTGCATCTGGTATTTTTGTTCATAGATTTAAAAGAGGTAACTCAACTCTGTTATTTCACAGTTGAAAATGAGGCCTAAAATTTTCAGTATTTGTGAAAAGTCATGAAGGGTGTTAAAGGCTAAGTTCTCTATTCTGTATGTATGTTTTTATTTATATTTGTGATGGCCAGTAGATATATGGAAGAAGCACAAGGTTTTTGTGACGTTATTAGATATATAAGAGAAAGTATCTCTAAATGGTTGAATATGAGATCCTTTGACAGTTATGCATGTCAGTTTCCAAGCATAGAATAATAATGAAAAATGTTGTTAAGTCTATCAAGATAATTGTCATTGGGAAACTTGAACTTCAACTTTAAAATCTATCCATTAACAAGTAGGTGACTTGGGATAAGTTACTTCTGCCCTCTGGCCTTAGTTTCCACCTCTGTAAAATGAAGTATTTACAGGAGATAATCTCTAGGTTTTTCTCCAAAACTAAGTTTGTGATATATGTTCTATATATGTGCTTGATAGAATTGTGCTTTCTGGGATCATCTGTCAAAATGTATTAATTCTTGTGAAGCAAATATCTATCCAAGCCTAATGTCCTCTACAATTGAATATGTGTCCTTGCACATATAATTAAAGTTGCACCTGTAATTCCCTTAAACCTCATGACCAAGATATGATCAAATTCAGTAACTGACCAACCTTAAATCAACTGGGCATTTCCAAAGGTATTTCTAGCTCCTCAATTCTGAAAAGAATTCAGAGTCCTAAATTTCCAAATTGAAAAAATCTGTCTATAAAGTACACTATGCCCATGATACATGATTCAAATTTAACTAAACATTTATTCATAGAAGCTTAGTGAGCTTTTTTGGCAGAAGTTGTAAATTAAAGGGTATAAAAAGGCATACACTCTTTTTATGGAAGGTGCTTGGGTGGATTATCACACAAACTCAGGGGGATAGAATGCATCACCTTCTGACGAGGTTCTTTTCAGTATCAAGATTCTTTCTTCTAATAGGATGCCACAGTGAAAAGAATTATCTTTCCCAAACCAATTCACATATGTTAAAATGAGGGTTAGACTAGAAATCTGAACACTTGTGTTATAACACAAACCCTGATACTAAGTAGTAATTAAAGCACTGGTAAGACCATATGATACATATGGTCTCACTTATTTGTGGAGCATAACAAATAACATGGAGGACATGGGGAGATGGAGAGGAGAGGGAGTTGAGGGAAACTGGAAGGGGAGATGAACCATGAGAGACTATGGACTCTGAAAAACAACCAGAGGGTTATGAAGGGGCGGCGGGAGGGGGTGGGGTGGGGTGGGAGGTTGAGGAACCAGGTGGTGGGTAATAGGGAGGGCACGTACTGCATGGAGCACTGGGTGTGATGCCAAAACAATGAACACTGTTATCCTGTAAATAAGCAAATAAAAATAAATAAATTAAAAAAAAAAAAAAAGCACTGGTAAGGCATCCAAGGTCTCTGTGCCTTAGAGATTTCATCTAGTAAATGGACGGGAGACATTTGTTATACTTACCTAAAGGTTTTGATGAGCAGTAAACAGCATCATCTAAATGCTCAGGGGAAGTTTAAAGTGATGCATGATGAGATGTCAATATCCTCAATAGCCAACTTGTGAGACGTCCTTCTTTCATTTAGGCAATTAAAGTGTTCCCTCCTCCAAAAACTTCCATCATTCTTCAGGGTGAAACTGAATACAAACTACAAACTAGGGCCCCTGTATTACTACAGCCACAAAAGGGCAAAGAGATCTGTTGGTGTAGCTTGAATGTATCAATGTAATAATTGCCAAACACACAGATACACAGATACACAATCCTGTATCCCAAACCTTTTGTATAGTTGTTAACCAGAGCAAAATCCAGGCTGCCTTCTATACTGTTAAGATAAATAGAGCCATCTCGATAACTTTCTATTAAATGCAGTCATTTTTATTTACATACATGGAATAAGAGGTTTTTTTCCCCTTTGCAATGATTTTGCCTTACTGTGTGAGATTTATTTCTCTCTAACCATAACCCTAACTACGACCAAAACTCTTTGCTAATGATTTCAGCTACAGGCTCAGATTTGTTTAATTCTCCATTTTCCAAATCATTAAAAATGGGTCCCTTTCCTGAAGGTTTTCCAACAAAGAGAAACTCAGTTCTCTTTAATTAAATCCAGTGGCCTGAAACACCAAAGAGAAGAAATAAACTCAGGGGATTCCAACAGAAATGACTGCTTAGATCAAAGGAAATGTTCATATGGTACCAAGTCCAGAATGGGAATTAGAAAAATCACTGGAGAAAACAAAAAGTGTAGTGTCCTGCAGCCTTCCACGCTAAATTTTACTGTACCATTTATTAGCTACACGGCTTAGTGCAAGTCATGTTTCACCTCTCTGAGCTAAAAAGTCCTCACCAATACTAAAAAGATGATTAAGATCCAACCCTTGGGCTCTTCTCAAAATGAAATACGATATGTAGAATGAGAAAGAAGATAACATTTGGCTAGTGTCTATTATATAATATATATATTATATATATATACACTTTATTAGTGTCTATTATGTATATAGACATATATGTCTCATCTTCTGGCTTCTTAAATATGCATCTCAATCAATTCTCGCATAAGTCCTTGAAATATATGCTACTATATGTACTTTATAAATGAAGACACTAAAACATGAGGAAGTTGAAAGATAGTAATTACATACATGAGGTCCCAGTTAATCATTGCAACTGAAAACCAATATTTAAAAACAAATCTATTATACTCCACAGTGCATGTTCTTTACACTAACTTATGGTTTCTTATACAGAGCTTCCAGTAAACATCACTTTTATTCATTTAGAAATCACTAGAATGAACTCGAGAAATAAATTTCCCCAAAACTCCCATCTCTGCCACGTATAAGTACCTCTACTACATCTAGGAGCAATAGCACATAAGCCATTGCTTTGGAGCAAAAGAAAAGCCAACTCTGAGACTAACACATTTGATTACAAACCGAAGATCTATAGTGACTAGCTGTGTCTTTTTTGCCCAAATTATTTAAATTCTCTGAACCTCATTTTTCCTGATCTGTAAAATGGGAATTCTAAACACCTTATCACAAATTTGTTGTGAAAATTAAGTAAGAGTGATTGAATTAAGAAGGCCAACAAACTGATGTTCTTCTACATCTCCCAATTAAAATCCCATCAAAATTTCCAACAAACAGATCATAAATAAAGAAATATTAGTGGGGGTGAACAAAGAATGTCATCAGAAAGCTAGATATCTTGAAGGAATTTCAGAAAATCAGACAGTAGAGTGCCTTAGTTCTTGAGAGAAATAAGACTAAAGAAGATCTCTTCACCAATACCATCAGAAGACTAATGGGGGGAGGGGAGATGCTGCAGGGCAGATCATGAATAAAGGGCAATAGAGAAAAGATAAGAAAGCCCTGCTGAAGAAATAAGAGGATTATACTTTCTGCTAGGACAGAATAAATATATCTCTGAAAGTTACTTCAAGATGCAGTTTGCAAGATGAAAAAGCTTAATCTAAGGAAGAGTAAAATATTAAATATTGTTGGACAAATGAATCTATAAAACTTATGTTTAGAACAAATTTTGAGGCATAATGAAAATCATAAAAATACTAGTTGTGGTCAAGACCTAGAGACAGATCACATCCTGAATGACCTAGTGATGGGAGAATAAAGTAGCTTGCTCTTGAAATTCCTAGACCTCCAATGCATATCCATCCCTTGCTGTCACCTATTTTGCAGATGTTTCATGAGAATCAAGTATTTGAGTCTTATGAGTCCTTTCAGTAATTAACTATTTAAAGTAATAACAAATAATTATCACAGTATGTATTCTTTTTTTCTTAAGTACCAGGTTATACATGCTAGGTAGGTATAGCTTCATGCTTTGCTGAAAGCAGGTGCAAATCATGAAACCATCAACAGTGCTACTTCTAAAACCCCCATGGTTGCCAAACACTATTTATCTCTAGGTAGTAAGTTCTACATATTTGGCCAACAGGCATTACCAGGCTTCAGACATTCCTGAGAGAAGCATGTAGTCAATTCTGCTTGGCTAAGATTTACTCATTCCATATACATATTATCTTCAAAATCATGTGAATCAATCAAAAATGTTTTGATGTATTATATCTAAATGAATCTCAGTAAATTTCAAGGAATATAAATCATGCAAGCTATATCATTTGATGATAGTAAGACAGAATCAGAAGATAATAGATTTAGAAGAAAAATATTCTTCTTTTCAGATTTAGAAGAAAAAATTCTAGCCCTGTCTTATCCACATACTCATCAAAATTATATGTTGAGACTTAGCTCATGTTTTAAGGAATATATCAATTTTATTACAGAATTAGAGTGGTTATTTCAATAAGGCAATGCAAAAACATTTCATGAAATTTGATTCCCATTCACAATAAAAAAACTTAGAAAAATAAGATTAAAAGAAATTCTCAAAATCTCTTAAAGTGCATCTTAGATGTCTACAAAAGAACACCATTATTATCTGTAAAAACTTAAGCTTTAAAATCAGGAAAGTAAAAATGTTCTCACCACTAGGATTCATTCTTAATGTGAAAACCATAGTTAAGACAGACGAGTAGCTGGGTATTTACCCTAAAGATAAAAATGTAGTGATCCGAAGGGGCATGTGCAACCGAATTATTACAGCAGCAATGTCCACAATAGCCAAACTATGGAAAGAGCCTAGATGTCTATTAACAAATGAATGGATAAAAAGATGTGGTATATATATACAATGGAATACTATGCAGCCATCAAAAAATGAAATCTTGCCATTTGCAACGATATGGATGGAACTAGAGGGTATTATGCTAAGCGAAATAAGTCAGTCAGAGAAAGACAGTTATCATATAATCTCACTAATATGAGGAATTTGAGAAACAAGATACAGGATCATAGGGGAAGGGAGGGAAAATTGAAATAAGATGAAACCAGAGAGGGAAACAAACCTTAAGAGACTTTTAATCTCAGGAAACAAACCGAGAGTTGCTGGAGGAGAGGTGGGAGGGAGGGTTGGGGTGGCTGGTTGATGGACATTGGGGATAGTATGTGCTATGGTGAGTGCTTTGAATTGTGTAAGACTGATGAATCACACACCTGTACCCCCTGAAACAAGTAATGCATTATATGTTAATTAAAAAAAAGACAAGGGGCGCCTGGGTGGCTCAGTGGGTTAAAGCCTCTGCCTTCGGCTCAGGTCATGATCCCGGGGTCCTGGGATCGAGCCCCACATGGGGCTCTCTGCTCCTGCTTCCTCCTCTCTCTGCCTCCCTGCCTACCTGTGATCTGTCTCTCTCTCTCTGTCAAATAAATAAGTAAAATTAAAAAAAAAACAAAAACAAAAAACATTAAAAAAAAAGACAAGTGGAAGTAGTAAGTGGCATACCAATTGGAAAGAAACAAAGATAACTGTATTTATGGACTATACAATTGTATATCAAAAAACCATATGAAGGTAAATGATCAACATAATATGAAATAACAATACTAGCAGAAATTTGTACAGTACTGGACATATATAGGATGTGTCTAAGTCTATAGACAAAAGCCTTCTTTATAGCAAATTAATGAGGTTGTTTCTATTATTATTCCATTTTACGGATGAGGAAACTTTGGTGCATACTGGCTACATAACACAAATTATAAGTGGCTGAGGAAGGAGCTGAATTCAGGCAGTCTGCCTACAGAGTCTAGGCAGGTGCTTAATCGCTGTGCTACATTTTTCAACACACTAGAAATAACAAAATAGAATATGCAATTGTAATAATGTCGAAGCAAGAGAAATTGTTAAATACTCAATAATAAGTCTAACAAGAGAAAAGCATGACCCATTATAAAGTATGCAATAATAGCCAAGAAAATTTTGGGTAGAAGAAATAGTAAGTAACATGCCATTCCAGCCAATAAAACTGTACAAATAAGTTCTACTAATTAAATCCATGGAAACAATATATAATTGGCATAGTAATAAACAAATGGATCAATGAAACAATGAAAAAATTGGAAACAACTATATATGTGATACAGTTTTGTTAAAAGTGGTGTGTATCAAAGGAAAATATTTAATAGTGTTGGGATAATTAGGTTTTTATTTGAAGATAAACATTTACACTCTTTCCTTATACTTTACATTTGGAGCTGATCCAAAAAGATTTCCTCATAGTTGCAATTTATAAATAAATTATAGATGGATTATATAACTAATCATAACATAAATTAGAAGAAAATTTGAAAGATTGTTTTAGTAAATTTGTGGTGAGAAGTCTTTCCTAATAAATGACATGATTTCCAGAAGCCGTAAAACCAAAGATCAATATATTTAAATATTATATATTATATTTATATTATTTATGTGTATTATATTAGTTATATATAATTTTTAAAAGATTTTATTTATTTATTTGACAGAAATCACAAGTAGGTAGAGAAGCAGGCAGAGAGAGCGAGGGGGAAGCAAGCTCCCTGCTGAGCAGAGAGCCTGATGTGGGGCTCAATTCCAGGACCTTGGGATCATGACCTGAGCTGAAGGCAGAGGCTTTAACCCACTGAACCACCCAGGCACCCCTGTTATATATAATTTTTAATTATAAACATCTGCATAATGAAACACACCAAAAAGAAAAAACATTCTATGAGAAAAAAGGCAAAGTATATAAGAAGCAAATTAATAACTAGAATATGTACAGAACTCAAAATCAATTGAGTAAAAAAGAAAATTACAAATAAGAAATTTACACAAGGAAAATTATAGATAATTGTGTTTTTTAAATTATTTTTATTAACATATAATGTATTATTTGCCCCAGGGGTACAGGTCTGTGAATCATCAGGCTTACACGTTTCACAGAACTCATCATAGCACATACCCTCCCTACCCTCCCCAATAACCCAAACATCCTCTCCCTATCCCCCCACCCCCCAGCAACCCTCAGTTTGTTTGTAAGATTAAGAGTCTTTTATGGTGACAGTTGTGTTTAAACAAAGATGTCTACCTTCTTGAGTACAGAAAATAATAATATATATTATTTTTTGCTCCTCTATTTTAGCTTTCTATTGCTTCCATAATAAATGACCAAAAACTCAGAGGCTTAAAACAACACAAATTTATTATCTTACAGTTCTGGTAGTCAGAAGTCTGACACTGATCCCACGAGACCAAAATCAAGGCGTCAGGAGGGCTGAATTTCTTTCTAGATGCTTTAGGGGAGAATCTGTGCTCTTGCATTTTCTAGCTTCTAGAGGCTTCCTGATGTTTGGGTGCTTCAGCTTATATCACTTTAGGTTTGCTCCCATCATAGGTTCCACCAGGAGAGGTATTTTGGGATAGGTGTATCGTATCAATATATCTTAGCATCTTTTAACTATATATGTGATTGTCTCAAAATACAACGACTTTCTATGACTTAAAATATGGATCATTTCAGAATTCTAACGTATTTTGTTATAATGAAAATGCTGTCATGTATGTTCTCTCTTTTTGTGTGTGACTGATTTTTTTTCAACTGGTCTGCAGTCTTTTTACTGAGAAGATAATTTGCAGTTCTTTTCTTGTATTCTGTCTCTAACCTTGGCTATGCATAGCACTAAATTCACTTCTAGAACTATATTAGAATTCAATATAATAACAACAACTACAGAATCTTGACGTTGGAATCAGTCTTAGATATTGTTAGTCCAGTTTACTTATTATGCTAATAGCATTTTGTGGGAGGCAATCCTTTGTTGTTCAGGAATTTTCCACATAGAGTAGTACATTTAACACACTCTTGAATTTCCCTCATTAGAATTACCAAAACACCCAGAGACATTTCCAGATTTATCTTTCTAAATGGATACTTGGGAAAATAGACCCAAGAACATGAAAAAAAGTAGCCAAAATCAGAGCTATGTGGAGTGTAGAGAAATGGTAAAAACCGGTATTTCTTGACTCCCTTCCTCTCCTGTTTCCTTTCTATAATTCTGTTTCATAAGCTTATTTTCAGAATGCAACATTTATATAGTCAACTAAACCTTGTATCTATTTTCCAATATAATTGAGTAAACAATTCAGTATTCTATTAGCTTCTTGATTTTTTTATTGTTATGTAAGTATTTTAGTATTGCAGCACATACATGGAACAACTTTGAAAGTAAGTCTTAGTGGAGAAAATCATGTTTCACTCTGTCTTAATCATAACCATTTTATAGATAGAGATATCTATCTCTATTGATAATTGATAATCTGCTTAATTATGATATGAAAGCAATAATCTGATATAAGTTAAAAGGATTACTTATCAATTTGATGAGATAATGAGATAAGAAGAGCTAAGTAATGAAATGTACTCTTTACCAAAAAAAATTATCATCTAAAGGAAGAAATACAGTTGTTGTTTTGCAGTGACACCGAGCATATATACACTAAAATTTGAGCCAGCAAAACATGTTTCTTGCCAACATAGTAGCAACTTCTAGATTTTTTTTTTCCAGATTTGGGTGAGTGAGAGGATAGTGCATAACACATATGAAACAAACAAAAAAAATCCAAAATGTTTGCATTATATAAATACAAGAGAAATATTAACAGTCATCCCAATCATCTGATTTATTTAACGAGCACCCTGAAAGTCTATAATATACATGAAAAACCTAAGTTCTTCTGGGTAAGGAATTTGTGGTCCAAGGGAAAAAAAGACTTGATGGAAAGCTGAAGGAACACAAATTAGTGATATAAAGCAAAACAAAGGACTATGAATGGCCTGGGGATATGCAGAGAGAAATTTGTATTAACCTGTGAAAGAAACCCCACTCCTGCAGGTGACATCAGAAAGTCTCTCAGCATTGTATACCTCAGTTGAAGTATAGGCTAGAAAGGACGAAGGCTGCATGGTCTGTGAATTGAAGGAACCAAGATCTGAGTCACTTATGGCAAAGAGGAAATACAGTGCTTAGCTGGAGCTGATCCAAAAAGATTTCCTCATAGTGGCAAAATATTGATGTATATCAGATGCTAATGATAGCATTCAGGAAGAAATCAGCTTTGCATCTCAATGAATATCAAGACACATGTGCTTGTTACAAAAACAGAAGAGAACAAAACACAGGAATCTCTAGAAACTTAGGAACACAGAAGCAAAGCCAGTCTGTAGAGATCCTTTTGGCAAACCAGAAACAGAAGGAAGGGGCCGAAATTGCTGGTTAGATAAAAGAGTTACATAGATCAAGTAATTGTCAGTGTCTCTATGCAGTCTAACTACTTAATGATTAATATCAGTGTAATATTTTATTTCCTACTAATTAAGCTTCCTAATATAATTTCTTGTAAGAGTGCCTGTCTAGTATTTTAGCTCCTGCTAGAAAGTGCTGGGAAAGAGGAAATATGCCTGCTGGCAAAAGTCCATGAGAATAATTATCCAAAGATATGCATGCCACAAATACAACTAATTGAGGCGATATCTGCAAGGTGAAAACAAAACTCCTAATTGGTTTTTGTCCAATTTTCATTCAAAAGCTACCGCACCACAAATTTGTGTTTGAGGTGGGTTCACTCTAAGCATATGTTTTTATTTAAGGTTAAGACAAAAATATACACCAAAGAGGTCGGCAAAAAGAAACACTAATTCTGAAATGGTGGCCTACAAAAATACTTAAGGTTCCTCTAAATCTCCCTCTTCTCAGAACCTTCCTTCACCCAGTCTCAACAGGAATACTTTCCTTGGATTCCAGTGCAAATAATAGCAGCAGCAGCAGCAGCAGTAATAATAATAATAATATAATAATAATAATAATAATATCCTCTGCCTGTGACTCCACTAGCCATAATCATATGACTATAGCTATAGGACTTCCTATAATCATGAGCCCCTCATTATAGCAGACCAGGAAGGTCAATGGATGTTGCCTTCCTTTAAACTTTCCCTGTAGAAGAGATACATATTAAGAAAGGGAATATAGTTCCCCATTTTTTAAAGAACACAAGGTCATCAAAACAACATGGTATGACTGAAGATGGAATAAGTGCATTCTGGTACTAACAGGACATATTACCCACCCGCTGCACATGTCTTTTGTATTATAAGTCCCCTTCTGTAGGCTATCTACTGAAAGCCCTCCTGTGGTGATGTTTTCTGTAGCTGTTATCAAAGAAATAATAGATACATGTTGATTATTTACTATAAACCAGATACTCTGAAATACATAGTCAGATTTAATCATTACAAGGAACTTTGTATATATCATCCCATTTTTGCAAGTGAAAAAAACTAAAGCCAAGCAATATAAATAACTTTTTAAAAGTCCCAGACCTATACAGAACTACTGAGGGACAGACACTAACCTTGAACTCAGGTCTTATGACTCAAAGTCAGAAGTAAGACTTTGTCATCAAAGTGGGGCTAATATCCACCCTGCACTCGCTCAACGCCTTGTTTCCTCAATCATAACAAAGGCATATTAATAGTAGATAGTAACAGTACTTACATCACAGAATTGGTAGGAGGATTAAATTAGATGTTTTATGTTCTGTATAATGTATAAATTATTTTATATGCAAATATTAAGTATTCAGTAAGGTCAACTACTACTTTTATAATTACAACCTGAGAGTATCTTATCCTCTATTCTTCCCTTTAATTTAATAATCCTACTTCATGGCAGTAGGTTCCAGATGATTGGTACATAGATTTTATCCATAAGGTGTACACAGACCTTAGGGAAATATCTATGAAAAAAAATTATTGAAAACTTATATGGTACAATGGAGACAACTATATGCAGAGCTTGATGGAGAGTAAGTGAATATGAAGTCTCAAATTTTGTCAGGGGAAGAAGATGGATAAAATTGTACTTTATAAGGAATTTTGGTATTCACTAGAAATTAGAGACTTTTCCCCCTAGTGCTTTATTGATACTGTTCTCTTTTCTCTTCATATGTATTATTTCTAATGGGAAACCTGCTATAATTCTTGACATTGTTCCTCTCTACATAATTGTGTTTTGGGGGTTTATTTCTAGTGATTGATTTTTTTGTTCCATTATGTGTCATATTTTTCTGTTTCTTTGCATACTTGGTAATTTCTGAGAAGATGCCAGACATTATGCTTTTATCTTGTGGGGCTATGAATGTTTTGTGTGCATATAAATATTCCTGAGCTTTGTTTTGGGATGCAGTTATGTTATGTAGAAATGGTTTGATCATTTATAGTTGTTTTGTGCTTTGTGAGGCTGATCCAGAACAGTGTCTCATTAGGGCTAATATTTTTTTCCCACTACCAAAACAGTACTTTCCTGGGTGCTATACCAAATATTCCATGAATTATGAAGTTTTTCTGCTCTGGCTTATGGAAACACAATTATTGGTTTTACGAAAATTAAAGGTATTTTTTTCTGTTCCTTTTGAGTGTCTCTCTCCTCCTGACTGTGAAGTAGTTTTTTCTGTGCAAGTACACTGATCAGTACTCAGTTGAAAACTTAAGGAGAACCTCTGTGGATATCCAGAACTGTCTCTCTGTAAAGCTTTCTTCTGTCAGACACTTCCCTGTAAACTTAAACGACCTTACCCTTTCTTATTTTTTCAATCTGTTGCCTCAGCAATTGTTATTCTCCACTTGGAATACCTGTGTGCTGTGGCCAAGAAATTCTCATTAGGAAATAAATAGGGGTGAGAGGTAAAAAGAACTGAGTCCTGGGTCACTCTAGAACTTAGAGGCACGGCAATGAAGAGCAGCTTACAAAAGCAAAGAAGGAGCCATAAAGTAATGGAAAAATAGGCACATAGACAGTCTTTTGAGGCAAGGGAAGAAAATAAGGAGATGAGCAATATCAAATGATCCAGAAGTTCCAAATATGATAAAAACCAAACAAATTACTATTGGACTGAATAACATGGAGGCAATTGACAATGTTGATAAAGGCAGTCTTTGCAGGATGTGGAGAGGAGGAAACTTGGTTGAGATGAGCCCAAGAGAAAAATGAGAGAAATCTCGTATACAGAGCTCTTTCAGGAGGTTTTGATGTAAAGAGAAGGTGAGACAGGAGAAGTAGTCAGAAAGAAAGGTAGAGTCAAGAGAGTTTAATTTTTTTTTTAAATAAGGGAGGCATAACAGAATGTTTTGTGATAGTAATGATTCATTAGAGAGAGAGAAAAAAGTGTTACTGCTTGAAAGATGTGGAAAAGCTTTGAAGCAGTCTCTTCAAGTAGGTAGAAAAGATGAGAACTAATACATAAATTGAGAGGAAGTCTTAGCTAGATGAATGGATATTCCTCATTCAGTGAAATATGGCTATCAATTTTTATTGACCATAGCAGAAGAGATATTGTAGGTTTGAAAGAGGAGCTAGTATGAAATATCTGGCCAAAGGAGTGAGGGAAAAAAGCACTAGGGAATTTTAGTCTGATTACTGGACAACATTAATATTCCACTTATGTTCAGTGATCATGAATGTTAAGTGAGAACAGTCACTTGGTTGTCCATCTTTCTTCACCTCCATTCAGCCATGCAGGTACATGCTCAGAGAATGGATTTAATCAGAGTTATAGTATTGCCAAAGTGGTATATGAAATAAGAACATGGCAAGTACTTGAGGGAATAGCAAAAGAATGTGTATAAGGATAGATTATGGGGTGAAAGCTAGATAAGAAAGTAAGGAAGGACATGAGAAAAGTGAGATATCTTGAAAATTTTAATATGGTAACACATACAGTTCAGAGATTCTATATGCTTTGTACATAAAGATAAATGGAAGGAAAAAATAGCCTTGTTAAAGAATTGTTAGAATTGGCTCACTAAAAAGGATAGGTTGAAAAGACAGCAGGGGTCTGCAGAAAATCCTGACTGTGTAATCTATTGGCCATTGGTTCTCCACTTTAGCATTAGAATTACTTGTATGACTTGATAAAGCTCAGATTTCAGGACCTCCAGCCTAGAGTTTCTGATTCAATAAGTCTAACACATTCCTAGGTGAAACTTCATGGATGTTAGTCCAGGCATCACAATTTGAGAACTGTTATGCCCAAGTTTTCGCGTCTGAGAGACCACCAAGGAGCCAACAGCGGTGCAATCACACGAGGGTTTATTTGACAGGCTTAAGCTTGGGCCCAAGTATACCCGACACAGCGGAGTAGGGACTTGGACCCTGAACTTAGTTAAGGCAGGGGTATTTATGGGTTCCTGTTACTAAAGCAGGGTGGGGATTCCCATTACTAAAGCAGGGTGGAGTTCTCTGGAACTAAAGCAGGTTGGGGCTTCCTGTTACTAAAGCAGGGTGGGGGTCTCTGGAACCAAAGCAGGATGGGGGTCTCTGGAACCAAAGCAGGGTGGGGGTTCTTAGAACTAAAGTAAAGTAGGGGAAAGTTCAGCCCTTGAGCACAGGGGTCTGAGATGGCTGCCAGAGCTAAGATGGCTGTACTTATGCTAAGGCTAAACCTGAGGTGGGATGGCCTTAATTTTTCTCGGCCTCCACAAGAACCACTGTTCTGTACCTATCAGAACTCTGCATTCTGGCTTATTGCCACCTTAAAAAAAAAAGAACAGAAATTAACTCATATTGGAATGTGTACAGTTGAAAACAACTGAGAATGTTGGCTTTCAGTGAATTTACGGATGTTTTTATGTGTGTTGTATATTCCACAAGGGATTCTTGTCATAATTCGGTAATGAAACAATGAAATTTATGTTGAATTTTAGATAAAGATCAAGCCTGTGCTCAACCACAGATCATGAAATCTTCTGTCTGTGTAAATGATTTTAAGAAAAAGTTCCTTTGCTGATAAAAATTTATTTCAGCCGTTAATTAGTTTTCCTACTATATGGATGACGGAGTTACATGATTGTTGTATCATCCAGATCTACATCTATTCAGTTGAGTCAAACAAGGCATATAGTAGGGAGCCAGGCATGTAATAAGACTTCCAAAATTATGGGAATGCTATCTATCCAGTGGACTAATAAATGGATAGTAAACTATGGCACCTGGGCCAAATCTGGCCACTACTATTATAGAGTATTATTGGAACCCAGCCGTACCCGTTAGTTCACATTTTTCCCCCCATGGCTACCTTCCTACTGCAATAGCAGAGTTGAATAGTTGAGTTAGTGTGGCCCACAAAGCCTAACACTTTACACTTTACAGTCTGACACTTTACAGAAGCAGCTTGCTGCCCCCTGACAAGATTACGAGTAGAATGAGCCAGATGTTTTGGATTCCTCTGTTTTTTGCATGTCAAAAACTAATCATTCTTATTCTAATATTTAAATCAATCATAAAGCCAGGCATCTGATGTACCTTTTCATATTACTGCATCTCATAAGCAAATTGATGCAACTTCTTGGGGCATGTATTCTAAATGTTATGTGTATATAACCACTCTATATAACAAATTTTTATTTCAGATAACATGTTACAATATCTTAAAAATCCGGCAGTAGATAAGGATCTTTTCTCTCTTTTACTCTCTCACATCTTTCTCTCTCAAGAATTTGGACATAAAGCATGATGATCTCATTGTTATCTTTAGATGTGACAATGATACTTTTTATTTTCCTGTTTATTTATCCCAGTTTCTTACTTATCACATATGGGATATCATAGCATGGATAAAAAAGAAATAAATCTTTTTTGACCTCCAATTATGGACCAGATACTGAATTAGTTAATTTATAAACACAATCTAACTTAATTCACTGAAAAATTTTATGAAGCAGTTTCTTTCTCTAGCTTTCTCTATCTCAGTTTCTTGAGGCTTCGAAATAGGTTAAGATCTAAGAAGTAAACCAGATCCATGAGACACAAAGCCTGTGTTTCTTTACTATATCTGTTAACATATTTTATACTAACCATTGAGTTAAAGGACTGTCTGCTACGGGAAGATAAGTAAAGATTCTTATTTTTATTTTCCAGAATCTCAAAGATTAGGAGTCACCTATAGTACATGATTAAGGTTAGCACTAAATGCACATGTATATTAACCCTAATAGTTATATGAAACATAATAGGAAGGCCTTATGATCTAACGAAAGTCAAGTACTCATTTGTTGTTTATTCAATCATAAAAATATTTACTGGGCTCTTACTCTGAGCCAAACCAATCCTAAATGTTCAGAATTCAGTTTTTGAACAGGCCACATTATGGACTGAATGTTTGTGCTCCCTCCCAAATTCATATGTTGATGTCCTAATCCTCAATCTGATAGTGTTTGTGGTAGGGCCTTTGGGAGGTAATTAGAATTAGAAATTGAATTAGGTCATGTGGGTGGAGCCTCCATAACAGGATTAGTGTCTTTATAAAGAGATGACAGGCCTGGATTAGCTGTCTGAACAATGTGAGAACAAAGCAAGGAGTAGGTTGTCTATAAAGCAGGAATAGCACTTTTACTAGGAATCGCATGTGCTGGCACCCTGATCTCAGACATTCCAGCCTCCAGAACTATGAGAAATAAATTTCTGTAGTCTAAACCCCCCAGTCCATAGTTTCTTGTTATAGTAGCCCTAACTAAGGCAGACATTGTCCCTGTCATTGTGGAATTTTTGTGTTAAAGGTCTGAGATCCTATAAAGGCCTGTATGTACCTTTTATATTTACATTAATTCATAAGTTATAAAGTGCTCTGAAAACATTATATGCTTATATCCTCTGTGTGAAATAGGTCTTGTTATTTCAAACATCTAATGGTAGATTGAGCCTCATATGTAACAGATTTAAGTAGCATACCCATAGCTAATGTATGGAAATGGTGGAATAAAAAACTAAGTCTCTGACTCCAGAGCCAGTATTCCATTCACTATACTGCAACAAATTCTTTCTAAAGTGAAAATAATCTTATAGTTTACATTAAGCAATATGTTAGATATTACTGGAAATTACTCTCATAATAGATAAATTTCGTCCTAAAGGAATTCTCTGTTCTAATAAAAATCCAAATAGCAGAATGCTAGGACTAGAAAGGCTCCTAGAGATTATTTCAACCTGAATTACTCATTTTACAGATAAAGGAACAGGAATTTAGGAAAATACAGGGAAGAACCAGTGGGCTTCCTAATTGCAGTTCAGCCCTCTTTGCAGTACCCTAGGAAAACTTTTTCTGAGCATTAGTAGTCCTGCTATTATATGCTGCCTTACTGTGTTTAATGGGGTTGAATGATCAACTTTTATATTCTAATAATCCAGATCCATTTGCCTGGATGAAAAATTTTGTTCTCATCTTTTCTTTTACTCATCAAAATGCCAAAGAAAGCCCATACTGAACTATTACATATCCTAAAATGCTATTGCTCACATTTATGTTCTCTTGTTGCAGGAGGGAAAAAACACTATTAAATTATAACGAATCTGTTTGTAATATATTCCACAGCTTTACAATAGCCTGATGTGAGCTTGATGATAGGCATCTCCAAATAAACTCACATCATTTCCTCCGTTCTCTGCCTATTTGGACAGTTGGTCGATGCCTTCACTCATCTGTAGATACTGTGTGGTCTGTGTTATACAGCACAGATTTTGTTTCAAAATCTACAAGGACACAAATCAATAACACTGCCTACCATTTTTTAGCACTAGATTTGAAAGGTACTAAAGTGTTTGGGCAAATTTGCTTTATTACAGTCATAATTTGGTATATGTGTATTGTGTATTTATATACATACATGTTGTTCATTCTCCTTTTTCATATTCTTATGGCCAGTGATAAACATTTCAGAAATATTACCACTCTTATTCATCTTTATTGCACTGGTTAAGGAAAGTATTTCTATTTTTGCCACTGTAGAAAAGACTCAACCCCAATTTCACGGCCAAAATGAATAGCTAGAGATATTCTTAAAGAAGACCTTCAAAGTCAGATGTTATGGATTCAAATTTCAGCTTAATCACTTATATTATTTGACTTTGGACAAATAATGTAGGCTTTTTGTACCTCAGTTTCATCATCTGAAAAAAAGTGGGGCTAATAATATTACTTCTTAGGATAGTTTGTAAAGATTAAATGAGATAACCTATATACATTTCTTGGCTCCACTCCTGGTATACAGCAAGCACTCAATATACATTAACTATAATCATAACAGTGATCATCACGCAGGTGTGGATAATGATTTAATTGCTCAGATTACAAATATCCAAGTCAACAATAAATTACCCAGAATCAGTTCTATAGTACTTATTTAAGTGTCCTGTGTTGGGGAACTCAGCTAGATTTCCATGACCATGTAAGATTATCAGCTATGAATGCATCATGCTACGAACACACATTGTAAGACCAGCATTACCAATAGAGGACCTGAAGAAGCAATAATTAATACAATGTATTTAGAAAACTCACTATAGGTGTGGATTTGTGATAGAGAATATTAGCCATATGTAAAATTATATAGATCCATCTGTTTCCTGACAGGCAAACCAAATGGGGAACAATCCAAGGAAGAGGCCCTGAATTTTAGGAGACAGAGTACTAGATTATGTCCAAAGAGAAAAAAGGAGTTGGGGGGAAGCAGCTAAAACAACAGTGTGCACAGCAAGTTATCTAAGGTGTGGTCATGACAGGGACTATGGAACTCTTAAGATAATAGAATCACAGGAGATTAGGGTGAAAAGCAGAAGACAGGAGTGAGTTGTGATCTGGTTTAGTCCTAGAGGACTCCACCTGAGAGGTTTCCCTGTTTGCATTTAAAAGGGGCCATGGTAGGCATAACTGGAGGCAGGCAGAGTAGGGATTGTCAACTGAAGTGTGTATACATTCAGTGATGTACCTAAGACCACCAAGCTTGTTAGTTGCTGATCTAGTTTTAAAACCTATGTATGCCTACTCATAATTCTGAACTTGTTCCATTAGATCACATGAGAAATGTTGATTCAGACTAAGTCATGTATGACTGGAAAATACTTTCATAAAAATATGTTCATTTACTAACATGATTCCCATAGATCTGATGATCCTAGACCCTTGTAGCAAATTGTGCCAATTAAAAAATGGTCATTGTATAGGAATTTTAAAAATTATTAGTTTCCACTAAATACAAAAGAGACATTAATAAGTATCTATGTTAGTCTTTTAGAAGTACACACATACTTAAATACTACTTTGGACTTCTACAGCTTTTTTTTTTTATATTTTTAAAGATTTTTTTTTTCATTTTATTTATTTTTTTCAGCGTAACAGTATTCATTGTTTTTGCACAACACCCAGTGCTCCATGCAAAACGTGCCCTCCCCATTACCCACCACCTGTTCCCCCAACCTCCCACCCCTGACCCCTCAAAACCCTCAGGTTGTTTTTCAGAGTCCATAGTCTCTTATGGTTCGCCTCCCCTTCCAAATTTTTTTTTTTAATAAACATATAATGTATTTTTCTACAGCTTTTTAATTTATTGATTTCAATTTTAAAATCGCCTTTATCTATAAATCTATCTGACAGCCGTATTAATGCCCACTATATAACCCATTATGAGTCAGAACACATCAAGCTTCTGCTCAAGGCCCTTCATGGCTTCTTAGGTAAAAACCAGTGTCCTGGGGCACCTGGGTGGCTTAGTGGGTTAAGCCTCTGCCTTCGGTCTCAGGGTCCTGAGATCAAGCCCTGCATCCAGCTCTGCTCAGTGGGGAGCCTCCTTTCCCCTCTCTCTTCCTGCCTGCCTCTTTGCCTCCTTGTGATCTCTTTCTCTGTCAAATAAATAAATAAAATCATTTTTTATAAAAATGATGTCCTTATGAGGGCTACAATCCTGTCCATGAGCTGATTTGTATTCTCTCTCTGGCCTCTCTGGTTCATGGTGCTCCAAACTATTCTGCCCCCTTCACCATTCCTGCTATGGTGCCTTGCACTTGCTCTTTCCCTACTTGTCATTCTCTCCCTGACCCTAGATGTCCACATGGATGACTTTCTTACTTCCTATAGGCCTTTACTCAGAAGTTCCCTTCTCAATGAGGTCTTCACTGGGCCCTTGAACAAACATTTCACTGTACTAGACACATCATATTTTTCTCTCCTGCCTTATGTTTTTTTTTTTTTACTCTAATGTGATGTATTTCACTTACTTGTTTTATTTATTTATTTATTCTTCTACTACCAGAATATAAATTCCATGAGAGCAGGCTTTGTTTTGTTTTGTTCAATGCTAGATCCTCAGTGACCAGAACATTATCTACATTTAATGAGGAAATAAAGGAATATATAAAATATAAACAAATCAATATATGTATGAATTCTGGCTCCTTTAAAATTAAATTTAAAATTGTGTGACTTGTCTGCTAGAGAAGCAATATGAAATGACTTTCAAACTATATAATATAGTCTTTAAAAACTCTCTGACATTGAATTCCCTCAAACTGACGCTTTAGGGTTGCCTGGGTAGCTCAGATGATAAAGCGTCTGCCTTCATCTTGGAGTCCTGATCCCAGGACCATGTTGGGCTCCCAGCTCAGCAGTGTGTCTGCTTCTCCTTCTGCCTCTGCCTTTCCCCCCTGCTCATGTTCTCTGTCTGTATGTCTGTCTGTCTCTCTCAAATTAATAAATAAAATCTTTAGGAAAAAAACTGACCTTTTATACTTAGCCAATTTAATTTCTGTCCATATGAGTGAAAACATTTCTCTTCCACAAAATGCTCTCTTTGATAGCTTCTAGGATCTTCAGTTTTTACATCTATACCATCATTTTCACTTTTGAAAATCCACTTTTCCTCCTCTTCTGTATTCTGAATATTGCCTCCTTAAAAGCCTGGCATAGGTTCCTTTTTTTCTAGGAACAGTTCTCCTATTCCAGCTAGCTAAACCACTCTTCGATATACTCATCCGAGGTATTTTTTGTAGCACCGTCTTGTTCTGAAATATAACATTTTGTCTATACTTTTAAATTACTATTATTTATCTTTTGTCTTAGTTGTGAGTTCATTGAAGTCTCAGTGTTTTACAGTTGTGTGAAACCTCCTTCATGCCTCACGTAATGTCTTATTTATACATGATCAGAAAATATCTGTTGGTAGGTTTATTCTTATGGTTGTTGGAGCAATGCAGTAGTTTGATTTAAAAGAGCATTTAAATACAATAAGATAAATAAATTGGTGGAATAGTCATACTGAAATAATCAGAAGTTACAGTCTCTACCAACAAAACTGTCTCTGAAAAATAATTATCCATTTTATTCTCAATCCCATTAAAACATTTCTAAAGGATAAGTGAGTAGGCATGCTCTCAGTGTCATAGGCTATGAAGTGGGAAGCTTTACCATTAAGTCACAAAGGCAAACTATTCTCTCCTAATTTCCATAGCTAAACTAAATCTAATTCCGGTGTTTCATGAATGAGAGAAGCAGGCAAAATTATTGGTCAGAATCTATTTTATTGCTTTTCTACCAGCCTTTAAAAGAATAGTTTAGTCCAGACTCAGGAAGGTACAAAATCCTTCAGAAAAGCAATGTAACAAGCTCAACAATAAGACCATGCACAATTGGGTACTCATTCTTCTGAGCTGTTTATCTCAATTTTACATCTTGCTTGTCATTTTGAAAGGCATCTTTTCTCTTAAAATCCTATCTGTTTCTGAAGACAGTAAAGCTATATCCTAATATGGAAACAATTGCTGTAAATTTTTGTTATTTACTGAAATCATACTATTGTGTGTATTGTTCCCACTTCATTTTCAGGAATAAATTGCTTGAAGTGTGGGTTAGTACATAAATATCCCTCTGCAAATTAAATGGTTGTCAAAAATGTTTTGGGGAAATTGCATTGAAGAATAAACCAAAACACTGCATGATTTATCATTGAGCCTGCTCAACTCTAGCAGTACATGGAAAGTCAGAGAGGAGGAGCCCTTCCCCAAGCAGCTCTCTCCGTGAGTGTATGTTGAGGCTTCCCTGGATACCTCAGGCCAGTTTGGAAAAGGAGTGCCAGGGCTGCAGTTAATGACTGTTTAAAAGTGAAGTAATTTAATCTGAAGGAGGAAAAATTTCCATGGCTGTGAGTGTGCTTTGGAGCTTAAGAAAAAGGAATTGCCATTGACCTTGTTAGTTTAATTAAGTGATTCCCAATTAAGAGACTAGCAGAATGTTGGCAGCTAACGACATGCAAATACTGCCTTCAAAGTATATGTTATAATTCCTGATGATGATGATGATGATGATGATGATGTTGATGATGCCAACAATGCTGTATTACTATCTACTATGAAGCAGTGCCTTAAAAGGACAGAGCATTCTAAAATATATGCATTTGATACTGCATTGGAGGAAAAGCAGCAGGTTTTTGTCCAAAGGCTCTATGTCCACTTGGGGAAGGACATGATAAATGGAGAAACAGAGAGAAAATATGAAGGTAACCTGTCTTTTATTGAAAGAAAAGAAAGAAAAAAAAGAAAGAAGGAAGGAAGGAACCCAGCAACATTAATAAAACTTAAACCCTTGGGGCGCCTGAGTGGCTCAGTGGGTTAAAGTCTCTGCCTTCAGCTCAGGTCATGATCACAGGGTTCTGGGATTGAGCCCCGCATCAGGTGTTCTGTTCAGCAGGAAGCCTGCTTCCACCTCCCTCTCTCTCTGCCTGACTCTCTGCCTACTTGTGATCTCTGCCTGTCAAATAAATAAATAAAATCTTAAAAAAAAAACAAAAACTTAAACCCTTATGGATTAAATATCTTATATATTTATTTATTACTTGGCTCACTAAATACTTACTTTGTGCCTATTTGATCAGTCAGTGGAGAGAGAGAAGTAAATTGTGTTTATCCATATTTCTTTTTAGCTTCCGTCCTAGCTTAGATTTGGCCCAATTGTTTCCTAGAGTGGAGATATCTAAAAAGCAAGCCAGGCAAATCCAAAGGTGATAGTATCAAAATAAATTCTAGAGTGTTTTTGGCAGTCCGTTCTCCAAAGATATTTGCTTCACATAACCTACTAGGTAAATGCCCATTGCCTCCTAACGGTAATTCATTTTCATGCACATGTGGCCTCAGGTCATTGGCTTCCTGGTATGGTCCACAGGCCCTAAGAGAGCCTGTGCCTAGAGATCTTTCTCAAAGTTACAGTTTTACAGTGCTCATTTACCACTGCAATTACATTGCAGCATTTGTTTTCTGAAAAGCATTACACTTTCTTGTAGGCATTTTTAAGTACAACCTACATATATATTCCAGTAGGGTGTTGAGATTTAGACCAAACTATTTGTCATCTCTGCATTCCACAAAGGCTTTTCAAGTAGTGTTCTCCAAAGCTGGCTAGGATTTCTGGTGGAGCAGAAGGTGCTTCACTTTGACTACCATAGCTTTACCTTCCTATTGAGGATTCTCAGGTGTACCTGATTTCAGGAAATCAGATCTGCTCCTATCAATGAGAGATACGTGATGATAAAAAGTATTCCTGCCTAATAAGTTCAACATTTCAGCCATAAGCTTTTTAAAGACAAGGACTGTGTCTTTTCCTTTATCTATCTCTCTGTCTTCCATGATAAGAAAAATACACCTATATTCTCACTCAATAAATGTGGATGAATAAAGTAAATTAATTAATAAAAGAATTTACAGTTTATTTTAATTCACCAATTTTATAAGTCTTTCCTGGCCTTGCTATTGATAAATAAACATTCTTTATGAAAAATGTCACATGTGGGCAAGATGACTTTTATTATATACGTAACTGTATATGCAATACATAAGGTATTTCTCCCACAGACATGGCAGACATTGTCAAACAGTCATAGTAAACTTCTTGCAGCTGAGCCCTGGTATAGCCATTCTTCTCAACCTAGATGTTCCTGCTTATTAATCTACTTTGGATTAACTTATTTTCAACCTGATATTAAGGAATTTTTCATAAAACACAACCTATTATTGCAGAAAATATTCAGACCCGCAAGAGACACTCAGAGAAGTAGGAGAACCGGATTTATTTTATGCCCGCGGACCCACATGAGCTCATGCTCGAAGTTCTGGGCCCCGGGTAGTGGGGTTACAGGGTTTTTATAGGGGGAACAGTTGGTAAGGTTCCAAGGGCAATGCTGGCTGCTGGTAGGTGGGTTTAAACTAGGGAAGCAGGGGATTGCTTTAGGCTGTTTGGGCAGTGCGGGGGGCTTGTGGTGGGAAGCCTGTTTACAGAAGCAGAAACAGTTGGTTATCTCTTGCTCTTTCTATCTACTGGGCTCTGCCCAGTGGAGTCTACTCTAGGAGAGCCTGTTCTGAGTGATTTTCCTCTTCACTGTAACTGGTGAAATCATCATGTAGCCACAAAGTGACATTTTATGCACATGAAAGAACTAAAGGACTGGGCAAGATGAACTTGAAATTATCTATCCCATCTATCCTTTAACTCTCCCCTTATTTCCTGCACCACACATGAACAATATGGTAGAAATAGTAACTACCTCTTCTACTTACCATCCATACCCAAGTTGTCCCAGTTCTGTCAGTTCTTCTACCTACATAATATCTTTGGAAATTTTGCTCCACTTGTGGTGTTATTTACTTAATTCTGGCTCAAATAACTTCTCTCCTGAATTACTTAACTTATCCCCTTTGTCCCCAGTTAGTTCTTTTCCTCTAATTTGTCTTATATACAGTTTTCAGAGTGATCTTTATGAAATTTGAATCTTATCACATCAGTACTCTACTTAAAATCCATAGTGAGTCCTCATACTTGCAGAATAGTATTCAAGTTATTTAATATATAATATAAGGCCCTGGAGGAGGAGGCTGTTTTAAAAATCTATCATTTGTTCTCTACCCACCTACATTCTAATTCTTTAAGGCAATATTTAACTTTTGTTTCTTTTCTTGATAACTTTGTGATTACTATTGTTTCTACCTGTCTGCTTAAAATACTCTTTATACTTTCTTCATCTTATCTATTGATTCATTAATGTGTTTCAGATTTCTAGGGGGTTCTCAAGGACTCTATTTGGGGCTGGAATGGACAATTGGGAAAAAAAAAAGATACACAAGTAGGACTTAAATATGGCCCTATTAAATTATACTTCAACTAGTCAGTTTAATTTTTATCAGTTTTCATTTTGGGATTCCTTTGTAGGATTATGTTTAAATAAGGAATTTTTCACTCTAAAAAAATTAATACCACTGAGCTTCCCTGACCTCTGTTAGATTTAGATTGCTGATTATCTTGGTTGGCCCACTTGCAAAATAAAAAAAAAAAACTAGGACACATAAATGTTTTTGAAGATTTTTAAATTCATGTATTGGTGAACTTGGGAAACTTAGAGCAAAGAACCTATTAGTAATCATAATGTCCTATATAAGTATGTTTTTTAAGCAATTATTGGAAAATATTTCTGTTATCATTCTCTTTACAGTGGTACATTTTGAGAATGAACTCTGAACCCTTAGAGAATCCATGGAAGAGCTTTAGAGATTCAATGAAACTCTTGAAATAGTATGGACATTTTTTTAAGCATTTCTCTAGGAAGAGGTTCATAAGTTTATTAGAGTCTCGAAAAGTCCAAGATGACAAAAAAAAGTTTAAATACTTCTTGATAGAGAAAAATAAGGCAAATCTAATTATAAAGTGAACTATATTTCTCTTTTTAAAAGTATGAATTCAATATAACAAAAGGTAAGAAAATATTACCCATAATAAAACATTCAAATACAAATTAACTGTCTCCAATATTTTGCAATTTCTTTCATCTCATTATATCCAGTCTTAGCTCACACAAAGAAGGATTTTGTTCTGTGACCTAAAGAACTTAAGCATATAGTCTATATTTATGTAAGTTAGTTTAAGAGGTTGACAAGACTTATTTAGTTAAACAACACCATAGAAGTAAGAGCCAAGGACTCACTTGATCACTACCAAGAGCAGATAAAAAAGCATCTAGACATCTACAATGAGTAAAAGGTGCATTTTCTGATATCTCAAGAGTCGAGAGAATTTCTGTAAATGTATTTTAAATACTTTCCATTAACTGTATAAGTGAATGTGGAGTTACCTTTAACTAAGACACAGCATTTTTGGTTTCATTTGAATGATATCAAAAACAATTTTTTATAACAGTGAATATGTTAAAATCCTTGAGTCATTACCAACAATCTCTCTTAGAATAATGTACATCTGGACAATATATCTCTACCTCGCTCTCCCAACTGAATATCACCTCTGATGGGTCATATCTGATGACACCTTGAATGGATCCTAACATCCAAAGGGTCTAGTATGTTCCTTTTCCGAAGAACTGGAGTATAGAAAACATAAGAATCAACCTATCAAATAATGATGGGCTCTTAAACTGAAAAGTCATATCAAGTTGGTGTGAGACTGGGCACCAGAGCTAGTAAATAAAGGCATGAGCAAGTTTTGGGAAACAGAGGGACTGAGAAAAGAAATGAGAAAGCAAGCAGAAGTGAAAATGCACTTAATGAGAGTTGGAGGCAATGGCTGTTGTTACAACTTACCATTTCCAGCTGCCTTATGACACTTGATTATCCAAGGATTATTTGATAAAGTCTTTAAATAAGCAGCATTCTACTTGAGTCTTCTTGCATGTGTTCAGTTCCTTGCAACTGAAAACATCAGGACATTTTATGCTCTGCCTGGCTTTGCATATTAAACTTGTATGTAAAAACAACAACAACAAAAAAGATAAAGGCTTGAGAAGTCAGAGTCTTGAGGAACTAGAGCATTAGCTAGAAAAGGAGGACAGAAATACAACTAATAAAACACAAAAAATTATACAAATATTCATGTATCTGTATATACACACATACATATATATGTGTACACACACACACAAATACAAACTTGCTTAATTATGAAATTTTAGGTCATGTGAAGTAGCTCTGAGAATGCCTTGCACCCCTATGTGAGCCAAACAGATCTTTAATTAATGATATTACAATTCCTACCACCATTATTACTGTTATTATTAGTATTATTATTACTGTTACCACTACTGTAATAAAATTAGTTCCTCTTATCTCACAGCACTATGCAATGTTCTAGTTCTTTCTCATCCAGTTCCTCATCTGATTCCCTTGGAAAGCCGGTGATTTCTATATAGAAAACTTTTTAATTCCTTTATTCTGGTCAAGAGACTGAACCTCATAAAGTCAAAGATTCTGAATCCAGATCAATTCTGACCTTAACATTACATTACAGAAATAGTTGCGTATAACTTTTTAGTTGAAATTGACTCTAAACTTAAAAATACTGAATCCATCCTGAAAATCCACTGTCTTTAGTTCAAAGAGGCTCAGAGAAAAGGATACAGTTGGAATCAGCAAAATCTGTTCATTCCTAGAAGTCTCAAAACCCAGACCCTAGTGCTACGGGAAAAAATGGTTAGCTATAACAAACCACATGCCTATTATCTATTTCAGCAGTGATTATACTCCAAATACCAGCTATTTGTTCATCACTATGCTAAGTATTGAAGGTAATAAAAGGGAAAACAAGCCAGCTTTCTAAGGGTTTTCTATGGGAAGAACAATTGAAAACCAAATATAAGCTGTATGGATTTGCAGAACTATGGATATGAGAGAAACTGACATGGGCTCAAAGAGCCAACAAGAACATAACAAAGATAAAGGATGATATACAATATGAAATACACCATAGAGTATGTGTAGAAATGATTTCACTCTGTAAATATCAGGAATTTTTATTGAATTTGAGTACTTTTTTTTTTAGAAATATGAATCTAATTATTGAGTATAATATGGCTGGGAAAGAAGATTAGCAAAACCAAGATCAGTTAGAGAGTAATTACCAAGAATAATTGAAGGAAACAACTTAAATCTGTGTTGGAAAAGAATGGGAGTGAACAGAACAAATAAATAGGGAAAAGCACTAAAATCATAGAACTTTCAAGTTGGACTTTAGAGCTCATTATATTCAAGTTCAATAATCTTATAGATAGAAATAGTAGCCAATATCACATAATATGACAGAATTTGGAATTGTGTTCTTAGAGAGTATGTCACCCATTTCCCTCATTTTAGAAATGCAGAAACTGAGATGCCAAACTCTAAAGTTATTCACACAATATGGCAGAGTTTACCAACAATTTGGGGACCAGGACTCAGTTACAGTGACTCTTCTTCTCTTTAATCCTTCTTTTAAAATCCATGTTGATATGCTTGGATCAGTGTTTATTACAAAATATATATTTGAAAGTCATTATATTATGCAAAAGTCAAACAGCATTTTTATGCCTTTCTCTGATCCGCCTACTGGGTGATTCCACTTACCTAATCTTTATTATAATAGAGATTCTGTTACCAGACAAGTAATACATAATGAACAATCCTTCCTCCCTTCTTCTCCTCTCCTCTCCTCCTTTCTTCTTCACTTCACTTCATTTCACTTCTCCTCTCCTCTCCTCTTCTCTCTTCTTTTAATATTTTGCTTACTGAAAAGGCATTCTTTCTCAGATGCCCAGTGAAATTTGAATACATGAGTTTCCTTGACTTTGTAATGTATGATGCAAATAATAGTGCTATTAAAAAAATGAATGGAACATGTGGAGTACCTGCTTTCAAATCTAGGATTTTAGAGCTCTGGAATTTGAAGAAATACCACATACATATCTTTCATTCCAAATAAGTAAAAATAGAGGCCATCAGAGATAGAGCTTATAATGTGTCATTATGGGAGCTATTTAGAGGTTAACACAACAAGGAGCATTTCAGTGCTTAATGTGGCAAGATTAAGAATGCTAATGCAATATTTATTATTTTTCAATATATCATGAAAATTTGTACAGCCCTAGTACAATTGGTGCCTAAGGCAGCCTGTAAGAGAGACATCTCATCAGGCTAAAACCTTTCTATTGAGGTCACCATGTAAACAGTTAATGAAGCAGAAACTCTCTGGGGATTCATTGACTGAGCACATTTAGATGAGTTCTACAGAAATGTTCAATCGGTGGTAGGGGAATTACTTCAATGATGCTTTAATGGAAACTGTGGATGTTCAACCCTCCCTGCATTCAATGGGGTGTTCATAATTAATTTTCTATTTTCTGAGCACATGTAACAGTTTGACTATAATTTTTTTTTATTATAAACATTAACATTTAAGCCAGAGGTCACACAGCACATTAACTGTCCAGTCCAATTGAGTAGAAGAGATCTGGGTTGCCACCTTTTTTTAGATTGGCTAGTTAGTTTCAGGGAAGTAACCCCTGTAGAATCCTGCCATGAACATGTAGTGAACAATCACTGGTGTTTTATTTCCACCATAACCACCATGATCACCCTTGCAAAGAATGTGCACTGTGTACCTGTACCATTAGGAGTACATTATACTTATATAAATATCTTTGTTATATATACCCTGACTTAGTTTTCAAAATGTGCCATGCATTATTGTAAATTCTTCACAAACACTAACTCAGTTTAACAAAATTTGCTTGTTATATACACTCTGACTCTCTTGTCACCAGAATATTTTGGTCCTCCTCAGACACTCATATTTTTTTTTTGAGGAGTTCAAGAACTAGCCCAGTTGTTTTCTTTCTCACGCCATCTACTGCCATATTTCTCCTTTATGTAAACAGACATGTTGATGATCCATCTGATAAACTGATATAACTTTTTTTCTACTCCCTTAGATAAGATGATCTTTAGCTCTGTCCATGAGCACAGCTATAATTGGATCTTACTTTAACTGGAAAGATTCTGCTTTTGAATTTTGAATATTACCTTAAAGTGACAGTTTTCTCTCTTTTTACCTCTTCTCCTTTTTTTTTTTTTGTCTTGTGTATGGTGCCTGTAATTTATTCTTATCATGACTTCTTTCTGCTAATTTTTCTCCTTTTTCCTTAGTTGAGCTGTCTCCTTCCAGCGTCACTTGCTCCCTCTGACTATCAACTTTCTAAAAGCCATGATCACATCTCTGGCTGAAAATACCCTAGAATTTCATTATCTTTCTTGTCACTGGGTTGAGTTTCTAAAGTAATGGGTTTTGTTTTTGTTTTTGTTTATTTGTTTTTTGGTTTTTAATTAGACAGAGAGAGACACAGTAAGAGAGGGAACTCAAGTAAGGGGAGTGTGAGAGGGAGAAGCAGGCTTCCCGCCAAGCAGGGAGCCTGATGTGGGGCCTGATCCCAGAACTCTGGGATCATGACCGGACTGAAGGCAGACACTTAACAGTTGAGCCACCCAGGCGCCCCTAAAGTAATAGTTTTGCACAGGAATTTGAACATGTAGATAACATGGTCATTGATCTAATACACTACTGTGACTATCATTATCACTACTATACTACTATTTCTACTCTGCCATCACCATCACCATTACTATTCCCTTTGCTTTTCATATAGCCTCTATACTAGCAGTTTTATATCTCTTATCTCATTTAATTCTCACAACAACACTATGAAAGTTGCTAATATAATATCCATTTTACAGATGAAAAACTGGAGGCTTAGTATGTTTAAATAACAGATATGCTCTCTTTTTTGTGGGGGTAGAATGAGAAGTCAGAATTCTGCAACTCACAGAGGGCCTTCACCAGAAGCAGGCAATGCTGGCGTCTTGGACTACCATGCTCCAGAAGTGTAAGAAATTAATTCCTATTGTTTTTATAAGCCAGTACATAGTGTGTATTTTATTCATATTGCAGATGGTTTCTTGACTTGATACTGGGATCTGTGATAGAAATTATTTTTAATTAGTATTTCTTTTGGTTTATAAATTACTAGAAAATCTCTAAAGAAGTTATTGATTTAAAAAAAGTCAAATAAGAATATAGGATTAAAAAAACTTAAACTTTATGATTCATCTTTAATCAACCGGACTATCTAGCTATTCTAAGATACATATAAACTGTAACTTCTTACAAGGTCATAGAATATAGGAGGCTCAGTCCCTACCCTTGAGTCATATATTATACCTTAATTGGGTAGAACATGTAAGCACATATGCACACATACACACACACTACAGATACCCTGAAGATACATACAACACAGTTAAAAATATATTTATCAGGATATCAGGATGACTGACAAAAAGAAGTTAAGCATCCATTTTTTTATTGTAGTGTTTTTGAGCCAGTTTATTATTATCATTATTATTATTACTATCATCCCCCCAAGAAGTCTTTATATACTTTTTATTTCCCTTTTTCCAACCATAAGATTTTAATACAAAGATATGCAGTATATCTGTTTTTAAATTGTGGGCAATATGGAGACCACAGCCACTGCAATAGTAAGATCTCTTTCACTCCCCAAGAATAAATTTCAACCCCTCAGAAGGTGATACACCCCTGTTGAAAATGCATACTTTGACATTATGAAATATGTATGTTGGAATTTAATGTTGTATTCTGAAGCTCCATTTTATAATCACATAATCCTATTTTATCACCAACTAGAAATTTTTCATGTTTTTAATTTTTTTATATGAATTTGATTGAATCCATTAATTCATACACTTCATGGCCTTTATTAAAATTCTTTTACCTGGTAACAATTGATATCAGCAAGTGCATATTAAATCAAATACTGAAAGTTCAAGTAGGTTAAAAGTATAAAAAATTCCTTTCAATGACTTGGAAGTCGAGCCGGGTAGTTGCATCAAATTTCTAAAATACCAGAAATTACCATTGTCCCCTACTGAGGATAAGTCACAATTTGAACAACTAGTAAAAAATGTTGATTGCGTTTATCTGACTATAATTTGTATCAATCCAGCAGTATAATAAACATCAAAGTAACCTCCACATAATGGCAAAAACAAGGCATAAAATTCAAACTCAATATCCTGTAAATGTGTCCCGGCTGGAGCCCTGGAGATTGTCTCCAGACTTGTAACACAATCAGGTCTGGGGAAATACCAAGAAAATGTTTTCTTTCAATCACTTGTAATTGGCATTCTTAAAGTGAAGGGAAGAAAATAAAGGGGATGGGATCTTTCGATTTGCTGCTTTTGTTTGGAATTGCTCCAAATAACAAGTAACTACAGGGCAAATTGACATCTTCTCAGTTAAGTTGTAACCTTTTCCTCCCCCATTTCTTTCCAAGGTTTGTAAACAAACAGATCTGAGTCAGGACATTGAAAAGTTGGTCTCAAACCACATGTCTCATCCTGGCATTGTAGGCTATACATAATCTTGACCCACTTTTACATTTTCTAACAGTATTTTTCTCTCTCTTTCTCATATAACTTTTAAACTATTTTCTCTAAGTTTCTTTCTCATTACACGCTGAAAAAGCCATGCTAATGTCTACCTTGGCAAACTGAGCTCCCTCTCATTTCCTGGTATTTTTTTGGCACTGCCTCTCCTCTCTGCCTCGCAGAGGCATACTCATCCATCAAGATCCTTTAGTGAGGCATTCTAAAAAATCCATACATTGATACATCTCTTCCCTTTCTGATAGTACTTGCTTCATCTCAGCTGCCCCATATATCATGTTATTGATGTGTCATATATTCAATCAGCAAATGTTTAGTTAGTACTTACAACATGCCACACACTGTTTCTAGGCATCAGGAGTAGACTAGGGAACAAAACAGATGAATCCCTACCCTCGAAGAATTTATATGCTAGTGGGGGAAATGAAAAATAAAAATATATTAGACAATAGTATATATAAAAATAAAAATAAAACATAATATTTTTGAAGTAATTCCTACTCCTAGCATGGGACTCAAACTCACAACCATGAGATCAAGAGTCACATGCTCTATGATCTGAGCAAGGTAGGTGCCCCTGAAACACAATATTTTAGATGAGAGGCCAGCAAACTTTTTCTGCAAAGGGCCAGATAATATGACTATGTAGTTTTGAACTTATGATATGAAAACAGCTACGAAAATATAGAAACAAAAATGAATGTGGTGCTGTTCCAATAAAACTTGGCTTGTGAACACTGAAATTTGAATTTGATATAATGTCTCCATGTTATGGAACATTCTTCTTTTGTTTTTTAAAAACTTCCAAAAATGTAGAGCTTATCATTAGCTCACAGATAATACAAAAACAGGAGGTAGTCTGGATTTGACCTCAGGACATGGTTGCTGAACCTGTGTTGAGAGAATGGCAAGTACTCAAGGAAAATGAAGTCAAAGAAGTGGGCTAGGGAACACAGTATCAAGTCAGATTGCGGTGTTATAGAGAGTGGAATTGAAAGAAGCGGCACGCTTGTGTGGCTCCGTCAGTTAGGCATCTGACTCTTGATCTCGGCTCAGTTCTCAATCTCCATGGTTGTGAGTTCAAGCCCCATGTTGGGCTCTGCAATGGGGATGGAGCTTACTTAAAAAAAAAAAAATGGAAAGAAGAAACATAAATTTCACTTAACAATAAGAAATTTAAGAAATATAATCTACCAATTTCAGTCTCTATCTCACTTATTATTGCCAGTGTCATCACTTGGGATGCACAGATATAACCCCCACCCTCCAGGAGAGCCTATGTGTAGAAGAGTATGTCACATTAATTTTTAATTTTTATTTTTAATCCTGTTTATTTTATTTATACATTTAAAATTTTTATCCTGAGGAGGACTCTATAGCTTCACCAGAGTGACAGAAAGATCCATGGAACAAAACTATTTGAACATCATTATGGATCAGGTCCCAAGAGACTAGATGGAGGGGTGGAATTGGAATTTGGACCTTGGTATTATTAAATGCCTCTTATTACCTGGTTGACCCTTATATCTCCTGCATAAAAGTCCCTTTATCTTCTCAACAGATATATTCTAGGGGCACGTAGCTCTTCACCTCCAGAATTAGCCCAGAATCTTTCTCTTTTGCCAATTCTAAACCAGCATTCCCCTCCCCAATTCCACCTCTTACTGTTTTTTGTCACTGGCTCTTAGCAATGCCTCCTTCTGCCTCAGTAACTTTCTCTCATAATTATTCCAAAACCCTCTCCCCTCATCTCCTCCCACCAATGACAACCTGCCACACATTACTGGTCTGGACTTATCATAGTCCAAATACATTAATACTATCTGAGCATGTCTAGCACGTATTATATAGTAGGTATTACATTATCTTATTGAATCCTATTAACAGCCTATGATATAGCTAGGCTATTATCTTTTATTGACATTTTATAGATGAGTAAATTGAGGCACATAAAGATTTAATAACTTAACAAAGACTGGATTATAATATAGGTAATTTATTTTTTTAAAGATTTTATTTATTTTTTTGACAGAGATCACAAGTAGGCAGAGAGGCAGACAGAGAGAGAGGGAGAGGCAGGCTCCCTGCTGAACAGAGAGCCCGATGCGGGGCTCAATCCCAGGACCCTAAGATCATGACCTGAGCCTAATGCACAGTCTTTAACCCATTGAGCCACCCAGGTACCCCTAATATAGGTGATTTAGCTAAATTGTCCATGTAACTAATAAATGCTCATGACGGTATCCAAGGCACATAGTCATTCAGTACTTTTAAGAAGTAAATATATTCTGCTCAATTGAAGTAACAAGATATTAGAAAGACAATATATCATGATCAAGTGGGGTTTATTCCAGAATTGAAGGGTTAGCTTAATATTTGAAAATCAACAAGGTAGGGATGCGTGGGTGGCTCAGTTGGTTAAGCAGCTGCCTTTGGCTCAGGTCATGATCCCAGGGTCCTGGTTTCAAGTCCCTCATCGCGCTCCTTGCTCAGCAGGAAATCTGCTTCTCTTTCTGCCACTCTGCCTCCTTGTGCTCTCATTCTCTCTCTCTGATAAATGAATCAATAAATTTTTAAAAATCTCTGAAAATCAACAAGGTAGCTCTCAATACTAGCAAACTGAAAAAGAAAAGGCACGATCATCAATTGATACAGAAAAAGCATTTGGCAAAGTTTGGCATCCAATCCTGATGGAAGTTCTAAGCAAACTAGTAATTCAAGGAAACTTCCTCAACGTGATAAAGGATAGAACATCTATAACCATGCATCTTACCTAGTGATGAAATTCCAGATATTTCATCCCAAGCTGGAAACAAGATAAGAATGTCTGCTCTCACCAATTCTGTTTGACATTGTACTAGAGGTTCTAGCCGGTGTTAATAATCAGGCAATGAAAACAAATACAATACTTCCAGATTTAAAAGGAAGAAGTAAAATTGTCTTTATTTCAGTATGATGTAATCTGTATAGAAAATCTAATGAAAGCTACCAAAACCAAAAAGAAAAACAAAACAAAACTGGAAGTAATAACTGCCATTAACATTCACAGTTTACTCAAGAGAAAAGGAAATATATATCTGTACAAGTATTATACACAAACGTTCAGTGCTCGCTTCGGCAGCACATATATACACAAACGTTCAGAGAAGCCCTATTTGCAATAACCAAAACTTGGAAACAATCCACATACTCATCAGCAGAGGAATGGATAAATAAATTGCAGTGTATTCATAAAGTGGAATATTACTCAGCAATGGGTAAGAAGAAGCTACTGCTGTGCACACAGCATGGGTGAATTTCAAATATTTATGCTGAGTGAAAAGAAGCCAAACCAAATAAAGGTACATACTATATGATTTCATTTATGTAAGAGTCTAAACAATACAGACAAACCTATGGTGGCAGACAGCATTTTAGAGGTTGTTTGGGGAAGAGGATTGGGAAGAGCAAGGCTGAGTAATAACAAAAGGACATAAAGAAACTTCGGGAAGTGATGATATGTTTATTGACTGTGGTGATGCTTCCAGTGGTGTATACATATGCCAAAACTGACTGAATTGTACACTTTAAAAGAATGGAGTTTGTTATAAACAATTATACCTCAATAAAGCCGTTAAAGTTTATGTCTATATTTTTAATCCTCAGTATCAACTGAAATTAAACAAATGTTATTCATAAGATCTTGTGACTTGCCATACTCTATGCAATGTCTAGTCATATGGTATATCCAAATATGTCAAAGTCATTGTCATGACTTAAAAAGTACCTTACTGCAATGCATAAACTATAAAGAAAGTTCACTGCCATACCCATACACACTTATACTGTATAAATTACTCTTCCATTCTGATGTCACCAGTGTAATTGCTCAGATAACTGATAGTAAAATCAAAAGTTCATTCTGTAAAGAAATGTTAACTTTAGCTTAAATGAGCAATGACCATTAACCAGGCCATTAAACTAATATTCAGAAATAGCTTAAAAATGAACTGTAACAAATTTGTAAGGAGCCAGATTCTCCAGAAGTATAGGAGAGGTACTTAGTTTGGTACTTTGGGGAGCGATAATAATCAGGATACCCAATAAATTCCTGCTTTAGGACACCAAAATGTAGACTGAAGCCTGGAAAAACTACTATAACTTTCAGAACTGTAAAACTTACTTCCAGGGATTCATTCCAAAATGACTTTATGTATCCCATGTCACTGGCATAAGTTAAAAAAAAATGTATGTTTTCCAATTTTACAAGGAACCAAAATTATGTAGTTTAAAAAGTTGTAGGATTTCATTCTGTTCTTGCATATGTATATTATAATAAACAAAATTAAATTTCCTCCCAGTAATCTATTTTAAAAGAAGAATGAGTCTGAATTTGATAAAAATTTCCATAATCACCATCAAAGCCTAGGCTTTTAAAACTGGAGGAGGCTTAGAAATCAGCTAGTTCAATTCTCCATTTTAAACATGAAAAATTGAAACCTACAATGAAGTGCAAAATTGATATACTGGGATAATAGAGAATAGGAACTAAAACCCAGAATACTTATTTCATTCTCTCTGTCTTGGTGATTGCAAGCAAAGGGAAAAAACACATCTTGAGATTTAAGAACAAAATTTCATGTGTCCTGAGTTCTTCAAATTATTATTCAATGAAGTAGGCTATCTACCCCACAAATGTACGACTTCTATATCCTCCAATACTAAAGGCTTCATGCACACTTCATTTGTTAAAAAATGTCATGAATATTAAATAATTGACAGCTGCATACTTTGACCCATGCCTGAAGCAAGCACCAGGTATATTAGGAACAGTATAGTTTTACAAAGAATAGAAGGGTAGAGCTAATTAAATCCTGGAGAACTCATCTGCAAAAATTGAGATGCCCTCTGGCATTTGTTAACACCAGGCAAAAGCCACTAATTATAGCTCTACTGTTCATGACACTGAAGTGCTTAGGACCAGCCTGGTGTGCTTTTCTATGCCTATAATTTTTTCAGAAAAAGTGAAACCATCAAGGAACTTGACAGGTGTCATTTTACTCAAATAGAGTTGCTTTCAACAAATCTAAAAAGGAAATGCATTTTCCCCATTAGATCAAATTAAACAATGAGAATGCTTTCTTCACTCTCTTGTTAGTTGTTAAGGAAAGGACTATAGGGAAGGACTCCTGCCTTGAAGGATTGGCACTTAGTCTGTTGGGCAGTGATCCCACACCTAAAGTATAAGACATTATTATTAATTGATGGACATTGATGGAAACCAATAATGTTTAATTTAATTCAGAAAATATTTATTGAGTCCTTGTAAGGGGCCAGTTACCATGCTTGGTCCTGTGGATGCAAACTGTTCCCAATTGAAAACTATAATCTTGTGACTTGAAATTATACACTTTCAGGACTACCTTTTAGAGCTAACTCTGTATCTGCATATTTTAAAAAGTCTAATATTTGTGTGCGGTTTAAAAAGTGTTTGGAAGGATGTGCTTGCCCCAGAATGTCACAGTCTTCTTGCCTAGGACAATGCAAATCTGAGATTCTCAAAGATTATCAAAACTGTAAAGAACCTAAGAGATTATTTAATCACTGCCTCTCATTATAAAAAGGAGAAATCATGAACTCGAACAGCTTACCCAAGTCCACTCATGATATTGCTCATAATATTGATGACAAAGTCAGGGTACTAGTACGCTCTGATTTCTTTTCAGTTTGTTTTTTGTTTTGTTTCGTTTTACTACTCTTTTATTTTTAAAAGTTATTTTTGGGGCATCTGGGTGGCTTAGTGGGTTAAGCCTCTGCCTTCAGCTCAGGTCATGATCTCATGGTCCCGGGATCAAGCCTGCATCTGGCTATCTGCTCAGCAGGGGGTCTGCTTCTCGCCCCCCCCCCCCACTGTCTGCCTCCCTGCCTACTTGTGATCTCTGTCTGTCAAATAAATAAATAAAATCTTTTTCAAAAAGTTAGGTTTTTCTTCACCTCTTTAGAACACACACACATCTTAAATATGGACAATAGATGAAAGCATGCATTATAACTTACTGGGGTAAAATTTGTTCTATTGTTCAATTTAATTCAAAGAAGTTTGATAATTGTATAGAACAGTAACATACATAGTGAGTTTATGAGGAGTAAAGTAGTATTTTGGTTAAGAGTAGAGACATTGGAGTAATTTAGCTTGGATTTCAACCCCAGGTACAACCCTTCTGTTTTTGTAAAGGTACTTAACATTTCCATGTTTCATTTTCCACATCCTTGAAATTAAGTATGTTAAAATACAAGATGAAATGAGATTATTTAGCTTTTTCTGAGATCTTCCATGTTTGGGGAAGCAGAACACTCCCATGTGCCATCATCCTGGGCCCCAAGCTTCAAGAAAACAGAAACTTCTTTGTTGGAGACTTGTTGATTTGTATCTTTAGTCATATCCTTTAATGAACTAGTAAACATGGAAGAAAAAGAAAAGAAAGAAATGAGATTCTGTAAATGAAACACTTCTTAAAGTCTTTGGCACACAGTGTGCACTCCTAAAATATTAAAAACAAACACTGGATTTGGATACACTGAAAAAGAGTCTTCAAATTCTAATCTTAATGTTGAACTCAATTTCATTCTAAATAAAAATTAAATAAGTCCTATAATGTCAGCAGTGTTATAACAAAATCCTTACCATTAATTTTATTGACTCATATTGGCAAAATCAAGATAAGATGCAACAAATAGATATATTTTGATAGAAAAAGTCACTGATTATAGAAGCTTAAAAGCTTAAGGAAGAACAAAGAAATAAAAAGGATTAGTACATCATGATGGCAATTAGAAAGTATTTGAAAATGAATATGATATAATCATATCATATCAAAAATTGTGGATGGAAAACAAAGCACTATTTTTTTTATAAACATATAATGTATTTTTATCCCCAGGAGTACAGGTCTGTGAATCACCAGGTTTACACACTTCACAGCACTCACGATAGCATATACCCTCCCCAATGTTCATGACCCCCTCCCCCTCTCCCAACCCCACCTCCTCCCAACAACCCCCAGTTTGTTTTGTGAGATTAAGAGTCATTTATGGTTTGTCTTCCTCCCAATCCCATCTTGTTTCATTTATTCTTCTCCTATCCCCCAACCCCCCATGTTGCATCTCCACGTCCTCATATCAGGGAGATCATATGATAGTTGTCTTTCTCCGATTGACTTATTTCACTAAGCATGATACCCTCTAGTACTCGGCATCAGGGAAATACAAATCAAAACCACAATGAGATATCACCTCACACCAGTCAGAATGGCTAAAATTAACAAGTCAGGAAATGAAATGACAGATGCTGGCAAGGATGCGGAGAAAGGGGAACCCTCCTACACTATTGGTGGGAATGCAAGCTGGTGCAACCACTCTGGAAAACAGCATGGAGGTTCCTCAAAATGTTGAAAATAGAACTACCCTATGACCCAGCAATTGCACTACTGGGTATTTACCCTAAAGATACAAACATAGCGATCCGACGGGGCACGTATACCCGAATGTTTATAGCAGCAATGTCAACAAAGCACTATTTAAAACAAGTTTTACAACAAAAGGTTTATATTTGAAAAAAAATTAAATAAACTAAATATTCAATACAAGATATTTAAAAGAACAACTGTAATTAAAAGGAATTAAAACAAAGAGTAGTAAATAAAATAAATGCTAATGAAATTAAAATTAAAAGGAAAAAACCCAACAAAATTAAAGCAAGTGTTCTTTGAAAAATCTATTGAAACAGCCAAATTTCTAGCAAAATTGATCAAAGAACAAAGATGTAGAAATAAATGATATTAAGATAAAATAAGTTACTAAATACATAGATTTCATTTGAAGTATGGAGAAAATATTATGAATTTGAAAGCATAAATGCAGTAGAAATTCCCTTTTGAATATAATCTACTAAATTTTGTATAAGTAGAAATTTTAAATAAATCAATCTTATAACCATTTAAGATTTGACTCATTTGTGAAAAACTTATCTATCAGCATAATTTATAAAAGACTCAGTAATTAAGAGATATTTCTACCTCATAATTAATGAATGGATAATCCTAGTATTGGGTGAACCCTTACAGAAAATAGAGAGGCTGTCCTATATCCCAGTCTCTCAAGTATTAGATGCTTGTTTAAATAAACTCACCAGAACAACCTGTGGAAGTTTGTGATGTTGCACTCCTTCCAGGCGGTCTGCAGTGGAACAATTCTAGGCTGGAATAAACATTTCAGAAGAGAAGGATCCTTCCGTATACTTCTCAAATAAGACCCTAGGCATACAACTAACTCTTCAACCTCTGACTAAAATACAATCTTTTGTCATTGTTGCCATAAAAACTGCTGGTAACCACAAAAACCACTGGGCAGGGAAAATGTAAAAGAATTGCCCTTCCCTCAGCATGCTGTGATCTCAGAAATCTGTTAGCTTTTGCTTAGAAATAGTGCCAAAAATCAGTGGTTTAAAATAAGCATTCATTATTTTTCTTGATACTATGGGTAGACTGGCCAACTGCTAGATTGAGTCAGCTTGGCTAGAATGAATGACCTAGGATAGCCTCCCTCTCAGGTCAGTTGGCAGGCTGATTGGGCTACATAACCTCACCTGGTTTGGCTTTACTCTGCTCCACATGGTCTCTTCATGTGGAAGCTTGCTTGTGCTTCTGTACCACATGGCAGTCTCCAGGTTCCAAAAAGCAGTGAGAAATAGATGTGCAAATACTTTCCAACTCTTCCTGGCCCATCTAGTCCAGATTCAGTGTGAGAGGGCATTACCAATGGGCAGAGATGGGGGAAAGAGAATAATTTGTATCAAATTTTTATTCCAGTAGCAAAATAGATAATATTTGTTGATTTAAGATTTAGTGGGACTGGTGTATTGAAAAAAATCCAATTACTAGCCCAAAATATTCTGTACATAGTCAGTGTTGAGCAGGTTAATCTTGCATCATCAATTTCAATTTAATTCAGTCAATTCACTGATAGTCACTCTGTGGTCTGTTACATACATACAATTAAGTAAGTTCATGGTTCTCAGTGCCCTTGAAATTTAGTTGGGACAAGCCACCACCATTTGAAAAGTTAAAAAATCTTCACAAAGCATTAATTATGCACCCAGCTAAAAGGAAGAGACAACAGATTCCAAAAGAACCAACAAGAAGGGAGATCATAAATAGTAAAGCATAGGGATAGGAAATACTGGAGTAAACAAATGGAACTTAAGGAATTAGTAGAAATTTTCTAGAGAAAACAGAAATTGAGAGCTTTCCTCATGAGAAAAACAAAAAAGTAAAAGTTGTGAAAGTAGGAATACTCCTGTCATGAGGTGGAGGTTTATAATAAACTGCTCTGGCATGCGCTGAAGAGGTGAATGGGAGCAAAAGAGGTTCTGTTGATTATGGAAGACCTGGTTATCTGTTCTTGCTGTTATCACCTAGACTAGAGTTGATCCTATAGGCCAGAACCTAACTTGTGCTCCTCCCCCCAGGTTTTGTTTTTTTTTTTTTTTTTTTTTTGGAGAAGCTTTGCAATCATGCTGAAAAGTGCCCAGTATTATTTCTTTTTTTTTTTTCAAATTTATTTTATAATGTTCTTTTTTTTTTTTTCATTTTATTTATTTTTTCAGTGTAACAGTATTCATTCTTTTTGCACAACAGAGGACTGTTCTTCGGTCAAAGGTATACGAGTAGCTGCGCTCCCCTGCTAGAACCTCCAAACAAGCTCTCCCCCCAGGTTTTTGTTCAACTACTTTAACACCAGCATTAAAAATCTAAGCAGCTTGAAGTCGTGGGTAGGAGCAGAGCTGCTTAAGTGACTTCACTTCTAATTAGGTGATATTTAGCCAAATCTAGGATACATGAATCCTTTGCTACTTATCTCACAGAATGCCAGATTGTGTGATAATGTATGCAGAGGAGATGTTCTACACAAATTATACTTTATATTGCTTCAAAACTTCTGCTCCCACATTCTGTACATGGTATCCCTCCATACAACCACTGTTGGTATTGATTGCTGTCCTTTGGGAGATCTCCATCTTAGAGCCAAAAAAGATACCATCAGGGTCAATATCAGGGAGTGTAAAACAGATGTACTTTACTCTACAGGGCTTCTTAAGGTAGGGCTATAAGCAGTGAAGTTGGCACTTAAAATGGACTCTTAGTTATAAAAAGAGACAGAAACTGTATGACATGCCTACCACAGACGTCATTATGGAACATAATTTCAGATTTGAGGTGGTAACACCTTAAAATGCTGGAGGTAGTGCAAGGATGATGAGGAATGAAAATGTCTTCAGAATTGACAATTAGGAAAGCAGCATGAATTTGCCATGACTTAGCTTCTGAAAAACAAGGAAGATTTTACACAACAGTGAGGATTGGAATGAAGAATATAAAGTGGTTAGTGTATCCTTGGGAATAGATGAGAGATTAGGGAATAGCATCAGAAAAAATCCTGAGAAAAAGATGATGGAGGTGGTAGAGAGGGAAATCAATGCAAATCTTACAATCAAGTTAATTAATATTAGTAAGTATTTAATGAAGGACTAGGATATTTGCATATGGAGAAATACCAACAATCAAGAAAATTTACTGCATTTAAAAATGTAAGACAGTGATCCAAATTGACTAAGTAGGTTAAACATTTTATAAAATGTTACTTTCTGATATAGGCATTTTCTTTCACACCACTATCTTCATATCTCATGATTCTAATTGAATAAGTATTTAAAGGCAAATGGCATTCAAAGTGATTCTAGTCTGTTGTTCCTTATTCTTAGCCAGTTCTTGTAGAAACACCTTAAATTGTAAGAAACACCTTAAATTACTAAATTATAGTAATTTGGAACTGTTAGACCTCCTTCCTGTCATAGAAGCAATCTAAAATCCTAGAAGTTGAAGACATCACCACATCAATCCCACTGTCTTTTTGGAGGAATACAATTTACACTGCCTAGAGGAACAAGGTTCTAAAACAATAATTTGAAGTATTCTCATTTTCCCACCTCTGAAGCTACTTTGTCTTCCACACTGTCTGGAATTGCAATCTTTTTTTTTTTTTAAATTAAAACTATCAAACCTTCTTAATTTATCCTTAACCTCCTTTGCAGAAAAACAAAATAGTTTAATTGACAATAATTTACTGGGCTTTATTCTGCTTTCCTAGCCCAGAAACATTCAAAATGACTCAATTAAAATATATATATATATATATATATATATATATATGCATTCTTCAAGATGAAGAGGAAAATAAAATATTTTAATATTCTTTTATATTTAGCTTCTTTTATATTTTTTCATTCATTGTATGAATGATTGGACACCCCATTGACTTAAACTGTCTACTCCTGGAATTTCCAAACTATCTTTCAGATCCAGTCTATATGACAACAAGTTTTAAAGCTATAGCAAATGGCCAACGCATGGACAGCACAGAAAGACCCTACGGAATAGAGATCTAGGTCGGGGTTGTTCTATTTAGGTTACATAGTACTGGACAAATTGGGGGTTTAGACTAGAAACTTGATTGTGCCAATGCTGGATAGAACCTGGCAAAGCATAATGGTCAGTTTGTTTTAAGTATAGAAAGAACATTGGGCAGGGGCACCTAGGTGACTCAGTCATTAAGCATCTGCCTTTGGCTCAGGACATGATCCCAAGGTCCTGGGATCGAGTCCCACATTGGACTCCCTGCTCAGCAGGAAGCCTCTTCTCCCTCTCCCACTCCCCCTGCTTATGTTCCCTCTCTCACTGTGTCTCTCTTTGTCAAAAAAATAAATAAAATCTTTTTTTTTTAAAGATTTTATTTATTTATTTGACAGAGAGAAGATCACAAGTAGGCAGAGAGGCAGGCAGAGAGAGAGGAGGAAGCAGGCTCCCTGCGGAGCAGAGAGCCCGATGCGGGGCTCGATCCCAGGATCCCAAGATCATGACCTGAGCCGAAGGCAGCGGCTTAATCCACTGAGCCACCCAGGCGCCCCTAAATAAATAAAATCTTAAAAAAAAAAACAAAAACATTGGGGAGGATGGATCAACTGTCTAAGAAGCAAGATGTATTTACTAGAGTAAATATTTCACAAATACGTATTTGAAAAAAGACTTCTATTTGGAATTATAAATTTAAATTAATTATAAAATTAATTATAATTAATTATATATAATTAATTATATTATATTATATTATTATATTATATTAATTATATTATAATGTGTATATATATTATATATGATATATAATATATATATTAATAATAATTAATCATAAAATTAAATAAAAATTTAATACTTTTAATAACCCAAACTTAATCAAATAAACAATTGATAAATCAGCAAAGCTTAAAAAAAAAACACTTCACTCAAGTAGAGATATGGCAAGTAAACATTAAAAGGATGGTACAATTATAAATCATTAGGGTAATGCAAATGAAGATCACATTGAGATACAACTACACACCTATTAAAAATTATGACAATGTCAGATATTGGCAAGGAAGAAAAGAAGCTAGAACTTTTACATATTGCTTTTGGAACTAGAAAATAGCACATCTACTTTGGACAAAATTTGGCAGTTTCTTCAGAATTTAAACAATTTCCATGAGACCTAGCCGTCTCATTCCTAGGTGTTTTCCCAAAAGAAATGAAAACATACATCCCCACAAAGATTTGTCTTTGAATTTTCATGCAGCTTTATTCAGAGTGGTTTCTAACTATAAACAACCCAAATGTTTAGCAGTTGATGAATGGAAACAAACCGTAAGATTGCCATACAGCTACTATTACTCAGCAATAAAACAGAATGAACTACTGATGCGTGTAACACCATGGAGAAATCAAAAACGTATTGTGCTAAGAGAAAAGTCATTCACAAAAGTCTATATATGGTATAATTTTATTTATTTGCAGTTCTGGAAAAGAAAAGATGATAGTCATATAAAGAGGACCGAAAATTTGAAATTAAAGGAGAGGATTAATTACTGAGGAGCATAGGACAACTTTGGAGTTTTATGGCAAAACATTTCAAACCAAGTAAATTGTATCTTTAAAACAGATGAAATTTATTATATGTGAATTTTCCTGGAATTTAAAAATCATGACTCCTTCATTTCAAAAACTCCTCATTTTTTACACAGAAGGACCTTGAAAGCCTTTATCTTTTCATTTATATTTCTTTTCTCTACGTAGTAAAACCCAGCCAAACGAGATGGTACAGCTCTTCCTGAACAAGTCACACTGTTATCTTCACATCTCTGCACATGATATTCATACTTCTTTGTTTTCAGAGTATGGCATTAGAAATCATTTTTAAAATTTTCATTTTATTTTATTTTATTTGTTTTCAGTGTTTGGCATTAGAAATCTAAGAATATTTTAGAAATTATAAAACATTCCTCAGATAGGCCAAGTGACTTGTGCAATGTCACAAATCTAGTGGAGCATCAAAGCTAAAGTTAAATCCAGATTTTGTGATTCCAGATGCAGTATTTGCTACCATCTATGGGTTTCTTTTGTACACTTGGATTCAAATAGCCACTGTATCTACCTGTCACATCGAATTCCGTCTAAAACATGATTTCACGAGAACATGCAATATTTCTTTAATTTTAAATCCATACCTAATTTTACTCAGATCATTTTTTGCATTGAATTATTTCACCTTACTTTATACTAATACCTATTTCTATCTAACCTCTCCATTATAGTGTAAATCTGAAGGCAGTAATGTATCTGACTTTCCCCCCTCAGAATGTCTAGCAGAATGCTTGGTAGATAGATAACACTCATTGAGAAAACTATTTTGTTTCTTTTGCAAAGAAACGTTGTGGGACACTGAATCAAACTGATTTATCAGAGGAAGTATCTCTGCTTAAAACGTAAGAAGACTGGCCCTGTGTGATAACTTGAGGCATAGAGGTCAGAACCTCCTGTGAAAAATATTTGAAAACCTAGTATATTAACTGTTTGCTCCAAGGAAAAGTAACTTCTGTCATAAACATTTAAATATATTTGCCTGCTGAGGAGGCATAAACATTGAAATATATTTGCCTGCACAGATATTTAGAACCTTAAATTCAAAAAAATTAAACTAAATGACGAAGCAGTGGACCCTGGTGAGCTGTATTCCTGCAGCAAAACTTTCTCAGAGAAACGGTTGGACTGCATCCTCAGTCATTTTTCCCACTTAATGAATATTTCAGTTGTTTTATGCATATAATATTACACTGGCAAATGCTTGTTTAATGGACTGGAGCTAATGAAAATCAAAGTCATGAACGTGTCAACTCTAATCCTTTAGTTCTTACATCACCTGAGTTTTCTCCAACTCCTTGCAATAGATTTTTCCCAGGGATCCTTAAAATTAGATTAAGTTAGTTTCTTTGTAGAGTGGATGAAAAATGGAAGAATGTCCAAAAGCAGAAGGCTGTAACACTTTGTTCCAGTAGTCTTTCTATTAGAGTTCCTAAAAATCCTCATCCACTTCTGCCTTGAAACTGAAACCCCCAGCTCACTTTGATCATGATATCACATTATTTTTTTATTTTGTACATTTTCTAATTACTGAGACAATTTAAAAAACAATTTAAAAATTATTCTGCCAAACCAACATAAGTGCTCTTCAAGAAAGTACGGAGAATGTGAGAGATTCTAGAAATATAGAAAAAGCCAATTGTTTGAAATTCTGTGAATTATAGATTTATGAGCTCCAAGAGATTATTCAAAAGTAACTAAGAAAAGAAGCAGTGATTGTTGGGAGCCAGCATAGATTTTTTGAAAGTACATTTTATCAGTCATTTAATGTTCCAGTTTGACCAGGTTATGACAGATAGATAGATAGGAAAATAGATCTCTACATATATCATAAAAAGTCCCATATTTATTTATTTATTTATTTATTTTAAATATTTTATTTATTTATTTATTTGACAGAGAGAGAGATCACAAGTAGGCAGAGAGGCAGGCAGAGAGAGAGGAGGAAACAGGCTCCCTGCGGAGCAGAGAGCCCGATGCGGGGCTCGATCCCAGGACGCTGAGATCATGACCTGAGCTGAAGGCAGCAGCTTAATCCACTGAGCCACCCAGGCGCCCCAAATATTTATTTTTTACTGTGCAATGTAACAGCTTTTATTTAAAAGGAGATATTTGAGATACTCTAAACATTTGCAGATTAATACCTGAATAACCAAGCTTAAAAAGTATTTATTACTAGATTACTGTCAACCTCAAGAATAGTTCTTGACACAATGGCATAAACATTTTTATCACAGTCTATATGACAATAAAGAAGATATATGCTCAGAAAATCAGTGAGTTTCCTGATTTTGAAAAGGAGGGTGACTGTGTTAGGTGACAAAATAAAAATCTCAAAAGATAATGGCAAGCCTGAGCAATGAGCTGAATCTAATGGCACGAACTTTAGATAAATGTGGGGACAGCAAATGAGTTTAAAAGATCAACTCTTAAAGTGAGACAGAAATAGGTTATAGCATAATCATGTTAATAAACAGCAAGCTCAATGTTAATCCACCTTGTACTGTAGCTACAAAAAAGGCTCATAGAAATGTAGTTTAGAGTGCATGTGAAAACAACTAGAATATAAGGGAAGTATTGCTCTTCTCTGCATAGGAGGGTTACATTCCATTATTGGTGCTGTTCTCTATGGACAGAAAGGTCATGAAGAATGACCAAGACGTTAGAAAGATTGAAAATCATGCCATGTGAGAAGCAATTAAAGGAATTATGGAGGCTAGCGTCAAGAAGATGAGAGTCTGGGGGAAATATGATAGCAGTTTTAAACTATTTAAAGAGATTTTGTGTGAAAACAGCCAGTGAAGAAATTCAGGCAGTAGGAAACAAGGCAGTAGAGTGCAGACCTACAACCACAAAGTGAGAGTTTATCATTGTACTTAAATGTAAGAAAAGCACCTTGATGAGTTTTGAAAAATTCTGTTTAATACCTATTTTAATAAAGAAAGAAGATAAATATCCAGAAGGAGTTTCCAACTTTATCATCCTCTGGGAAGAGATTATGAACTGAGAAAAGAGTTTGTTATAGAGAGCTGTTGTTGACCTTTCAAAATACAGAAACTTCTGTAGAGGTGAGATATAAATCAAATTAAAAGATGAGATGACAATAAAGCTGTTATTTTACAAAAGAGATAAAATAGGATGATTTCTGAGAATTATTTGACTCCTCACTTGAGATGTTTTCAGAATGAGCATTAAGTGGCAAGCCAAGTAAGCTCTAGAAACCGGAACTCATTTTCTAAACAGCCATAGGCAAAATAATAATGACACCCTAGGCCTTGCCTGGATCACAGTTTAGAATGCTTTCTTGCTCCTACCCACCTGGACCCAGTCAACCGATTGGTCAGTAGTCTGGCTGTTCAGTGTCTGATGACTGAGGAAGGTCATCTACTTCTGTTTAATGAGACAGGTCCTCTATGGCCTTCCACTTTAAGAAGGGGCTGCTGTATGTAGCTGTGTTGGGACAGACATCTGTAATGGGAAGCTGGGATTTAACTCAAACATTTATTTAAAAGCAAAATACTCCTGTTTGGAAACAAAAAAAGGATTATTCAGGGTATAATACTGAATCAATGAAGATTTGGGGGAAGGCTAAATCCTCTCCATGCACGTCTTGATACCAAAACCAGCCATATCCCCTATTCAAAACCACCATTAGCTGAAATCGTTTTGGAAAGGATTTGGTAATTTCCAATGAGATGCAGGTGATAGGCAATGGCTTGATAGTTTACCACTACCATGTACACCATTATTTTATTGCAATGTATATTAAATACGATGCCTCTAAAGAAATGACTTTAATGATGGCATTTGAGGCAATGTTTTGAGCCATGGAGAGATGTTTTGGCATAGAGATTCTTTTCCTGCTCTCTAACAAATTATATCATCTTCTGCCATTATCAGACTAGTGGGATAGATATATTCTTTCTAAGAGAGGTAAAATAAAATATCATCTAGTGAGATAACAAATTTTAGATTTGGTAAATACCTTTAATGTTGAACTAAGAAGTGTCTTTAAATTTCTATGAAGATATGAAGTTTCCCAAACAAGGAATATAGTTATGTTTCCAGCTTTGTATTTTAATTCCTTACCTGAAAAATAAGTTTTTACTCTGAAATAAAATGCACAACCTTTAACTGATTTAAAAATAAAATCCTTTCAGCACAAATTCCCCTTTCAGTGTCCTTAAGTGTGGGTAGCCTGGTGTCCCAGTATATTTACCTCAAATCAATTCACTAATCCTGTCAAAAATATTCAGCTAATACTTTGAAAAGGGTGTGTGAGTGAATGCTTTAAAGGAGTTCTCTGGTATCCTCAAAGAATAAACTATTTATTGATTCATTCATTCATTGTGGGAAGCAAATTAACTAGATGACTCTGTGCTTTCTCATTATGTATTTAGTTCAAAGGAAATTCAGATCAAATGGACTACACTAGGTCATCTCTTGGCATAACTGTGAAGATGTAAAATTATTCAAAAATCTACACATATTTCAGTGGACTTCACCCTGGTACGGTTCCATCCACCCCAGAAAACTAGGATATTACCTCTGACCCATTTCTATCACTCCCTCAAAACACATTTACTTGCTCCAGTCCTATCAAGGGCCAAAACTTTGGATTTTTTTTTTTTATTTTCATTTTATTTATTTTTTTCAGTGTAACAGTATTCATTCTTTTTGCACAACACCCAGTGCTCCATGCAAAACGTGCCCTCCCCATTACCCACCACCTGTTCCCCCAACCTCCCACCCCTGACCCTTCAAAACCCTCAGGTTGTTTTTCAGAGTACATAGTCTCTTATGGTTCGCCTCCCCTCCCCAATGTCCATAGCCCGCTCCCCCTCTCCCAATCCCACCTCCCCCCAGCAACCCACAGATGCTGGCGAGGATGTGGAGAAAGGGGAACCCTCCTCCACTGTTGGTGGGAATGCAAGCTGGTGCAACCACTCTGGAAAACAGCATGGAGGTTCCTCAAAATGTTGAAAATAGAACTACCATATGACCCAGCAATTGCACTACTGGGTATTTACCCTAAAGATACAAACATAGTGATCCGAAGGGGCACGTGCACCCGAATGTTTATAGCAGCAATGTCTACAATAGCCAGACTATGGAAAGAACCTAGATGTCCATCAACAGATGAATGGATAAAGAAGATGTGGTATATATACACAATGGAATACTATGCAGCCATCAAAAGAAATGAAATCATGCCATTTGCGACGACGTGGATGGAACTAGAGCGTATCATGCTTAGTGAAATAAGTCAATCGGATTTTTTTTTTTCAGCTTAAACTTTTAGCTTTATCTTCTTTTACTGTCATTTAGAGGAATGATAAGTAATAAAAGTTAAATGGAGATTGATTTTTTTAATAATTAACCATGAAAACCCATTAGAAACAAGGATTTGTCGTTTGAAGAGTACGTCGTCAGATGATACAAACTTCAGATGCCCCTGCAGAAAGAAAGATTTTTGGAGTTGCAGAGACCAACTCCTTGTTCTTAACCTAATGTAAGCACAAATACTGCGTGTCAGGCCCAAAACATGCAATTGAGCTTGGAGAAGAGAGTAGATTTTCACTAGAAGAAGCCAAAATGTTAATAGCTTTCTTTTCTGAATTGCTTATATTGTTTGACCACTGATTTTTAGATCAACCTGTTCCTTTCTATGCTTTTAGTATGGTTCCTTTTGCCCTGTTTCTTTGTATGCTTTTAGTGTAGTTCCATGAAAAACAACCACCTGCTTGTTCTTTTCCCCCAGCATCACTGAGGCAACTCCTTGAAGTCCGCCCTAATGCATGAATAGAATAGGTAGTAATTAAGGGCATTAAGAAAACTGGCCCTTCCCCAAATCCTCCCTCTACTCTCCTTCAATCCTAGTTTAAAAAATAAATAAATAAGTAAAGCATTTAATTCTAAAGTCAGAGATTAGACATAAAATATTTATAACACATGGAACTTACATGAGGTAGTAACATACCATCTTAACCTGACTATGATTAAACACTGACCAAATGACTCAGTGTCTAAAGAGAGAACAGTGAAACACAGCAGATTTAAGTAATCAATTAAAAATATCAAATTTCACCTTCATCAAAATTACATATTTTCAAGGGGAAAGCATGGGGCCAACATTGTTTTTTTTTTTGTTTTTTTTTGTTTTTTTTTTTTAATTCCTGTAGACATTGGACTCTAGCTGGCTTCATTCACATTTTGACTGATATGATATGACTGATCAAATGATATATAAATTTTTCTGTTAAGTGAACTAAGAAAAATGGTTGATTTACATAAAATATTACTCTTGAGAAAAACAGTAATATAGAAGAAAGGCCAGCATGTTTGGAACTTGGTCCTTGTATTTCAGTAACTATAGTCAATATTAGTTATTTTCTGATTTTATTATTTCCAAAGAACAGACAGCACCGCAGTGCAGTTAATTCATTTTCTTCCTTGACAGGATAGCTAAAAGCCCAGAAATAGAAATCCTTTGTTCCCTTGTCAACAAGAGAAACAAAGCAAAAATACCATTTTGCAAACAGCAAAATACCATTTTGCAAGTTCTGAATAACAATATTTATGCCTTCAGATTTGTGTACTGTGTTTTAGAAGAAAGTCAACTAGCTTATTTACTAATCACACCTTAAAGCATTATTAATATGATTCTTATGAAGAAGTATAAACCATAGGAGAAAAGAGGAATTTGCCCTAGATTTAGATTTCACTACATATAGCAACAACTCAATGTACCTGTATTTGTCAGTGAACAAATATATAGACAGCTAGATGTAGAGACAAATATTAATCAATGAAAAATGGAGAAATAATACCTGAAATTACGTTGCCAAATATTCAGTTGTTGCTCTCCAAGTAGGTTATAATGTGGCCAGGCCAAATCTCACTTTGTCAGCTGACTTCCAAATGGCTATGGCAAAGGGCTCCTTGTCTTACAGATTTCCTTGTAAAAATTAACCCATGTCTTTATGACATAGTCTCCTAGAGATCTGGGCAAGGTGACAGACACAGTGCAGTTTCCCCGCCCCAGACCCCTCTCTCCCCAGACCTCATGGACAAACCCACTCTTGCAGCTTCCTCCCCCCGCTTTCTAAGATACATTCCCCATTCTCTGAATTCTCTAGGCTTTGGAGTTCAAGTACCTTTGTTTTCATTTGGGTCCATGAAATAGAAGCCATCTCCAACTCCTTAGGAAGAAACAAAGGAACATATTACTTTAAAAAATGCTTCTCATGAAAAAAGGGTCTCTGGCAGGACTTGGAATCAAAAACTGAAAAGGCATCAGGAATCTGACCCACTTCTCTCAGCTCATCTGCTGTCTAAATACTGTTTTTTAATGAACTGTACACAGGAGGAAAGGATGCCTCCTCCCTAGTCTGTCATGAATGTGCACGTACTCACTTGAGGGGTGTGAGAACTGGAATTTGAAGTCCAAATACAACAGTTCCAGGGAGAGAAATTACAATGGAACAGCTTTCATCTTTGCTCTGGTTTCTAATAGCAATACGGAAGATGTAGTTGACATATAGATAGAATAATTTTTAAGATATGCCTCCTCTTATATACCAAACTATTTTTAGTAATAATTAAGAAATGAAACAAATAGTTAATAATGGCCAGAAAAATTTTCAGGCTGTGGAAAAAAATATTATTCATGTAATCATGCTAGTGAAAATTAATATTAGGTAAATATGTATAAAATAAAACAAACATCAAGTCCACAAAGGAGAAAATTAATGAATCAGTAATTTTAATTACATTAATGTATAGTTTGAAAAAGAGATAAAACATTTATACCCACATATTTGTCTGTCTCAGTAAAGAATAAGAGCATTACAACTGTGTCTTTGAATCTTCTACATATTGTGTCATAACATTATAGAAATTTATCTTTCTCCTAATCATGTTCAGTAGACAGCAGAGCTAGGTTTATTAGTCTTCATTTAAAGTTCATAAATCATTTTTATTAATTTTAATTTCTAAAATTTATTTTATGTGAAACAACAGATATACAGACAGCTGTGAGAATTCCGAAGTGTGTACAAAAGTTAGGCAGAGCTTCACAAAAATTCCATTTCACGCTAAATTCCTAAAATTGCAAGACTATTGAATCAGTCTTCAAGATTGATCTGAGTGACTTTTTGATGTCTCTGAAACCAAGCAGTTTAAACAAATAACATCTTATGCTCACTCAGATAAAATTAAAGTAACTCAGTTCTATTTTTTTGGCTTTTACAGTCATTGTACACTGTACTATCATTGTTCAATATTATCTACTGTTGAAAGGTAGGAATATATAGTATTCAGGGTCATAGTTATGGATCTAAGTGAAGAGATTTTGAACATTTTTCAGCTCTTATATAGAAACAAGTGCCTGTAAGGGTGCCTGGGTGGCTCAATTAGTTAAGAGTCTAACTTTTGATATCCACACCTGCCCTGATCTCAGAGTCACGAGATGGAGTCCTGATAGGGCTTTGTGCTAGACATGGAGCCTGCTTAAGACTCTCTTTTCCTTGAGTCAATTGTCATATGGTTTCACTTACTTGTGGAGCATAAGGAATAACATGGAGGACATTAGAAGGAAAGGAAAGGAAAAGTGAATTGGGGCAAATTGGAGGGCAGACAAAGCATGAGAGACTGTGAACTCTGAGAAACAAACTGAGGTTTTTGGAGGGGGGATGGGGGATGGGTGAGCCTGGTAGTTGGTATTAAGGAGGGCATGTATTGCATGGAGCACTGGGTGTGGTGCATAAACAATGAATCTTGGAACACTGAAAAAATAAAATTAACTTTTAAAAAAAGACACATAAATAGATGTTCACATTTTTTCTGTGTATTGATGAATTGGTTACAGCCAGCTTAAAATGTATTCACCGTCCTTAGGGACAATGGGTTTAAATAAATTGTAATGACTGTTTAATTAAAAAAAAAAAAAAGACTCTCTCTCTCTCTTTCCCTCTGCCCCTCCCCACCTGTTCCCTTGCGTGTGTGCTCTCTCTCTCTATATATATATAAAAGAAAGAGAGAGAAATGGAGAAAGCAAGAAAGAAGAAAGGAGGGGAGGGAGGAAGAGAGAAAGGAAGGAAGGAAGGAAAGGGAGGGAAGGGAAGGGAAAACATGGGAAAGGAGGGGAGGGGAGGGAAGAAGGGGAGAGGGAAGGGGGAAGGAAGGAAGAAAAGAAAAGAAATGCATGTAGCTGAATCCACTTGTTTTAAGAACCACTCTGTAAGAGAGGATTTTAAAAAATTAAATTCTGGGGTGCCTGGGTTGCTCAGTAGGTTAAACATCTGACTTTGGCTCAGGTCATGAACTTAGGTCCTGGGATGAAGCACCAAGTGGAACCCTTACCCTTTAGGCTCAGTACTCAACCTGGAGTCTGCTTGTACCTTTGCCCTTACCCCTGCATGTGCGTGCTTTCTCTCTCAAATAAATAAAATCTTTAAAAAAATAAAAATTAAATAAAAAATTAAATTGCACTTAAAGTACAATTTTTTTTTAAAGATTTTATTTATTTATTTGACAGACAGAGATTACAAGTAGGCAGAGAGGCAGGCAGAGAGAGAGAGGAGGAAGCAGGCTCCCCGCTGAGCAGAGAGCCCGATGCGGGGCTCGATCCCAGGACCCTGGGATCATGACCTGAGCTGAAGGCAGAGGCTTTACCCACTGAGCCACCCAGGTGCCCCTAAAGTACAATATTAATTAAAGTTAAGAGCAATGTGCTAAATCAAAAAGCTTATATATCTATTATTATTGCAACTCCCACTAACCACAGTACTAGTTTAGACATGAGCACAACAAATGATGATTTAGGAGGAGAAAGAGCATATTTTCCTGAGATTGTTCAAGTTGCTGGCTTATAGTAATTATAAAAATGTAAGTAGTTTTAATCATTTTTATTATTATTTTTTTATTTCTAAAGGCAATGGACTCATCTCCTGCTCTGTGGGGGAAACTTCTGCCACCTTGCCCTTTGTTGTTATCCTTGTTAGATGTCATCTGTGGGCAACTAGGTCACTTAGTACAAAAGTGTCTCTTGGGAACCCCACTCTGTGTAATATGATAATTAAGAGAAAAATTCTGATCTGAATAAGGGCTCTGAAGAGATCCCTCACAGTAGCTGATAGTTTATTTAAGGGAAGAATGTATTAGGCTTTCTATCCATAAGGGATTTCTCTATGTTTTAAGTCATCTGTTATGCTCATTATATCCTTCATGATTGTTTTTTCTGCATAACAAACATACACATCTTTTGCTTAATTTGTACTTAGTTACCTTATACCTTTATTTCTATTTAAGGAGTTCTTATTTTTAAATCTTTAAAAAATACTGTACACACTAAGAATGTCTCTCTGTTGACTTTTTCTCCAGCAAACATGCTAATCTCTTTTATTGGTTTTAATAGCTCCTAGTTCTCTTGGATTATCAATACTGAATAAGAATTCATTTCATATTTCTTATTGAGTGGGGGTATAGCTCAGTGGTGGAGCATTTGACTGCATATTTCTTACTGAATTGACTACAACTTAGAGATAGGGAAAGTGGGCTTTCCTTTATTGTCCTCAATGTAGTGGGAATAGGTGAAGAGTATCACCATTGAGTATGTAATGAATGCTATTGGTAGATAAGGTTTTTTTTTACAATTTACTTTATAACCTTTTCCTTCTGCTCCCCCTTGTTGAGAAAACTAATTTTTTAATTATAAATGAGTGTTAAAATTTTCAAATGCTTTTGAATATCTCTTTAAAAGACCGTATTACTTTTCTCTTTTTAACTATGGCCGATAATATAAATAGATTTTCTGATGATGAATCACCCTTGGATTCCCAAGATATACTACTTAATCCTGATGAATTTTTGATTATACTGAAGTATATTTCCGAGAATTTTATTTAGGAATTTTGCATCTATATTAGTAAGTAATATTTGCCTATAGTTTTCTTTTATTGCATACTCCCTTTTTTTCTTTTGCAATCAAGTTACACACTCCTGATAAATGACTTGGATGTATGTTCCTCTATTTTTAACTCTGAGAGAGTTTGAATAAGACACGCATCATCTCTGCCTAAACTCATTAGTAGAACTATCTACTTCTCTTGTCTTTTTTCCTTTTTTTTTTTTTTTAAGGAAGTGTCTTATTACTGGTACAATTACATAAATATTCGGAATTTTATTAAGAGTTTCTATCTCGGGGCGCCTGGGTGGCTCAGTGGGTTAAAGCCTCTGCCTTCAGCTCAGGTCATGATCTCAGGGTCCTGGGATCGAAACCCACATAAGGGCTCTCTTCTCAGCGGGAAGCCTGCTTCCTCCTCTCTCTCTGCCTGCCTCTCTGCCTTCATGTGATCCCTGTCTGTCAAATAAATAAAATCTTTAAAAAAAGTTTCTATCTCTACTCAAATTAATTTTTTTAAAGATTTTATTTATTTATTTGAGAGAGAGACAGTGAGAGTGCGTGAAAGGGGAGAAGGTCAGAGGGAGAAGCAGACTTCCCGTGGAGCTGGGAGCCTGATGCGGGTCTTGATTCCAGGACTCCAGGATCATGAACTGAGCATAAGGCAGTTGCTCAACAAACTGAACCACCCTTGTGCCCCTTGATAATTATTATTTTGTTAGGCAATACATTATTTCATGTAAGTTTTGAAATTCATCATAAAAATGTTTATGCTTTATATTTTTAAAATATTTTATTCTCTTTGTGTTTATTAATTCGTAATGTTGTCTATTTGTACCTTTTCCCATTTTTTAAAATATAATGTATTATTTGACCCAGGGGTATAGATCTGTGAATCATCAGGCCTTTTCCCATGATCTATATTGGTAGAAGGATATATATACACATATATTTTTAGATTTATTTTATTTAGATTTGCAGAGAATCTGCAAATGCTCCTTTCTATTGTTTCTGTGCTTTAAATTTCATTAATTCCCAGATATTCTTAGTATCATATTTTTTTTACCCAGTTTTACTATAATGTTATTTTCCCAGCTTCTTGAAGTCAATGCCTATATCTTTTAAAGCTGTGCTGCTATCTTTAAATGACTTTAGCTGTATCTCAAGAGTTCTTATTCAGTACTTTCATTTTCATTCGTTTCTAAGTATTTGGTAATTTCCATTTTGATATTCTCTTTACCCACAATGTTGATTAGTGATGTTTTTATAAGTTTGCAAACATTTGTGTTCGGGGGAAAAATTAATTGTTGTTTTCAAATTTAATTGATTTACAACCAGACAATGTGGTATATGTGCTATCAATTATTTGAAATAGCTTGAGATAGCCTTTGAAATCTATTAGATAATCTATTTATGTAAATTGGCCATATGTACACATATATTGATTAAGGTTGTTAACTGTGGTAATCAAGTCTTCTATTTCCTTGCTGAATTGTTTGTAAGCAAGAACTCTCAGTTTACAATAAAAATGGCTTAAAAAAAATCTCTGAATTTAACAATGGATTTACTAAATTAATTGTAAAATAATCCTGACAGTTTTGCTTTATGTATTTGAATGCTATCTTGACAGTTTACATTCTTTGTGCATTTTCTCATTCATTATTATATAATGTGATTTACTCATTTTAAGCAATTCTGCTTTTAGTTCTCATTTGCATGTAATTTAATCTTTTGCATCAACATTCTTAGGTCAGTGTTTCATAGTTTAGCTCTATTCTTTGGTTTTAAACATTTTTATATAGTTTTGTTTCAGTTGTGACATTTACGCAGTATATGGCAGAATTTCTAAATCATTTGGGAGCAATAAATTAATCTCTACATATCCATTATTATTATTAATATATTTTAATTTATTTCTATTGTATGCTATTTGCTATTTTGAATTGTTTTCCTCTGTTTTAACTTCTTTTATTTTTTCCACCTTCCTATGTCCAGGTGAAATTTTTTTTACAGTATTTTACTCTCTTAATTCTGTTTTGATTTAGTAACAATAGATTATATTTTAATTAGGCAATTATCTTAATTATTTAGCACAAAAATTTTTAACATTTACAGTTAGCCCTTAAACAACATGGGTTTGAACTTTGTGGATTACTTACATGCAGATTTTTTAAAGAATAAATACAATACAGTACTATCAATGTATTTTATTGTCCTAATGATTTTCTTAAATAACTTTTTTTCTTTAGCTTACTTTATTGTAAGAAAACAGTGTGTAATAATAATATTTTATTATTACAATATTATTATATAATGTTACAATAATATAACATGCAAAATGTGTTACTCAACCATTTACATTATCAATAAGACTTACCGTAAGCAATAGGCTATGAATAGTTAAGTTTTGGTGAGTTAAGAGTTATATGTAGATTTTCATCTGTGTAACAGTCAGCATCCCTAAGACCCCTTATTGTTCAAGAATTAACTGCATTTTTAATAACATAGTTCTAAAAATTTAAGTTCCTTCACTTGGACAGGGCAAGGAGCTTAAACATGTTTCACACATACATTGAAACTCTGGCTGTCTATGTTTTTATCGCTATCTATAGTTTTAAATTTCTAATACATAACTAATGAATGTTTTACAGTCATAGTTAAGTTGATCTACATAATTCATTTACTAAATCTTTGCTTTTGTTCTTTCTTGTGTCCCATAACATTCAAAAGTTAATCCTTTTTTTTAATTGTAGTGATTATTTCAGTAATTGTTTTCGCTGAACATAGGAGAATGGTAAACTTTGTTTTCCAATGTATCTGGTCATGTTTTTATTTTCCTTCATTCTTAACTATGCACTGTTTAGAAAACATCTCTCCAGGTCATCTAATTCTGATTCTGTGGATGGATTTGAGCCCTTTAATTGGCTTTAAGTGAATTTAGAACTCTGCCAATTGTATGTGACAGATAGCAATGTAAAATCACTCTTACCTGTAGACACCCAAACTCTGTATAAGAGAGATTCAGTTTACTTCACTTCCACACTGGTAGAAGATAGTTATGCCTCTTTTGCACATTCCTTTCAATATTCCTGAGCTATAAATGTGTCTGATGTTTGTATTATCCTTTGAATTGCTTGTAACATCCTATTCATTACCTGATTAATAATGAATTAAACATGACCTTTAACACATGATCATTTTTTGAAACATATGGTCATTTTATATCTCTATGAAAGTTATGATTTTACTTTTATTTCAGAACTTATCCTCTAATACAGGTATACAAATTTGGAAGGAATAGTCGTGAGACCAGTTAAGTTTTTAAGTGTCTGTTAGACAACTGAGAGGAAACGTTGAGTCATATTTGGATTTTTAAATCTCATTTGGAGGAAGGGTCTGTTCTATAGCCATGGATTTAGGAACAGTGAACATCTAGATAATATTTAAATTTGAAAAGATGCGCTCACTAAAGAAGTGTATGTAAATGGATAAGAGTACTAAGGACTAAATTCTGGCATGCCATTACTGTGGTAATAGAAGAGCATTTTAAATACATTTAAAATTATTTTAGAGCATCAACACATATATTTACCCTGCTGTCTTGTCACATTTAAAATTGCGTACTATATGCAGTCATAGAGACAGTTAATATTTGTCAATTGTTTTTATTTATTCATTTTATTTTTCATTCTTTCTTTTATTCTATCAATATTGAATTAAATACTATTTATGTATGGTCCCAATCTCACCGTTTCAACTCAAGAATTTATAATTGGTTACATTGGCTTATACAGAATTTCATTCATTTCCTTCTAGGCTTTACTCTAGTATTTTGCAGATAATTACAGGTTCACATGATAAAAGTTTGACTCCTCTTAGAAAACTATTTCATATTACATAATCTGCTGACATGTGATTCTCTCAAACACTCTGTAGCAGGACAATTTAATTCTCTTTCAGTGTTATTATCCCACATGTCACCTTGCCTAATAATTATATATATATATATATATATATATATATATTTTTGTTGTTGTTTATATCCTATTAAGATGGTGCTTTATATACTTGCTTTAGCCTTCTTCATCCAAATTTCCTAGAGTCATTCATTTTATATAGAGAAAAATGATAGACAATTACAATGACAGAAAATTACAAACACTCTTCTTTTTGCTAGGTTGACAACAAGGAGAAACTAAAACTGTCAAACTCATTTGTGAGTATAACTTTCTAAAATGGTGAAGAAAGTAGTTTGCCTAAAAAATTTAATAAGTCATCAGGCAAGCACTACTGTAAAAAACTCCAGTCTTAGTGTTCTTTCCCTAAAACTATGATACTGTCTTCAAAGTGGATTTTTTTAAGTTTTTTTTTAAGATTTTTTATTTATTTATTTGACACAGAGAGATATCACTAGTAGGCAGAGAGGCAGGCAAAGAGAGAGGAGGAAGCAGGCTCCCTGTGGAGCAGACAGCCCCATGTGGGGCTCGATCCCAGGACCCTGAGATCATGACCTGAGCCGAAGGCAGAGGCTTAACCCACTGAGCTACCCAGGTGGCCCAAAGTGGATTGTTTTTAAGAGTCTCCACTGAAAAGGGCTATTTTTCACAGACATTTATTACACAAATTTGCAAAAATCATATCATAATTTTACACACTAACATCTTTCATGCCCCACTTGAAAAAAATCTGACAGAACTGAAATTCAGGAATACTCTTGGTTACATAATAAGAAGATAATAAATCTCCCACTGAGGAGCCCATAGAAGAATCTGTAAAAGTCTCTTAATTGAAGAAATATTCAAAATACTATGTGAGAATTGATCTGATATTCAAGGAATGGATAAAGAAGATGTGGTGTCACACACACACACACACACACACAGTGGAATGTTATTCAGCCATCAAAAGGAATGAAATCTTGTCATTTGCCATGGTGTGGATGGAACTAAAGTGTATTATGCTAAACAAAATAAGTCAGAGAAAAAGCAAATACCATATGATTTCACTCATATATGGAATTTAATAAATAAAACAGATGAACATAGGGGAAGGGAAGGAAAAATAAAGACAAGAACAGAGAAGCATACCATAAGAGACTCTTAGCTATAGTTCACAAACTGAGGGTTGCTGGAGGAGAGGTGGGCGGGGAAGAGTGCTAAATGGATCATGGGCATTAAGGAGAGGCCTTGTGAGGAGCACTGGGTGTTGTATGTAAGTGATGATAGGTAAATTCTACTCTTGAAAATAGTACTACACTATATGTTAACTAACTTGGAGTTTAAGTAAAAAATTGGGAAGAAAATAAAATTAACAACAAAAAAAGAAATAGAAACACATTTAAAAATAAGGTCTGATAATTTATTACAGCAAGGAAAAGGGGATGAGAAAATGTGATTATAGATACGAAGTTCAAGAAACAGAATCCTCATATTAAATTAAATAATACTTACTGTGGGCTCCATGCTGTCTTGTGTTGATGAAATAAACTTCTTACAGCAAAATCTGATCTTTTTGACCAATTTCAGTTTGCCATAGTTCTTTGTAGTTCCTACCACATGTGAATTTTCAGATGCATTTCAGTTTTTATCACACTAATTGTCCTTTAGGGTGCATCTTAAGATCCAACTGCTTTTTCTCCTTTAATAGATGTAACATGTTCAGAGAATGATGCAAATTTGGGGAATTCCTCACTTGTTTCAGGCCTCTGAGCCTTTGCTTGCGCTATGCCCACTTCCTAGGATGTCCTTTCTTAATCCTTATTCACTTTGCCTGTTCCCTACCACAGGTGTTATTATTTTCTACCTCAGTCTGTGTCAGTCATTCTTTTTTTCTTCTGATAGCAGTTCCTGCATTGTTGCAACCTTGTCTTGGCCTTTGTCTTTTTGATGCTTCACAAAGTGTAAGCTGTAAACACGCTGTAAATATTTTCCCTTCTATGCATCCACTAACCTTCTCTGTTTGGGGCATCCCCACCTTATGAGGCTTGGTGGGAAAAACATGCTCCCTTATAAAAGCTGAAATTATTGAATTATCTGCTTTCAAAAGTGCCTTGCATTTGTGGCCTGGACAAGTGGACTAGATACCACTAATCAGAAACACCAAATTTGCCGAGCAGAGACCCTGATGCAGGGCTTGATCCCAGGACTCTGAGACCATGACCTGAGCCAAAGGCAGAGGCCCAACCCACTGAGCTACCTAGGCAACCCTTCCATCAACTATCTGAAAATATCTCCATCAAACTCCTTGTCATCCTAATCAGCCAAATTTGCTAGCTTCCCAGGGGCAAAGATCATCTATGATTTTCTTTTTTTTCGTCAGTGTTTCAACTCCAGTGGTTTCTAACTAAGACTAATTGATCAATAAATGTTTAGTGTTCCCAGTCACCTCCTCCACGGGGAACCTGTCTTTCAGGTGGTATTAAACTTATACTGTGTACCTGCAAGTCAGTGGTAGAGCTTGAAAAGAGGAGAGGGAAATGGAAAGGAGGAAGAGATGAGACTACCAACTGGGAATTTTTCTTTAATAAGATCATCCATGAGGTCCTTGATACCCCAATTGTTGTTTGATGATTTCCACATTCATATTGACTTATAGATATGTAAATTTTACTTCATGGACCTCATTTTTCTTTGGCTGGAAAAATCAAAATGACACACATAACACTTGTTCTCTGGAAATTGAGCATAAGAGATTCTTCTGTCTTCATTAAGGTGTTAATGAGCTAGGTCAGATGTTTATAGATTTTCATCAAATTAATCAAAGAACCCTATAGTCAACTTGACTTCCTTTTTCCAGAGTTCATTAAAATATAATCTTTGTCAATTAAATGGAGCATTGCTTATCTGTTGCTGGGATACCATTACCTCCTCTAGTCAAGAAGGTACTTATGATGGAGAGAGAGAAAAATAATGTTTGGCCATTTGCCCATCTGGAAGGTATTCATCATTATCAGAATATTAGGTTTCATAAGCTACTGTAGCATACTAGAACTAGAAAAAAAATAGTCTGAAGAATTGCTTTTACGGTTGTGGAAAATTGTCCTAATGGCAAGAATTCAAATATTTAAGGTCACTTAGAAAATTAGGGGTAAAATCTGGGCTACTGTACTGTATCATATTTTTATCCATTTTGTTCTTGTTCCTAAAGAAAGATTCCATTGTGGCTGGGCAATCTCCATTTTCCTCAGCAAAATATATTTAATTTCTAACTCTATACCCTTGTGTGTGATTGTTCTTTTGTGCTAGACAATTATCTTCAGTTTTCTCTCTATGTATCAAAATCAAACTCATTAGTAGCAGGAATCCTAGACTGAGCTTAAAGAGGAATTTAAGGCTATCATGTCAGGTCTGACAAATTTGGTAGCTCAGGACACTAGGAACCTATTAAGAAGAAAACCATTTACTCCCATGCACAAATGGACACTGAAGACAGAAAGTACCAACTGAACTGAACTTATCTTAATCCTCCATTGTCTCCTTTAAGATTACTATTCCGGGAAACTCTTCACCATGCAAATAACTTGATTGCTCATTAAACGAGTTGCCCAAAAGAGCCATCATTTCAGTTGAATTTTTGCCTTGTTATTTTCGTCAATTCTACCATTCTACTATAAACCTTATCTAATCCTAATCAAATTCCCACTTTCAAATACCTGCCTTAAACCAATTTCCACATTATTTGTAAATATTTTTCTTGCCTTTCCCTCTCAGAGACATTCCAAAGGTCTCTGATTCTCCCTTACTGTGGTAAACAATAACCTCAGCTTTGTTTTATTAACAGGTTGTGTTGGTTATATCTAGGGAGAAGATATTTGACACTACACAAAAGCTGAAGAATTTTCTGGGGGAAAAAGGTGTCCTCATGAAAGAAAGAGTCCAGAATTATGAATTTGATAAAGAAATAAAGTGTGAGTCATTGAGATGACAATTCTCTGTATAGCAAAGTATTTCTCATTTATTTTTAAGATTTATTTATTTATTTGTGAGAGACAGAGGAGTGTGTGTATGTACTCACAAGTTGGGGGAGGGGCAAAGGGAGAGGGAGAGAATCTCAAGCAGATTCCCTGCTGAGTGCTGAACCCCACACAGGGCTCTATTTTACAACCCATGAGATCATGACTTGAGCCAAAACCATGAATTGGAGACAACTGACTAAGACAGCCGGGTGCCCCACAAAGTGTTTCCTAACATATTTTGTCTCTGTTTCTGGCCACCATGAGAAAATAATCAAAACTTAGTGACAGTTGAAGACTCTACAGGATATTGAGGTAAAAACTGCTGGGGTAATCTTGTTACTCAAGGTTACCAGGAAAGAAGTAATGGAATAACTTATGACTAACATAGTAGGAGAAAGTAAAGGTTGCTGGAAAACATCACCCAGTAAAAAGTAACAATAAAAAATAACCATTAATCTTAGCAAATAGAGTGAGCTGGACTTGGTTACGGCAGCAGTCTGTCCTGGGGATTCTGTGGAGAACACCCATTGATTGCAACTCAGAGCCTATCACTCTTAGATTCTATCACTTCCAGATTCCCCAGAAAGATGAATTTTGTGGGTTAGGTATCTAGACCTTGATGCTTTCACCCTGAGGGTAGGTTCTTGTTGCAGAGACTCCTGGACCTCTTGTAGTGTTATGTGGCAGTTAGAAAGTACAGACTTGCTTAGAGAAGAAATATGAACTCAGTACTTAGAGATAACTACTTAAACAATTTAGTATATATTTGTCCATTCTAATGCTTATTTTAAATAGGTAAATGTGCATTTTTATTTAATAAAACTACTTATAATTCTAATAGTTTTATCATATGATCATTTAAGCTTACAAATATATTTAAAACATATTCCCATGTAAACAATTAACTAGATCATTTTAATGACTTATGTAAATTCACTGAGTAGATATACTCTCATTATTACCAATTTGTTGTATATAATTTTAAACAGTCTCCACTGAAAATTCTTTTATATATATATTGTCACAGTGTGGAGATTCCTCAAAAAATTAAAAACAGGCTACCCTATGACCCAGAAATTGCACTACTGGGTATTTACCCCAAAGATACAGATGTAGTATAAAGAAGGGCCATATATACCCCAATAGTCATAGCAGCCATGCAAACAATGGCCAAACTGTGGAAAGAGCTGAGATGCCCTTCAACAGACGAATGGATAAAGAAGATGTAGTCCATATATACAATGGAATATTACTCAGAAAGGATGAATACCCAGCTTTTGCATCAACATAGATTGGATTAGAAGAGATTATGCTGAGTGAAATAAGTCAAGCAGAGAAAGTCTGTTATCATATGGTTTCACTTACTTGTGGAGCGTAAGGAATAACATGGAGGACATCAGGAGAAGGAAAGGAAAAGTGAATTGGGGAAAATCGGAAGGGGAGATGAATGAAGGGAGACTATGGACTCCGAGAAATAAACTGAGGGTTTTAGAGTGGAAGAGGGTAGAGGGATGGGTGAGCCTGGTGGGGGGTATTAAGGAGGGCATGTATTGCATGGAGCCCTGAGTGTTGTACATAAAAAATAAATCTTGGAACATTGCATCAAAAACTAATGATGTAGGGCGCCTGGGTGGCTCAGTGGTTTAAGCCACTGCCTTCAGCTCAGGTCATGATCTCAGGGTCCTGGGATTGAGTCCCACATCGGGCTCTCTGCTCAGCAGGGAGCCTGCTTCCCTCTCACTCTCTCTGCCTGCCTTTCTGCCTACTTATGATCTCTCTCTGTCAAATAAATAAATAAAATCTTTAAAAAAAAACAAACTAATGATGTATACCTATATATTGTCATCTTTATTTCCTTATATTTAGGACTATAATTGCTGCTTCACATAATATGCCCACTGTATAGTTTTAGCTACCTATGATCAGATTGCATCCAGCAATAGTCCAAGTTTCACTCTAAACAAGAGTGTATGAGATATACATTTTTTTGCAATTGTGTAAGCTTTCTTTTTAATTTGTTTGCAATCAGATTTTTTTTCATGTGAGTTTCCCTGATTTCTATTATTAATAGAGGAGCTGAGTATTTTTAGTATTTACTCTTGGTGTTTCTGCTTTTGTAATTTTCTCTTTTCTGTATTTTAATAATTTTCTCTGGATATATCCCCCCTTTTTTTGTTACTGCCTAAAATAACTTTTCTTTCATTAAAGATGTAGAACTTTGGTCAGGTGTATGCAGAGTAAATATTATCGTGTATTTTGTCTTTTAACTTTACTTACAGTGCCTTTATTAAAAAATAAATGTTTTAAAGTCAAATTAGTAATGCTCTTATTTTTATAGTTTCTAACTTTGAGACTAAAATATATAGGTCCTTCCTAATTCCAAGACAATATATTGATTTACATTTTATTCTAGTAATTTTATAGTTACCTTTACTCTTAAAATGTCAAATCTATGGTGAATTGCTTTATTAGAGGCCTAGATCTTCACTTATTTCCTTCCCAAAGTAAATAAATTATTTCAACAGTGTTTTTGTGTTTGGCTCTCATCCATTTACCAATTTATTATCTATATACTTAAATATGTATCTAGAATCTAAAATCAGACATTTTTGTTGCATTCCTCAGATGTCCTTTATTTTTCTGCCTGACTTCCTATACCAGTACAATACTGCTTGAATTACTGAGGTACTGGCATGTGTTTTAATTTTTAGTAGAAAATTACCATCCTCACTATCTCTTTGTTCAAAAGTATGGCTCCTCGAAGGCTTTAATTATTTAGATAAACTTCAGAATCATGTATCATCCTCCAAAAATAATGCCCTAGAAGTTTTCTTTGGAATGAAATTGATTTATAAATTAAATTGATAGAAAATTTGATGTGTGTGTGTGTGTGTGTGTAATATCAAAGCTTGTTTGAAATACAAACTTCATTAGTGGAGGATATTCGAAATAAATAGACAAACTCATGTCATTTTAAAGCTGTATTAGTGAGAGTATTTTGGTTATTAGCAACTGAAATTGATTCTGATAAATAAACCACAGATAGATTTGTTGGAAAAATCGGGATAGCTCCCAAAGGGGAAGGCAAAGGCAGAGAGCTCTGGAAACCAAAGGAGCCCCTGACTTGCCATGAAATGACTTGCCTCCATCACTTTCTGTCCTTTTCTTTATAGCGAGTGTGTTAAGTTATATACATTTATATATATTTTATTTTGTTTTTTTATTTGCATCAGAACATACAATGTGAAAAAAAACATGCACACAAAAAAACACATTCACACACACACAAACACACCCCTTAAATATATTGCTTAATTCTCCAAAATAAACACTAAAATAATCACCTTCAACATAAGAGAGAGTATTGTCAGCACCTTCAAATATCTCCTAATGACCTTTGCAATCTCTACCTCTCTTTTCGCTCTAAAAGTAATTATGCTAACTTTTAACATAGTGTCATTTTGCCTGTTTTTAACTTTAACTGAATTACGTATCACATTAATTTTTATCTGGCATCCTTGGCTCACTCTTTTGTTTGCTAAGTTTGTAGCTGTAGTTTTTCTTGTTCCCTGCAGTATTAGAGAATATCCCATTGTATGAACAGTTCAGTTTTATTCATCTTTTTCCTCCTACTGCTGTGAAAACTTTTATCCTTGATTTCTCCTATGATTAATTCTGCAAAGAACATTCATAGGCATTTCTCTTGGTGCATATCACACCTCTAGTGAATATATATCTAAGAGTGGGGCATAGCACATGTATATTTTCAACTCTAGCAAATAATATCAAATACCTTTCCAAAGGGGTTGTAACAGTTTACATGCCTGCTGTCAATCAGACTTTTCCCCTTAGTCCACATCCACAAAAAAGATTGACTATGTGAATCTTTGTAACTTTGCCATTCTGAAGATTTTGTAGTGGCATCTCATTGCAGTTTTAACTGCATTTCTCTGATTATTAATAAAGCTGGGTCTGTTTTATAGGTTAACTGGCCATTTGAATCTTCTCATTGGGATATCCTCTTTTGGATAGTTCCTGATTAGTGTCTTGTCTATATTAATATTTGGTTGTCATTTTTCTTTCTGACTTACATAGATATTTTATATATCTTAGATATAAACACTTTGCTTGAGGTGTTACAAATATTATTTTTAATACTTAGCCTTGCACTGTATTAATGGCATCTTTTAGTGAAAAAATATCTTAATTTTACTATAGTCAAATTTGCCAATTCTTAGGATTGTAATTGTTTCCTTGTCCTGCTTAAAAATAACTCATGTTCCAAAATAATAAAGAAATGATGTTCTAGGAAATCTAATGTTTTACTTGTCATGTATCAATCTTCAATATTCTTGGGTTGGTTTTTTACTAATTAATTGTATGAGAAAGGGAGTCATGCATTTGTTTTTAATTCAGTAATCTAATTGTCCTAGCTCCCTATGGCTTTGGAGGATTATCAGATCTTGCTCTTTCACTGAAAATTGCCATAATTTAGACAATAAAAAATACGATCACCTTCCAACTGATCAAGCAGTGTTTATTTTAAAAGACAAGCATAAACTTATTGCTCAGCAGTAAGTTTTATCTTAAATTCGGTTTCCACATATATGTAGTTCTGTTCTTGGACTCTATTCTATTCAGAGGCATAATTGCCTATTCTTGTACCAATGCCAAACTGTTTTAAGTCAGCTGTAAAATAAATTCTATTATCTCCTATAATAAACCACTATTTCCTCCCATTTTGGTTATCTTCAAGACAGAGCTCTTTTTTTTCTTTTTCCTTTTCACATAATTTTAGGTGTAATTTGTTAATTTTAAGAAGTTCTGATTTTAACTGGGATTTAGTTGGGATTGAATCTCTGATGAATTTGCCTATCTTAATTCATGTGCAGGTAATATTTACCCACAATTTAAATATCCTTCAATTTTTCTAAATGGTACTTTATAGTGTTCTGTATAGATGTCTTACCCATAATTCATTAGTTTAATTACTAGATATTTGATATATTTGCCACTATTTAAAACAGTATGTTTAGCTTAATTTTATTAAGTTTTTAACTAGTATAAAGAAATAAAATTAATTATTATCTATTAACTTTAATAGTCAGCAACCTCAGTAAACATATTATTTCTAATAAACAAATTCCTTTGGATTTTGTTTGGTAAAAACATACTATATGGCAATACTGCAGTTTTCAAATTCTTATTTATTTATTTTTGTTGCCTTATTATAAGGCCTACATTTTATAGGACACTTAAAAGAAAGAGTAATAGTGGGCATATTTATCTCCTTCCCCATGCTATAGGAAAATACTTCAATATTTCACTATTAAGTAAAATATCTGCCATGATTTTTTATATAGAAATTTAAGAAGCTCTCCTCTACTCATAGTTTACTAAATGTTTATTTGTAAATGTTAAAGTTTATGAAATTGCTTTTTCTCATCAATTGAGCAATACTATGATTTTTTTCTCTTTAACTTGGTGAATATAATGGATTACATTGACTGAGGTCAGGGTAGATTCCCAGCGTCCTAGAGGGTGTGAGGAATAACAAGAAACCAAAGGAAATAACTAAGCAGCTAAATAATAAGCAGTGGCTGCCACAGTTCCAGAGGTGCCATAGGAGATAGTGAGACTCAGTGTTTGGGGGCAAGGCAGAGCCAATAGCAGGAGACTCTGCAAATGAGACTCAGTGGTTTGGAGCAAGACAGTTTATCACTCACAAGCAGAGCCAGCATCCGGAGACTCTGCATGTAGCACAAGTTCCACTGAGACCAAGCCCCACGGTGTGATCCAGCCAGCCCAGATGATGCCCATACTTCCTGGGTTGTGCTATACCTGAGGAAACCTAGGTCAAGTGCTCTACATCTTTTGTAGCAAACAGCGAACAAACCAGTCTCACTTCTCCAAGGAGTAAGCAGTTGCAGAGTAGTCAAACTAAAAGGTCCCAGGATCAGAGAATGGTTAGGCCTTCCAGCTGACACAGTAAAGATAAGAAGGGCTGGACCCTTGGAGGACTGTTTTTCTCAACCATCAGTTTTTCTTTAAGTCCAATTTGACAGTCTCACTATTGTTAGGAATATTTAGTTACTTACATCTAATGTAACTAGAGATGTACTTGAATTTATACCTCCCATCCCCCCCCCATTTGGCACAACTTGTTTTATTTACCATTTATTTCTTCCTCTCTTGTCTTTTTACCAATTAATCAAATTTTATCCCCCTTTTCCTCTACTGATCTTTTAATTATACATTTTTTTACCATTTCTAGTAGTTATCCTTGAAATAAATCTTTGATTCATTTCCATCAGTTAAAAACTATTATTTTTACCAGTTTCTTGATGCTACTAGAATTCAGAAACTTTTCCCTCTTTTGCTTCCTCCAAACAATCTTTTGTCCATAGCCAGGTATCCTAGTCATTTATTTATTTGTATTTTGTGCACCATGCACTAATTTGCATAATGCATAATGCTATGTTTTAATTCATATTTTAACATCTCCAACAAATTATAGTTTTGTAGTATTAATGTTTATTTTTAAAAATATTTTTTATTGAGGTGAAAGCCACATAATATAAAATATTCATTTAAGATAAACGATTCAGGATATTTAGTGCATTCATGATGTTGTGCAACTACCACCTCCTCCTAGTTCCCAAATATTTTCATCATCCCAAAGGAAATCCTGTACCCATTGGACAGTTGCTTTTCCTTTCACCCTTCTCCTTCCCCTGGCAAACACTAATACTAGGCATTACGCCTCCATGGACTTAATACTCTGAGTATTTTATATAAGTGGAATCATGGAATATGTGTGTTTTTATGTCTGACTTCTTCCACTTAATGTAATGTTTTCAAGGTTCATCCACATTTTATCCTGTATCAGCATTTTATTTGTTTTAGGCTGAGTAATATTCCATTATAATGGGTATACCACATTTTATGTATCTTTTCATCTGTTGATGGACATTAAGGGTGTTTTTATCTTTTGGCTATTGTGAATAGTGCTGCTGTGAACAAGTTAGAACACATTTGTTTGAGTGTTTTTTGTTTTTGTTTTGTTTTTTTCAGTTCTTTAAGGGCTATATCTAGGAGCGGAATTGCTGGGTCATATGTAATTCTATGTTTAAATTTTTGAGGATCTGCAAAATTGTTTCCATAGAGGCTTAAACATTTTACAGTCCCATCAATAATGCAAAAGGGTTTCCATTCCTGTATATGCTTGATAACACTTATTTTCCATTTTTAAAATTATAGCCATTTAAGAGAGTGTGAAATGGATCCTCATTGTACTTTTGATGTGCATTTCCCTGATGACACTGATGTTGAGCATGTGCTTGTTATCCATTTGTGTATCTTCTTTGAAGAAATATATATTCAAGTAATTTCCCTATTTTCAAATTATGTTGTTTGTATTTTTTCTTTTATTATTGTCTTTTATTTAAATTCAATTAGTCAACATGTACTGCATTGTTAGTTTAGATTAGAGTTCAGTAATTCATCAGTTGTATATAACACCCAATGCTCATCACATCACATTACCTTCTTCATGCTCATCACCTAGGTACGCAATCCCCCCACCCACCTCCCCTCCATCAACCCTCAGTTTCTTTCCCATAGTTAGGAGTCTCTCATGGTTTGCATCTCTCTTGGATTTTTTCCCATTCTGTTTTCCCTCCTGCCCTCTATGATCCTTTGTACTGTTTCTTATAGTCCTCATAAAGTGAAACCACATGAGAATTGTATTTCTCTGATTGACGTATTTCTCTCAACATAATACCCTCTGGTTCCCTCCACAGAGATGTAAATGGTAAGATTTCATCCTTTCTGATGACTGAGTAATATTCCATTTTGTGTGTGTGTGTGTGTGTGTGTGTGTGTGTGTGTGTGTGTGTGTGTTTTCCACATCTTCTTCCCATAGTTTGGCTATTGCAGGCATTGTGGCTGTAAACATTGGGGCGCAGCTGCCCTTTCGGATCACTACATTTGTATCCTTAGGTTAAATACCAAGTAGTGCAATTGCTGGGTCATAATGTAGTTCTATTTTTAACCTCTTGAGGAACCTCTATACTGTTTCCAGGGTGGCTGTACCAGCTTGCTTTTCCACCAACAGTGTAATAGTGTTCACCTTTTTCTGAATCCTTGCCAACATTTGTTGTTTCTTCACTTATTAATTTTAGCCATTCTGACTGGTGTGAGGAGGTATCTCATTGCGGTTTTTATTTGTATTTTCCTGAGGCCAAGTGATGTTGAGCATTTTTTCATGTGTCTGTTAGCCATTTACATGTCTTCTTTGAAGAAAAATCTGTTCATGTCTTCTGCTGATTTCTTGACTGGATTATTTGCTTTTTGGGTGTTGAGTTTGATAAGTTCTTTATAGATCTTGGATATTAGCCCTTTATCTGATATGTCATTTGCAAATTTCTTCTCCCATTCTGTCGGTTTTAGTTTTTTGTTTTGTTGAATGTTTCCTTTGCTGTGCAGAAGGTTTTTATTTTGATGAAGTCGCAATAGTTCATTTTTGCTTTTGTTGCCTTTGCCTTTAGAGACATGTCTAGCAAGAAGTTGCTGTGGCCAAGGTCGAAGAGGTTCCTGCCTGTGTTCTTCTCTAGGATTTTGGTGGACTCCTGTCTCACACTTAGGTCTTTCATCCATTTTGAGTCCATTTTTCTGTGTGGTATAAGAAAATGGTCCAATTTTATTCTGCATGTGGCTATCCAATTTTCCCAACACCATTTGTTGAAGAGACTTTTTTCAATTGAGTATTCTTTCCTGCCTTCTTGACAATTAGTTGAAAGTAGAGTTGAGGGTCTATTTCTAGGTTCTCTATTTTGTTTCATTGATTTCTGTGTCTGTTTTTGTGAAAGTACCACACTGTCGTGATGGTTACAGCTTTGTAATATAGCTTGGAGTCCAGCTTCGTGATGTCATCAGCTTTGGTTTTCTTTTTCAACATTCCTCTGGCTATTTGGGGTCTTTTCTGGTTCCATACAAATTTTAGGATTATTTGTTCTAGCTCTGTGAAAAACGTCAATGGTATTTTGATAGGGATTGCATTGAATGTGAGGATTGCTCTGGGTAGCATAGACATTTTAACAATATTTATTCTTCCAATCCATGAGCATGGGATGTTTTTCCCTCTCTTTGTCTCTTCCTCAGTTTCTTTCATAAGTGTTCTATAGTTTTTATAGTACAGATCCTTTACCTTTTTGGTTAGGTTTATTCCTAGGTATCTTATGGTTTTTGGTGAAGTTGTAAATGGGATTGATTCCTTAATTTCTTTTTCTTCACTCTCATTGTTAGTGTATAGAAATGCAACTGATTTCTGTTGATTGATTTTATATCCTGCCATGTTGCTGAATTCCGATATGAGTTCTAACAGTTTTGGGGTAGACTCTTTTAAGTTTTCCACATAAAGTATCATGTGATCTGAGAAGAGTGAGAGTTTGACTTCTTCTTTGCCAATTTGAATGCTTATTGTTTCTTTTGGTTGTCTGATTGCTGAGGCTAGGATTTCTAGTACCATGTTAAACAACAGTGGTGAGAGCAGATATCCCATTGTTTGTATTTTTATTGTTAGTTTGATATTCATTTTTATTTACTCATATTATTAAATTTTCCTTTATTTTTATTCTTTCCTGAATTTACATATTTTTGTCTCACATTGCCTTTTTTGGCTGAAGAAGTTCTTTTAGTGTTTCTTTTTAAAGTGATGGCCTTCTGATGAAAAATTTCCTCAAGTGTTTTTGTGAATTTATCTTTATTTTCACCTTTGATTCTGAAGGATATTTTTACTGGACATAGAAATCCAAACTAGCCATTTCTAGCCTTTAAAGACTTTTTTTCATTCTTTTTCTTCTTCCTGCCTGCCTGCTTGCCTTCCTTCCTATTCTTTTCTTTCTTTTTGTTCTTTTCTTTTTCTTTTGTCTCATTAAAGTCAGTTACCCATCTTATTGTGGCTTTTGTATAGTAATTGTTATTTCCCTCAGGGCACTTAAAATATTTTATCTTTCAGTATTTTGTGGTCAACTTGGGTAGTTTTTCTTTGTTATCTTAGTTGGTTTTCATTGACATTTTTAAATCCATGGATTGGCATTTTTAATCATTTTTGAAAAAAATTTTGGCCTGTATCTTTTCAAATATTCTTCTGTGTAGACTCTCTTTCTCCTTTCCTTCAGAGAATCCAATTCTCACATTAAAACTTTTAAGTGCACTCCACCGTATTTTCCAGTTTCTGTTATGTTCTTCCTCTTTTGTCCTTTTTCCCTCTATGATTCACTTTAATTATTTTCTACTTACCTGTGTAGTTTTGTATTCAGCTATGTTCCTGTCAATAAAATCATGATATGTACACTTTTTTCATTTTGTCAATCTAATTTCCATAGTACATGGTAAAATGTAATGTATGTTATATAATATAATATATATTATGTTGTATGAATAGCTAACTTATTCTATCTTCTTGAATACAATGGGTTCTTTCTAATATTAAACTAGTATGAATAAGGTTTCTCTGGTCATTTTAATATATGACTTTAGCAGGCATGTGTCTTTATTTCTCTTGGATATTTACTTAATAGTGGAGTTTCTAATTCATAAGATAAGCATATGTTGAGCTTTAGTAGATACTGCCAGTTTTTCAAAGTTGTCCCAATTTACATTCCCACCAGTAATTCCAGTTATTTACATCCTCACCAACATTTGATATTTTTAATCTTTAAAAAAATTTGTCATTTTAACAGATGTGTTGTCATATTTCATGATAACTAATGATGTGGAGTATCTTTTCAAATGCTTATTAGTCATTTTGGTTTTCTGTTTCTTTAATGCCACTGAATTTTGTCTTTTTTTAAACTGGGTTGTCTTTTTATTAGGCTGCAGAAATTTTAAAAAATTTATTCTGGATATAAATCCTTGGCTATCTTCTTGCAGTCTATGATTTGCTTTTTATAGTCATAATTATATCATTTGATGAGCACAGAAGTTTTTAATTTTACTCAAGTTTAATTTATTGATGTTTTTCTCCAATGTTTGTCCAATTTAAGAAATACTTGCTTAAACATTCTTATAAATTCATTATTTTTGTTTTGTCTGTCATACTCTTTGCTGTAATGCATCTCACATTAATGTAGTACTTTTGCCCAGCCCAATTATTCACCTTCTTAGTTTTTTTGGATAAATTGTCTTTTTATTTGAGGACTTAAATGTCTCTAGTTTTGTTACTCTAATCTTCCACAATCTCTCTCCCTCACTTTGCTAATTTCCTTAAGTAGGAGCAATCCTCCTAACCCATAGGCCATGCCCAGCATTGGCATATTTCTGTAAAGGGGAATGGCCTTCAATTATTAGCAAACTTCTGGATTGTTTTTCCTTCTCTGGAATATTAATTCATTATGTCATTTTTGCTTCCACACTCTTTTATTTTTGTAATTTGTCTCTCTTTTTATAGTGGAGAGCAGAAGTGTTTCCTTGCCATGATATACTAGATCCTAGGTCCTTCACTGCTTAGTTATTTAATTTGAAACCAATTCTGTATTACTTGGATAAAACAACTCATTATGTCTTATTATTTTTTGTATATATTTCTGGATTTGGTATGTAAATTCTTTTCTTAGGTGTAAGTATGAATGATGTTTAATACTCTGTTCTTAAAATGACATTATCAGATTTTGGAACTAAGTTTATTATGGCCCTTTCTTTTTTTATTGCTCAATCTTTCCAGAGGGTTATTAAATTGATTATTGTTTTCAGAAAATTACTGAATTAGTTGCTTCCTTGGTTACCAGTTTTAATATATTCTGGATATAAATCCTTTGTCTGATACCTTGTCCCAGTCTGTGTGGTTTGCTTTTTTACTTTTAGTGGCATCTGGTACTATTAAGAAAGCATTACATAATTGAAAATTTGTTTTTAATTTGATTTATATTTGGCTATTATGTAATTTATTAACTTTTTTCTATGTTTTTTTTTGTGTCTATGTTTAATTCTCTAATATCTTCAAGCAAACTTGACTCCTAGAGATTTCACCTGCATTCTTGAAATTTGGCTACAACTTTAAATTAATGCATATTTATTAATCTGTTTATCCATATGTTTATGTATATATGTAATATAATATTATCACAGTTTTCTTGGCAATTAAGTGGTTAAAAACCATTTTCATGATATCTAGATATCTAGCCTAAGGATTTGCTCAAAACAGAAGATGTGATTTTTTATTTGCTACATCTTAGAATAATCTTCATCCTTTTGAAGGCCAATATTAAATTCTTCTTGGAAGATTTTTTTTTCTCAATTCATTTTTCCTTTTTTATTATTTTGGAAGTTATTGTTACTTTGTGCTAATCTATTTCCATTTCAAACTAAGGAAGTCTGAACTAAATCACTATTGACCTGCCACCCAAGCCCTACAAGCTTTGAAGGCCTTAACTTTGGTGACTCCATGTCCTCTGTTTTGAACTATTGATATCTCCTTTTTTAAATTCTAAAGTTTTGAGCTTTTCAATTTGAAATGATTATAATCTTACAGCAGGTTTCCCCAAGTAGCTCAAAGAACTCCCATATTACGGTTGCCAACATTTTAACCTATTTAGCCAATCATTCTTCCATCCTGAACCATTTGTAAATTGCAGACATAATGCCTAATTATGCCTTAGAAATTTTGTGTGCATTTACTAAAAACAAGAACACTTTCACATAATCACAGTACAACCATCAGAATTCTAAAATTAAAATCAATACTATAATGCCATATAATCTATATCATTCAAGAATTGTCCCAATAACATACTTGACAGGTCTGGTATTTAATTCTGGATTGCTTGCTCCATTCAGTAGTCTTGTTTTTCCAGTTGCTCCAAAACAGAGAAATTCCTTGGTCTTTTTTTAATCTTAATGACTTGGACATTTTCTAAAAAGAACAGGTTATCTACTTTGCCAAATACCTCTCCAATTGGGTCTGTTGTTGCCCTAAGGTTATGCAACTATGGCAAGTTATGCAACTACAGCAGGAATACTGCAGTGCATCTGATCAGTAGGTGCATGATATCAATCCATCCTGCTACAGGAGATGCTAAATCCTGCCACTTGGTTAAGATAGTGTCTGCCAGTCTTCTTCATTATAAACTTTAATAAGTATTTTAATTTATTGTTATTAAGCAACTATTATTTTTAAGATTTTATTTATTTATTTGATAGAGAGAGGGAGAGAGCACAAACAGGGGGAGCAGTAGGCAGAAGAGGGAGAAGCAGGCTCCCAGCTGAGCCTTGAGCCTGATGTGAGGTTTGATCCCAGGACCCTCAGATCATGACCAAACCTGAAGGCAGATGCTTAACAAAGCCACCCAGAGGCCCCAATAAGCAATATTTTTTGTTTTTTGTTTGTTTGCTAAGATGAAGTTTTTTCTCTCAGTGTCATTTATTTATGTATTCTCTTGCTTATATATGAATGCACTCAGGATTTCCATTTTATTTAATCATTTATAATCCGTGGCTATCATTATTTTTCTGGAGGTCAGTTTGTCACATATTTGAACAGTGGGAGTCAGTCCCTTCCATCTAGCTTATTCCTTGAGTACTTCCTTACTTAAAATCAAAATAAGATATTCTAGGGTTCATCTTATACTTTTCCCCACCCCAGCTCTGGAATCAACTATTTCTCCAAACTCTGCTGGTATCTTCTAGCAGAGAATGGTATTTGAACATCAACATATGGGTGCCAGGTGTGCTTATCGCTCTTAAGATACCAGTGCTTCTTGGGCTCTTGTAATGGACAAAGCTAAGAAATACATCTGCTTTATCTGTATACATATCCATATATATTAAAATATCACAAAGTTCATGCTAATAACTCTAATTGCAATCTTACACCATAAAGTTTAATTTACCTTACCCCTTTCTATATTTGTAACTTTCTTCTCTGACAATAAAATATTTAAGTTCCATTATTCTTTATATACTTATTTATTTGCTCAGATGCTTTGTAATTAACTTTTCTCCCAGTTGACTCTCCAAGATTCTGCTAATTCTGTGGGCTATCATGTGCCAAATGGGAGCCTTCTAATCATGCAAGCCCCAGTGAATGAACTGCATCATAGGAACACCAGGGAGAAAAAGAAGAAGAAGGAGAATCTAGTTTGTTCTTTCTTTTTTGTTGTTGTTCTTAATCTACAAATTAGGGGTAATTGCTTTCATTAGAAGCAGTCCTATTTGTCAGTATTTATTTGCTCAAAATTGCCCCTCACATTCCAAATCTAACTTCTGATATCATTTAACTTCTGCATAAATGATATTCTTTTTTTTTTTTTTTTTAGATTTATTTATTCTACAGAGAGAGAGAAGAACAGGGAGAGGGGCAGAGCGGGAGAGAGAGAATTCCCAAGCATAGTCCCTGCTGAGCACAGAGCCCACCATAAGGCTCAATCTTAGGACCACGAGATCATAAGCCAAGCCAAAATTAAGAATTAACTGCCCAACCAACTGAACCACCCAGGACTCCCAAAGGATATTCTTTAGAGTCTGCTGTAGTGAGTGTATGTTGGTGTTTTTCAAAAAACATTTTTATTTCATTCTCATGCTTAACAGTTTTTCTGATTATAGAATTTTAGCTTGACATGATTTTTTGGGGGGTATATCACTGATTTTATTATTACATAGTCTGACTTCCATTGCTGATGTTTAGCAGTTGATATTTGGTTAGATAATGATTCTTTGTGAAGGATTTGTCTTTTCTTTCTGGACACTTTTATAATCATATCTTATACATTGACTTACTATAGTTTTCTTTCTTCTTCTTCTTTTTTTAAGATTTTATTTATTTATTTGACAGAGAAACAGTGAGAGAGGTAACACAAGCAGGGGGAGAAGGAGAGGGAGAAGCAGGCTCTCCACCAAGCAGGGAGCCCAGTGCAGGGCTTGATCATGACCTGAGCCGAAGATAGAAGCTTAATGACTAAGCCACCCAGATGCCGCAACATTGACTTACTATAGTTTTCATGTGCATCTTTATGTACCTACATTTTGCTTTCAAGCTTGAAATTTTATTAGGCTACTTGTACTCAAGAATTGTTTTCCCAAATGTTGCCCATATTTTGATTGTTAGAAAATGTTTGAACACTATTTTCCCCATTTTTGTTTTTATTTTGAGTTTTGATTAGATATATATTAGAACTTCCCATACTGTCCCCCATGTAATTTCATATGTCTATCACATTCTTCATTTTTTGCATTGCTTTGCTGTGTTTATGCTGTATATTCCTCTTCATTTATTCACTCTCCAACTGTGTCTAATCTAAATAACCACACTTTGAGATTTTATTTCAATTGTATGTATCATTTCTAGAAGTTACATTTAGTTCCTTTTCAGAGATGCTTATTTTTCCTTTATATTCTCCTTTCGTTTTTGTGAAATCAAGACTTAATTTGGTTTCAGATATTCAATGACATTTTATATACTGATATAATATTTTCAATATTAAAATAGTTTGTCATTCTTTTTTTTTGGGTGGTGTTCACTAATGGTGACCTATTTCTTTGTGTATGTAATTTTTGACAGTAAGCATTTTCTCTGGAAATTTATCTTGGGGATTATTTGTGTTCCCAGTTAAAATTGCATTTCCCTTGAGAATGAAGAGAGGATTTTTGTCAGTCCTCTCTTGGGCACTATCTTAAATCATTCTAAATGTAATTATCTTCTTCATGTTTTAAAGATCCTCAAAAGAATTAATATTCCAAATATTATAGATTTAAACTTGTATATATTCTGTCTTGTCATTAGAAATTCTCAGGGAAGATTATATTTCTATCAACTCAGAATGAATAATGAAGACAAGCAAATTTAGTCTTTATCCCTTCTTTGCAGCAGATGTATTTTTCATTTAGCCCTTTGGGATTTCTGCTTCATGTATGGGCTCTTATTGGATGTGCTGATCTGGCAATACCCAACACTATCTCTCTCTCTCTCTCTCTCTCTCTGTGTGTATATATATATATCCTTTCAGCCTTCTGAGGGCACTAAAGCAAGGGTTTGGGGTCTCTAGGGTTTGGTATAAACCTTCAAGTAAAGCAGTATAGTGATAATTATTTCTCAGGCTTGGCGCTCTACTTCATTTTGACCACAGAAGATTTCTTCCTTTCAAGGTACTTTGGCAATTCTTTTAAACATAAATACTTATAATCAGCATTTTGGTTGTTTTGAATAGGAGAGTTGTTTGGTATATTTAGTCCCCCAATAGCTAGAAAACAAAGGCCGTATTCAACTCAGTATTCTTTCTACTACTTCCATTCATATAGTTGACTAGCACATTTTCTCTCATGTTCTGTTTTTCATATTCCTTTGTCTGGGAGTTCAAGCCCATGCTCATTTTGTTTAGAAACATCTTCACAATTTTTTTTCTCTTTCCCCTATTTTATATAACCTGCACCCTAGTCACATAACACATGTCATATACTACAAAATATTTTTACTGGGCATTTGACTTTATAAAGAACTCTAAGGCCCATTAACTATCTCAGTGGATCCTGTCTACTCTGCAGTGAGTACCAGCGTTATTGCCCCATTATATGAAAGATGAAGCCTTGTATCAGACATGATAAATGGTGCAACTGAGTTCATATAGCAAAAGTGTATAACATTTGGCAAGTCCTTTATGCCAAAAATCAACTCAGATGCTACAAGTTTTCTTCCAGAACTCATTCCATTTTGAGTTGTTCTGTTGGTCTTTAAGAGATGTCTTTAGCTTGAGCTTTTGAAATAAATTTTTATAGAAAAGGGAAAAAGGATTGATCAGCATTTCCAGATAAAGAGACTATGTCTCACAACCAGAACAGTGGGGAAAAATGTAGAGTTCTCATGTTATTTTATGAAAAAACAAAAAGCAAAGCTTTTCAAGCTTTTCAAGACATTCTGTCTTTTCTTTATAGTAGCCATATCTGTGATCTTATTATTTGCTTACTCCTGAAAAAGACATTAGAAGAGAACATTCATTTATCTTCAAAAATAAATTTGCATTTATCATAAAAATAACTTAAAACCTAGTAAAATCTCATTGAAAAAATAAAAAAGTCATTTCACTATATTTTTTAAAAATATTTTCAGTTCTTAGTTGAGTTTTTATTAGAATAGATCTCTGACTTTAAGAATGATGGCTCTTTTTCTTTTACATAAGTTTGGGAAACTTGTAATTATTTTAGTGCACAGTATCTAGACAAAGTTATATGATGCCACAGGTGCCAGCTTAGCTCCAGTGAAGTGGGTAAGTTTATCTTTGGCTAGAAGATCTGTCCATTTCAATTCTCCGTGTGACCCTCTTCTTTCTTGTTATGCCACTCATCCTATCTGTACTAGTGGCATCTTAATATTCATTAAGGCTTGATGGTAAAAGATCAGAGAGCAACTATCCAAATGTGGTCCTCAGTTATCTATAGCAGAAAGCCTGAGGTGTCTATTAAACTTGCCTATTTCTGGGCCACTCTACCTCCAGGACTATTGAATCAGATATTGTGAATATGGGGTTCCAAAATCTCTACCATAGCATTTCCCCAGGTGATCCTTATTTACCAAAGAGTTTGGAAAAGCACTGATTCAAATGCTTGCATTATTTGACCTAGTTCACCTTTCGCTTAACATGTCCCCATCCATCTAAATCACATGCAAAGTTAAAGTCAACAAAAAAACCTGCATTCCAACCCAGGATATAAAGGTACAAAATGAATCATTATAAAACCCTAATATTTTATCTTATAATTTTATAAAATTATAGGATTTTATAAAATTATAAAATCTTAATATTGTTAGATGTTAGGAAATCATAAGGATAAGGAATCATAAGGAAAATAAGGTTCAAATATAATTTGATACATAATTCAAGTATCATTCAAAGGCCTTAGTAGCAGAGAGTAAAAAAAGGTGTAATATGCAGAAATATGAAAACAAAACGTAATATTCTACAGGGCAAAACAATATGGGGTGTTAGAGTTTCTGGAACTTGAGAACTTCCATGGAGTTTTATCAGACCATTAGCAGCATAAAGTAGAAAGAGGATGAATTTCAGTAACATTCAGAACAGCCATTTTGAAGACCATTTCTTGAAGTCTGTTGGGAAAATAAATTGTAAAAATTCCTGAGTCCAGTTTACTACCAGATTTATCATCTATAAAATATGAATACTGGTGTCTACTTTGCAACTGAGTCTGTTCTTTTAAAGTTTCATTATTCAAGCATAATATATAAAATACATAATAAAGTATCACATACATGTAAGTACATGCAGATCAAGATACAGCGCATTATCAACACAGAGGTTTCCCTTGTGCCCCTTCTAGTCATTATCTGCAACAACTTTAATCACTACTTGGTTGACATAGACTTGTTTTATTTGCTTTTAAATGTAACTAATATAATGGATGGAATAATATATGAACATTTGCAGTTGACTTCTTCACTCTACATTATGACTTGAAGATTAATTCATGTCCTTGCATACAATTGTAATTCACTTTTTGAAATTGCATACTGTGCCATTTTATGAACATACCAATTTATTTTTTATCCATTCTAGGATGGATGAACATTGCAGTTATTTTCGGTTATCTGTTATGCATAATAATTGCTAGGAATATTTTTGTATATGTCTTTTGTGCCTCACATTAATGTATTCTGAAGGAGGAGAATTGCTGAGTCAAGGTAAGAATGTTTTCACCTTTAGAAGACACTGTCAAGAAGTTGCTAAAAAATATACTAAGTTACATCATTATAAACAGTTATGAGAGTTGCGGCTGCTCCAAATCCTCACTAATATTTTGAATAATATTATTATTACTGTCTTTTTTGGTCTATTTTGGTCTCACTTTTAGTTTTTCTGGTAAAGAGGTAGTATCTACCATTACATTTCTAATTTGCATTTCTCTAATGACTGATGATGGAGAGCACCTTTCCGCATTTGAATATTTTGTGAAATGTCTGTTTAATCCTTTGCTGTATTTCTTTTAGTTGTTTTTTTTTTAAATTATTATTGAGATATAAGCGTTCTGTATATCATCTAGGTGTAAGTCCTTGGATAGATACATGTCATGCTTGTATAGCCCCTCGCAAATCCTTATACATTTTAGAATCAGTTTGCCAATTTTTCAGAAAGAAAATCTTTGGAACACAGCTGAGATTACACTGGATTTATGTCTTTAACTTATGTCTTTAATGTGAATTGACACCTTTATGCTTAGTCTTCCAATCCATGAAAATAGTGTATTTCTCCAAGTGTTTCAGTGTTCTTTCAACTTTCTTAAGTTTATATTCTATTTTTTTAGTGTAGAGGTCTTGCATATTTTACCTTACATTAATAGATATTTGATTATTTTATTAATCTGCTTTGTACTATTTCTTTAATTTTTTCCTATCTGATTTTTTTCATATCTGCTGATATGCAGTAATACAGTTGTTTTTGTATATTATCTTTTATAAATTAATCTTGTTAAATGCATGTGTTAATTAGAAAAGTCTGTAGATTTTTAAAGATTTTCTGACTATTATCTTGTTTGAGGATAAACCAACAAGTTTTTGCTTTCCTTTCCACCTCTTATGCATCTGGTTTCTTTTTCTGGCTTGTAGCACCAGCTATGACCCACATAGGTTGAATAAAAATGCTGATATTAGGGGCACCTGGGTGGCTCAGTGGGTTAAAGCCTCTGCTTTCAGCTCAGGTTATGGTCCCAGGGTCCTGGGATCAAGCCCCGCATCGGGCTCTCTGCTCAGCAGGAAGCCTGCTTCCCTCTCTCTCTGCCTGTTATCTGCCTACTTGTGATCTCTGTCTGTCAAAAAAATGCTGATATTAGAGTATCTTTGTTTATTTCTATTCACAGAGTAAAGGGTCTCAGTATTTCACCATTAATGTTTGCTCTAGACATTTTCTTGTTATTTCTTTCCAGATTAAGAGAAATTCCTTCTTTTCTAGTTTTCTATAAGGGTTGAGTTTTATTTTTTTATCATCTATACATTTGCATAAATGTATATTTATACGCATGTACTGTTTTATGTTTTATATTAATGTGGTGAATTGCTTTGAGTTTTCTAGCACATACTTAGCATCTGTTTGATCATATTTCATAAATTAAATTAAATATAGCTATAATTAGTGACTTTCTATTGAATTGACCTTCTTTACATTTAGTGGTATTCTTAAGTTCTATTTTTCTAGATAATAGAATTTACTTATATAATATTAGCTTTCCTTAGGTTTATGTTTGCATAATTTAACTTCTGTCATTCTTTTATTTTTCAAACTTTGTTTTTCCTCATATTTTAGAATTGTAAGCCATATGTAGTAGATTCATTTTCATATCCAGGTTGCAGAGTTTGTCATATATTTCTACATTAAGTATAATTATTGATATATCTGAATTATAGTTTCAATATTTGTTTCCATCTGCCTCATTTACTTTGTTCTTCTTTCTTATGTTGCCTTAATATTTCATCCTATCCATTGCCTGATATTCCCTGTTAAATTGTAATTTAAACATTACACTATTTTCTTTTCTCTTAGTGGTTACCCTGGAGACAAATATGCATCCTTGATTTATTAGAGATTATTCTAAATTAATACTTTAACCACATCCTAAATAATATCTCACCATATGGACCTTTAGGTCCATTTATCTCTGCATTTTTCTATTGTTATAAGTTGTATAAATTCAACACGTTTCAAATTTGTATTTAAAATCCCAGGAAGTATCATTACTATTGTTTAAATAGTAAATATTTACTTAGACATACCCACATAATTGATCTTTTACGTGTTTCTCATTTCTTTCTATTTTGCTTTACTTCCCTCAAGAATCCTGTTTCTTCCATGTGAAGAAACCTAGATAAGGTTTTTATTTTTGTGCAGATCTATTCTCAACAATTATTTTTCCTGATGATTCTGTATTTACCTTCAGTTTTGAAACTTATTTTCACTAGGCGTTGTATTCTGACTTGGCCATTATCTTCTTTCTATGCTTAAAAACTGGCATCCCAGTGTTTTCTGGATACTATTGTTTCTGTTGAAATGTCAGCTGTCATATTTTTGTTATGCTTCAAAAATAAATGTTTATTTTAACTGGCTGATTTCTTAAATTTTTACATTTATCTTTAGGTTTCCAGAAATTTGTTCTAATGTGAATAAGTATATCATTCCCTCAATTTATACTACTTGATGACTGTATAAGTGTTTCATTCTTTGGCTTTATGTTTTTCATTAATTTTAGGAAATTCTTGACAAGTATCTTCAAATATTTCATCTATCTCAAATATCCCCTCTGTTTTTTTAGATTGAAAGTATGTACATGTTTGACATCTCCCTGATGTGCATATGTTTTTATCCATTTCTCTGTGATTACTTTTTGTATTTATTTTTCCTTCAATACTGATATTTTGTACTTACATATCTTACTTACTTTTGGCTATTTTATTTTCTGCACTGTACATTATATGGTTAAACTCATGTATTGAATTGTTAACTGAAATTATTGGTTTTTAAAATTCTAGTGATTTGGTTATTATACATACCAGTTATCCTATAGAATTCAGTATCTTCTGAAATCTCTTTTGAATATTTATTTTAAAGTTCATATCTGAACACTAATATCTTGGTCATCCATTAGCCTAAATTTATTGACTATTTTTTTCATTTGAACTTTGATCATTTGTTGTTGTTGTTTTCCTAGTGTGGCTGGCAAAGTTTGTTTTTATGCTGTACAATATATGTGAAAAAATGTAGCAGGTCTAAATATCATTATATTATCTCCAGAGCTAAAGTATGTGAGGTAGTGAATGTATGGTATGCTCTTATTCTGTCATTAACATCAGTTTGTATTTTTTCCAAGTTTACAACTAAACTCTAGAGTTTTTAAGAAGGATGGGCATCTATTTCTTCATGACCTTAAACTAAAAAAAAAAAAAAAAGTTTTAGTTGCTTAGTCCCTTAAAAATTGCTTTGTTTATGATTTTTTGGATGTAACTATATCCATATGCAATTTAGGAGTCAACAAATTGCTCAAGGGGAAGTTATGTGTGAAATGTTAAACTCATCTTAGAATATTTGCTCTTCAGAATCTTAGCTCCCACATTCTGGCTTATTCTGTTGCTTTTTCATACTTTCAAACAGTTATTCATTGCTTTTCCTTTCCAGTTTGTACTATGAGCTTTCATCTAATAATTTCTTCTTCATAGCAAAAGAAAGACTTGGTTTATGTATGTTTAAATTAATAATATCCACTGTATTCTTCTGCAGGATAGCAACAACTATTTCCTACTATCAGAAGTTTATGAGCTTTGTTAAATCCCTACTTACTTGCTAACATTTTATAATTTAACTGGTGTTGTCATATATAATCTTGCAGATGTTTAGATTTTTTTTTAATTACTGATGAGCTTAAACATATGTTTATGTCCTTAATAACTTATGACTTTTTCTCCTATATAAATTTCTCATTTCAGAATAATTTATATGTACTCTGTCTTCAAGCTCTATTGTTTATTAGTCAAACACTTCATTTAAGTTATAATGTCCTTAGCTTTCATTTGACTGATGTTTTCTTTGCTTTCCTTCTCTTAAGTGACTGACCCTTGTGTGTTTTGGAAGACCCCGCATCATCTTTTGTGAAGAGCCTTCTTTGATATCTAGGAAGAATCTTTTTGGTAGAAAGATTGGTGGAACATACAGTTCCTTATAGGTTTTAACAGAATAGGCCATGTGCTACTAATTTTCACTGTAGTGGACAAAAAAGACAAAACTAGTTCCCTCTCACAAATTTTCTAAGAAAAATTCCCACAGTTACTGTTAAGAGCTTTAATTTATGTAGTCCCAGACTCAAATGCCCAGTTTTACAGAAAGGCAAATGCTGTGCTATGATTATTATCCCCAGCACTGGGGTAAAAATCTACCTCTCTAGGGAGGGCTGCATTCTCTTACAATAGTTAAGACATTCCTTGGCTGATGCCCCAGTTATTTTGAGGTTATCCCTGGTTAGCTGCATAACAAAGGTAATTCACTGAAGTCCACTTAAGAGAATTACTGGTAAAAGAATAAAACGTTTATCGAAATCAATTCTCTCTGCCCCAAACCTCTCAATTATAACTGTAGCTGTTAAAGAAATTGCTGCTGCTGAATGAATAAAACAGATTTTAAACAGGGATTTCTGAAAGGCCTTCAATTCCAGTCACATGCTGATTATTGGAAAGACTCCCCACCACCTTCACTTTTTGGCACTTGAACTTTCATGTTAAGTTTGAATGTGTATGGAACACAGCAAAGGTTGGAAATACAGAAAGTGACAAGGCTTCCTACTGTTAAATGGGTAAATGTTCTCTCCCTAAGAGAAACTAGAGCTGCGTGGTGACAAGAACAGTATCTGATACATGTTTTGTCCATAGAAGAGAATTAGTAGTAAATCACTCATTATGAGAATATAATTGAATTGAACTATTATTTTAATATATTTTCTGGGAAACTTCCCTGGGTGGAGATCTACACAGAGTACCTAGAATAGGCCCTGCCCTCAAAGAACTCCAATTTAAATGGACTAATAAAATTTATACTTTAAATATTAGTACTCATTATAAAAATATATTTAATAGGGCGCCTGGGTGGCTCAGTGGGTTAAGCCGCTGCCTTCGGCTCAGGTCATGGTCTCAGGGTCCTGGGATCGAGTCCCGCATCGGGCTCTCTGCTCAGCAGGGAGCCTGCTTCCCTCTCTCTCTCTCTCTCTCTCTCTCTGCCTGCCTCTCTGCCTACTTGTGATCTCTCTCTGCCAAATAAATAAATAAAATCTTTAAAAAATATATATATATATTTAATAAGTATTAAGAAACTGGAAAAATTCAGATGTGGAGATTGTCCATTATCTATTGTTAGGGAAGGCTTCATGGAGGAAGTGGGGACTACTATAGAGGATACTTTAGCCCTCCTCAAATTCTGACCAATCTGCTATCCTTCAGTACCCCTGTAGCGCACCAGTGAATTGCATAAATCTTCCTAGTTTCCCACATACTTCAGTCAAGGGCTGTGAAACACCCATCAGACACTCTGTGCTCTGTCAAGTCTATTGTGTCCTTTCAAGGATACAATACAATGCAATACAACCCTTGTCCTTTCAAGGGCAAGGATGATGTCTGTCTGAAGAATGTTGGCCTTTAATTTAGATATTCTTGAATTTGAGAAACATCCTTAACACTTATTTTGTATCCTCTCTCTGATTATTTAACACAGTTTGTACTCAGGTACCTTATTTGTCAACTTGGAATGACAGTATAGAAACTTGCTTCATAAGTGTGCCACGAGCATTAAATTAAATAATTCATGTAATTCATAGCCTGACTCATAGTGATTACTTACTAAATGCTACCCATCTTGATTATCGTTTTGATATAATATTTTTTGAGATGTTCCATATTTAGTTTTATTGAAATTCTAGTTAGTGAACATAAAGTGCAATATTAGTTTCAGTGTACAATACATTGATTCAGCACTTCCATACAACAGTCTGTGCTCATCACAAGTGTCCTCCTTAATTCCCATCACCTGTTTAACCCATCTGTCCACCCTCCTCCTCTCTGGTAGCCATCAGTCAGTCTGTTCTCTGTAGTTAAGAGTCTATTCTTGGTTTGCTTCTCTCTCTCTCCTTTTTTTTTTCTCCTCTGCTCATTTGCTTTTCTTAAATTCCATATCTGAGTGAAATCATGGTATTTGTCTTTCACTGATTTATTTCACTTAGCATAAAATACTCTCCAGTCCCATCCATGTCCTTGCAAATGGAAAGATTTCAGTAATTTTTATGGCTGAGTAGTATTCTATTAAATATACCATCTCTTCCTTACTCATTCATTAGTCAGTAGATATTTGGGTTGTTTCCATAATTTGGTTACCAGAGAAAGTGCTTCCATAAACATTGGGGTGCATGTATCTGCATGTATCCCTTTGAGTTAGTATTTTTGTATTCTTTGGTAAAACCTAGTAGTACAATGACTAGATTATGGGGTAGTTGTATTTTTAGCATTTTGAGGAAGCTTCTTACGGTTTTCCAGAGTGACTGCAGCCCTTTGTATTCCTATCAATAGTGCAGGGAGTTCCCCTTTCTCCACAGCCTCACCAACACCTGTTGTTTCTTGTGTTGTTGATTCTAGCCATTCTGGCAGGTGTGAGGTTAATAGCTTATTGTAGTTTTCATTCGTATTTCCCTGATGGTCAGTGGTATTGAACATCTTTTCATGTGTCTGTTGGCCATCTGGATGTCTTCTTTGAAAAAGAAGACTAGTCTATTCATGTCTTCTGCCCATTTTTTAATTGGATTACTTATTTCTTGGGTGTTGAGTTGTATAAATTCTTTCTATATTTTCAATATATGTATATCCAAACTCTTTATCAGATGTTGTTTGCAAATACCTTTTCCCGTTCCGTAGGTTGCCCTTTAGTTTTGTTGATTGCTTCCTTCACTGGGCAGAAGATTTTATTTTGATGTAGTCCCAATAGTTTATTTTTGGTTTTGTTTCTCTTGCCTTGGGAGACATATCCTCAAAGAAGTTACTAGAGCCAATATCAAAGAAATTATTTCCTGAGCTCTTTTCAAGGATTTATATAGTTTCGGGTCTCACATTTAAGTCTTTATTCCTTTTGAATTTATCTTTATGTTTGGTGGAAGTAAGTAGTCCAGTTTTGTTCTTTTGCATGTTGTTGTCAAGTTTTCCCAGCACCATTATGGAAGAGACTGTCTTTTCCCCCATTGAATTTTCTTTCCTGCTTTGTCAAAGTTTAATTGACCATATACTTGTGGGTCCATTTCTGGGTTTTCTATTCTGTTCTATTGATCTGTGTTCTATTATTGTGGCAGTACCATACTGTTTTGGTCACCACAGCTTTTTAATATAACTTGAAGTCCGGAATTGTATGCCTCCAGCTTAGCTTTTCTTTTTCAAGGTATTCCAGTACCTACCATAGTATTTAACCAATAGAAGAACCTCAATAAGTGTATCATAAATAAATTAATGTGTGAAGTGACAAAGGTTTGACAGCAAACAACAAAGTCACCCTGAGGGCAGTAAGGATATGAAACAAGACATTAGCATCCCTTTATAAGTTCCTGGAAGGCAAAAGCAGCTTCTTAATTTTCTACACTTATTTCGGTATATTTAGATAACACATGTAGGAAGCTAAAACAAAGAAACAAATAAAACAAAACCAATATATTGAGCATCTGATAGGAAATCTATCAAGCACTTACCTTGATGCCTCTACTTAGTTAGCTCTGAGATTTTAAACAAAGGCTTTTGTTTTGTTTTGTTTTGTTTTTTAAACTCTTTGCCTTCTATTGTCTCATCTGTGGTAGCTAACCACTACATCATATTTAGGGTGGCTCAGTGGGCTATAGCCTCTGCCTTCAGCTCAGGTCATGATCCCAGGTTCCTGGGATCGAGCCCCGCATCGGGCTCTCTGCTCAGCAGGGAGACTGCTTCCCCTCTCTTTCTGTGCCTACTTGTGATCTCAGTCTGTCAAATAAATAAATAAAATCTAAAAAAAAAAAAAAAAGAAAGAATATAATAGGCATTCTTCTCAGGGATTTACACATTTTAACTTATTTTGTACTCCCCAAAGCCCTAGATGTAAGTAATACTATTATCCCCATTTTACAGTAAACAAAACTGAGACAGAGAGGGTAAGTCATTAGCCAAGATTACAGATCTAATTATTGGTAGAGCTGGTGATTGATCCCACAGGTAAATTTTATAATTTTCAGTTTCTACCTTATGGTTTATTTGTACATTTATTTGTATCTACAGAGCTTACACAATTTTTAGCCTTTGTTAGTTAGAATGATCCAAGAAGCAGATGTCAAGACAGGTTTTATTGTACAAGGATTTTATTGGGGACGCCTGGATGAGGGAAAATGGGAAAGAGCCAGGGAAGGCTGTAAGGACTATAAAACTATGATACAAATCAGATCCCAAGTGAAGTACAGAGGGAGTAAATATTAGGTGGAAGGATCCTAGACTGCCATGCCAGCCTAAGAATGTGTGTCGTAGCCATTAGGGGTGCCCCAGATTTCCCAGAAATAGGTAAGCCCTTAGTGTAACCCTGCTAAAATGTGTTCTCTTAACAAATGCAGTCATTGACTGAGCTTCCATCGTGAAGCTCTTAATCAGCTGTCTCCTTAGAGGTGGAAGTCAGTGATGGGGAGAGAATGAATTTTCATGGCTGCCACGTAGTTTAATTATTTTTAATTATTTAATTTTAATTATTTAACTAATTATTAATATAATTTTTATTGCCTTTAAATTATTTCCTACATATTAATCTTTTTAATCTTGATGAGGACAGAAGAATAGAAATGGTAAACATAGAGCAGATGCTGAATAACATTTCTTATTTTTTATGTGATCTATTTGAATATGTTTTAGTGGAATGGACTATTTAAGACAATAATTTCCAGTGTTAATCATAAAAGACCATATTAGAACTGTTTTATATTATTTCATATATGACAACCTTTCATCAAATAAGGAAGTAGAGAGGTTTCCTGTGCAAAAATTCAGTTTTCAAACTTAAAAGATCCTTTTGAGATCATAGAGAAATTAGAGATTATTTGTCACTAAATGCTATCTTCAATAAAGGAAAGAGCTAAGATTAAATAAAAAGGCTAAAGCATGAACTTCAAGTCTGGTGCCCCAGCAACACTATCATGTTGCCAGCTGTCTTACTTTATATCTGACACAGGAGATACTGATTCCTGGATTGAAACTTATGCATCCCCCACACCTATGCTTTAGCAGAGCAATCAAACTTGACATCGTTAACCATTAACCTTTCTGTTTGCCTGGTAAAAGAGGTGAGAGAGTAGCAGGCAATGAGCCCTTGGAGTGCTGGAGCAGTGCCAATGCAATTATGCTCCTCCGGCTCTCTGGGCTGGTGGCCGGGGTAGAGGTGGACAAGGAGGGTACGTGAGACATCCCTGGTCACCCAGCTGCACGAAGACTTTAGTCATCTGCCAGTCAGCTAAGGCTGGCAACGAGGCAGTCTGTGCAGCCAGTTCAGCCTGTGACTCTTTGGAGGTAAGGAGAAAAAGACTGAGTACTGAGAACCTCATCAGATGAGGGCTGCCTCCCTGCACCCCACACAGACAGCAGCCCTCCGCCTGTCGCTCCTGATTACTGTGAGCAGTTCTGTGTGCATGATTAAATAGTGATGGCAAGTCTGCCCCTTCCATAATCACATCTTCTGACCTCTTGACAGGGTGGCAGTGATTGCAGATGGAGTTCTACAAACATATAACAAGTGCTTTTTTCCCCCCATGTAATGTTATCTCCCATGGATATATAGTTTAATCATCTCTTTTTCTATTATATAAAATTCAACTGAAAATTTGAATGACTTCTTTATCTATACCTCTGTTTTCATATACTGATACCAGTATCTCTGTTCTCAATACAGAGTCTGATGATGGATTCAAATCCAAGGAAAAAGCAATATTTGCTGAGATTTCTGACCTGACTTAAGAGCGGATTTTAAAAATACTTATATATATATTTGTCTGCATTTAACATGGATAAAACTAAAATGAAATGTAAGAGCAGAAATGGCACCTGGGTGGCTCATTGGGTTAAGCCTCTGCCTTTGGCTCAGGTCATGATCTCAGGGTCCTGGGATCGAGCACCGCATCAGGCTCTCTGCTCAGCAGGGAGCCTGCTTCCTCCTCTCTCTCTGCCTGCCTCTCTGCCTACTTGTGCTCTCTCTCTGTCAAATAAATAAATAAATAAATCTTAAAAAAAAAAAGAAGATATGAAATAGAATATCAAAGTATTAAGCTAAATATGAAGACTCAAAATGTATGGTAGTAAGAACTAATGATAATGCCATAACAATAGTATTTTTCTTATGTATAAAGCTTAGGAATATTATGGCCGTTTCACGTAAGACTCTTTTCCTCACTAGAGCTTCTAGAGATGAGCAGAACAAAAATTGTTATTTCTGCACTTAAACATGTTCTTAGAGTGAAATGGTTTTGTGTAATTTCATATAACTACAACATGATAGACTTAGGAAAAGGACTGTAATTGGTTAATACCTAATAATGTATGTTATGGGCAATAATAGAATTAGTATCAGATGGAGTTATCAGAATTTTTCTTATTTAATGTTGGGAGCTGAGAAAGTAAAAGAAATCAACAAATACTTACTAACCACTTTTACTCTGGGTCCATTCCTGCACTGAGAGCACTATAAGACATAACAGAGAGAGAAAAACGTGCAAATGATTTACACTGGGCTTCACTAAGGTAACTCCCCATGCAGGGCATGCTGAAGGGCCATTTTCCTAGAGGTGGTAGATTGATTAGTCATCCTAACTTCCTTGAAGGCCAGATCACAAAGCTATTCCTTGACAATTCCAGAAGCTTCTGATAGAATATTTTAAAGGCACTAAATTTGAATTTCCTAGAATTCTAGTGAGACTAACTAAATCCCATGATGTAATTAGGGAAGACAAAAGAGACAAAAAACATAGTTTATCCTTAAATGCTAGATTCATAGTTAGAACTCCTTGTTGCTATAGAAATCCAGATAATTTATTGTTTTGTATTCAATAAATGCCTCCTATAAGAGATGTGATGTTGACTAGATCTGAAACAATAGGTAAAATTTAGATGAGTAGGAAATGAAAGCACTTCAAGAGAGGAGCGTGTGGAGTGACAAGTATTTGGTATCCTCTGTGTGCCCAACAGAATTTGCTACTGGAAACTATTTTTCTACTGGAATTATTTGAATGGAAAAATTTTAGAGAAAGAAATCTGCTAGCATAGTGAAGCATCACTTTTCACTACTGAGATAAGAAATCCAAGTGTTTCATCCTTTTAAATATTCTAAAGTAAGTTGAGGAATTGTCAAGGAATGTCATCGTGATCTAACCTATCAGATAGTTAGGACCAATAGTCAAATCACCACATCAGGGAATGACCTAAAAGGGGTGTGCCCTGCCTGTGTGGGAAGTTACCTCAGTAATGCCCAGAGGACAGAGCAAACCTCAATACTAGGAGCATACCTTTTCCATACTTTCATATATCTTTACATGATTATTTCTGTCAAAATAAAGCATGGAGAGAAAACCAAGACATAGGATAATACTAGCCCCACTATTTAATACTAAAAATAAAAACTGCATAATTGGCATATATTTGTTTGAAAAGCATCTCACTTTGCACAGTTCACTCACCTACCTCTTTAGACTAGAGAAGGTGTTGTGCGCAACCCCCCTCCTCAACTGCAGAAGCCATAATCTCCCTTTATAACCTGCAAAGAATCTAGGATGAACAAATTCTTGCCTGGATGGCTCTTGGGGGTTATGGGAAAAACTATTAGAGTGAAAAATCAGTGGTATATGATCCAAGCTGCTTACAGAATTTTAGCCAAACTGAGATCTCTTTTGGTCTTAGTGAATGCTGGTGTTGGAGAAATGATCTCTAACAAATATTCCAGCTCTAATGTTTTATAATGTTACAGGAGAGATGTGAGTTCCAAATGAGTGAAAAGTGCTTTGAATAGCAAAATATATTTGATAATTTAATGTCATGAAAATCATCCCATGCAGTGCACTCACAATATACTGGAAGCAACAGCTTCCTAGGAGAAGAATGACCAGAAACATTGTTTTTTGCTGATTATTTGCTCTTGGCCGTTGGCATTCAACCTACATAGACAGGCACATTGCCTATTTTGCTGCTTCTGCCATCCAAACTTGGGAGATTAATCTCAATGCTAAGATGTTGTTTAGCCACAAACTCCATCTCCAAAGACACTAGAGCAGGAGTTTTTGACAGATAACCTCCAGCCGTGGAAATTAAGGAGCCATCCTCAGACTGATTTTCTTTTTCAAGACAAAACTGGAAATTCAGTCATCTGTTACAGGCACTGTGTCCCCATGCCACAACACGTTCTACCTCCTTCCTTACAATTGTCTCTGTTTTGCCTGTTATTTCCATCATTATGGAGCAAGGCTAACAATGCAGGCATAGTGCCAGCTCCCATTGCTCCCTGATGCTCTGACGGGCTTTGGATATATGCACGTGTTGAGGTGACATTTAAATAATGTTTGTGCACTGCACAGTCAGAAAAACACTTCCATACTGGTTCCTTTGATCTCCTAAAAGCCAGCTATCATAATACAAGACGATTTTTTAATAGATATAAATAAATCCAGGTGGCTCCAGCGTAGCCCATGCGGCCTCATGTAGCTCCACTGGCTTATCCAGGTTTGCCTTTCTCCAGATTTTAATAGTCACAATTATCACTTTTCCAGTAGGCTTGAATTACAACCACACAATTAGAAACAACAAATAAACCCCTTTTTACTAAGATGGCAAAGAGACAGTGTTTGAGTTAAAAAAGAAAAGGAAAGGGGAATCACAATTTCTCCCATCCGAAAAATCAAGGGAGGAACACCTGGGTGGCTTAGTTGATTAAGCATCTGACTCTTGATTTCAGCTCAGGTCTTGATCTCAGGGTCATGGGTTTAAGACCCTTAATCGGCTCTATGTTGGGCATGGAGCCTACTTACAAAAAAAAAAAAAAAAAAAAAAATGGAAAAGGGAAAAGGAAAGAAGGGGAAATCACAGTTTCTCTCATCAGAAAAAGTCATGAATTATTAGTAGCTCTGAGGCAAAATAAAGGATATGCTTGACTTCAGTTTGAACCTGGTACCAGGAACAAAATACAGACAGCAACAAACTGTAAATACCTAGCAGGTAGCCAAATTTATCTGAAGCAAATTGGAAGTGGGGTAACTCAGGAGGAGCCAAAACTCAGCGAAGACATTTGAAAGCATTTGGCCTGGAGAGAAAGAGCACTTTTAGTAGAGGAGAATCCGTATGAGATAAAGAAAGCAGACAAAAGCATAACATATTCTGAAAGCTGGGGAAAGAACATATCGTGGAGCGTGTATTGCACAAGGTGGGGGTGAATAGGGAAGAAGTAAAATAAACTACTTGGGGATGTTCGGAGTCAGATTGAGAAATGACAAGGACCTTCATTAAAGATGGCAGTGAGACTACATCTGATGGAAGAGTGACACAGCTGGGATCTATGTGAGAGGTAGAATCAGTAGAGCTTGAGTTGCAAGTAACTATAAAAACTCTAGTCAGAGTTCTTAAGTGAAACATAGGGCTAAAAATACAAGAGAAGAAAGTGATGAACTTCTGGTGAAGTTAAGTTTTGTGTATAATACATCAGATATACTCATATGCCATAGATATGGAATGCCTAAGGAGTTGCTGGAAACATCAGTCAGGATGTGATGTGCGGGGAAGGGCTGAAAACTTGATGACAAAAGAAGTACAGGGCCCAGAATTTAAAGTTAGTAGAGTTTGAAACGAGTTGGGAAGATCCAAAGATAGACAGATGAGGGGAAGTGATGGGTGTAGAAAAGGGGTGGTCAGGAATGGAGGAGGAAACAGGCATGTTTAGGACATGAAAACTGGAACACGAGAGCCTTTCACAGAGTGTGTGCCTGACATTGTAAATGTCACAAGGATTTCCAGGAGTATGAGAAACAAAGAGATTGTTAGATTTGGTAATTAGAGGATTATAGATACAAATAGAAGAGTCATTTTGGGAGAGAGATTGGAAAAAGCAAAATCCCAGAGGGAGAGTGAGTGAGCGATCATGAACTAGAAATTAGAGTGTAGCTAATCTTTAAAACAAGTTTGAAGTGAAGAGCAATGGGGTGATACCGTTGTAGGAGAAGATTGCCAGTGAGAAGATGTAGCAGGTGAAAGGAAAACTTGAATATATTACAAATGTCAATCCCAACCAACCAGCCTCTGATCATCTCCTTGTAGAAGTTTCGGAAGATAAAGTGTATGTTATCACCTTGGCTTCTGCTTCTCAAATTGGCCCTGTTAGCTGTTAGCAACCACCTACGAATTTTGTGCACAGTTCTCCTTGATATGGTGCTGCAGCCTCCACACAGGCTTTACGGAACGGGACATGATGTGCTTTTCTACATGCCCATAAGCCAAATGGGTGAATCAGTCTCTATTAAGATGTTGCAGTAACTCAATGGAAACAGGAGAGGAAATCAGAGTTTAAGCTAACGGGAACAAGCAACATGACTGTTGCGAAAATTTAATGTTATATCTGAGTTGCTACAAGTTCAGTATAAATGGAACAGGAAAAAAGAAAAGTTGTCTAGATATATGATTTGTGATTAAATTTAGATCCTAGAGCCAGAAGGAGGATCAGGAGTCAAGATGTTTGGACAGACAGACAGAAAGACACGACTGGAATAAGCAGGTAGAAAGGTTGATGTTGAATCAAGCAAATCGGTTTTTAGGAGAGGGTGAAAAATCTAGGATCAGGGTACTGAACCAAATGAGGAAATACATACAATTATTGGTACCCAGTGCTTTTTTCTCTGCAGAACTATTAGGCAAAACCCCCAGGAAATCATTTAAAGTTGGAATGGTTGACTCTCTGATTATACCTCCAGAAGCAAGTCACAAGCACCCAAAGTACATTTGGGAGAGCTGGCAGTGGAGGCAAATACAAGCAAAGTCGAAATCCAAATTACAGTGGATGAACTTTGAGAACAAGTACCTCTGTGCTTGTTAAGAATGGTGGCACAGATGGGACCAAGTGGTGGGGCCTTTATAATAACATCGCCTTTGATTTTTTACATGTTATATTTCATTATGATTTTCTCTCAGTTGATCCACATAATAACAATGTTAACAAATGCAAGGGTAGAAATAATAATCTCCATTTGTAGATGAGAAGAAGGTGAACTAGCATATTAAAATAATTATCTCAAGGTCTTGAAATTACTGGCTGAGTCAAAACTAGAACACTCCTGATCTAGGGTTGAGTTTTTTTGTGGGGAGGGGGGGATTGTGTGTGTGTGTGTGTGTGTGTGTGTGTGTTTTCTGGTACCCTATTTCTTTATAAATTTTAGTGATTTTTAAAAAATTTCAAATTAAAGCAAAAATGACTGAATAGCCTAATATGACAAATACAATTTTTTCTTCTTTTCTCTTTTCCCCTCAGGTTAGAGGTGTGACAGATTCAAAATTCTACATTCCAAGGTAAAAAACAATTCCCTTTCTTCTGCCATCCAAACTTCTTAATGAGGGCATAATAGGATTAAGAAGGATTTGAAAAAACTGAAACAGATCCCATGAGAGCAAGATTTATCTGCTTGTCCCTATGCTGCTTCTCCTTGATCTGGAAACATTCCACAAACAAGGCCAGCAGCTAAGTCACATCATTCCCTTGCTCATACTCAACCCCTTCCTTTTCTGGGATCTTTCATCATTTAGGAAATTAGGCTAAAATAATGAAACATTCCCTGTGAATCATCCTGTAAATTCTACTAGACTAGTAGTTTAGAGCAATAGCTCTTCATCCCTGTAGGGGAAACAGGGAGTGAGTGCAGAGGGGTTTGAGGAGACAATAAAAATGACCAACTAAATCTCAAATTTTTTTTTAAATTACCAAAAAGAAAAGAAAAGAAAGATTAGCTAATCTTTGAATGGTGGAGCCTTCCAGGAGACCAAATAAGTCTTCTATAAACTGATTTGCCTTCCTGACTGTGATTTACCAGACTGACACCTAATTTGTTCTGAGCACAGTTGATGCCTCAGACACAATGGCAGATGACAGCCCACATAACCTCTCTTTCAGCTTTCATCTCATATATTCCATTTGAAGTTGAGTTCCGACAAGAGAGAGGCACAGAATTAATATTACCTTGGATCAGCTCAGTCTCCAGAGGGAGCAGCAAAAGCTTTTCTGGAAACAATAAACCCTTTAAACATGACAGGGGGAATGGGACCTTAGGAGGTCTCTGAAAGTATCCATTATTAAAGAAAAGGGGGGGAAATCCTCATGGGCGACTTTGATTTTTTTTTTCCTCAGCAAAAGCAATGATGAACTGGTGCCAGTTTTACATACAAATTTAAAGATCTGGGATGGTTTATGCTAAAAATCTCTCTTTCCCTTGTCCCTTAACACAAGCAGTAGAGAGAAAGAATTCATTATGAATTGTATTTGTTATGACGTTGGTACTCCCTTCTTGTTTAATCTTTACCAAAATAAAATCAAAATAAAAATCGATATCAACTTCACCGATGAAATTCAGAGGAAAATACATTATATCTGATCATATATACAGGGTCAAATTTAATTATCCAAATATACATATAAGGGGTGTGTATGAGTCCCAAGAATTAGAGACAATTTTAATTGAAAGTTAACTGTGCAGATTCCCACAAGATTCAAACAGGAAAAAAAAAATCTCTACATGTGTGTATTAATAACAATATTTTATAGTAGTATGACACTTTATTAAAATTAAAAACAAGTAAATTTACTCAGAACTTCGTACAGATGGTCTGATATTTTCTAGACCTACCTTTTTTTGTTTAGTAACTTGTGAGAGCATCTCTGTAATATATAGGAGAATAAAACAGAGGTAGCTTCATATAATATTGTTGAACCTGGAGTCAAAAATCATACTTCTTACTTGTGCAAGTTGTTTATTTTTTCTGAGTGAAAATAGCATTATCTATAAAATGGGTATGATAATACTTATCTCACAATATCTTAGGAGAATCAATGTGAGTCACTGAGGAGTTGTTATAAATAACCAAAATCCCTCCTTGGTGAGCTGAGGAGCGCTGGAGCTCAGGTTTAGGATGATGGGTGCATGGGGCTTAGCATGAGCTTGGTTAGAACTAAGAGATAGAATGAGAATGTCTTGAACTCCAGGATCTATGTGGTGGTAGTCTAAGGCTTTAAGAAGAAAGGCCAGTGCTGGTGTCCACTGGGACTAGGGAGACTATTTTAATTATCTATCATGGTATAAAAATTTACCTCAAAACATTACGGCTTAGATCCACAGACATTTATTACCTCACAATTTCTGTGGGTCAAGAATCCAAGCAAGATATAGCTGCAAGCCTCTGTCTCAGGATCTTTTACAGGCTGTAGTCACAGTAATGGCCACGACTGTAGTGATCTCAAGGCTGGGATGGGAAGGATATGCCTCCAAACTCAGCCACTTGGATGGTGGTAGGCCTCAGAACATCCTTTTCCAAGTTCACTCAGGTGACTGTTGACAAGCTTCAACAGGCATCAGTTCCTTGCTACACACAGCATGGCAGCTTGCTTCTCCAAGAGCAGTGGCTCAGAGAAGAGGCCAATCTGTTTTGTTTTGTTTTTTAAGATTTTGTTTATCTATTTTGGAGAGAGAGGAAGAAAGAGCATGAGCAGGGAGAGGGCAGAGCGAGAGAAACGAGAGAATCCCAAGCACGCTCAGTGCTGAGCACCAAGCCTGATGAGGGGCTTGATCCCACAGCCTGAGATTATGACCTGAGCTGAAATTAAGAGTCAGAGGCTCAAAAACTGAGACACCCAGGCACCCTGAAGCCAGTTTTTTTTTTAAATTTTTTATTTATTTCTTATTTTTTTTATAAACATATAATGTATTTTTATCCCCAGGGGTACAGGTCTGTGAATCGTTAGGTTTACACACTTCACAGCAAGCCAGTTTGTTTTTAACATAATCTTCAAATTGATATCCATTACTTCTTATGTATTCTCTTTGTTATAAGGGAATCACTAGGTCCAGTCTATACTCAAGGGAAGGGAGTTAGACAGGACCATAAAAAGCAGGGGAAGGGGTCCACGGGGCCATTTTAAATGGCCACTGGGACACAAGGGAAGGTCTGGAAAAACCTGATAAGGAACATTCCGGAAACCCCAGAAATGATCAACTCACAATGAATAGGAAGGTAAAGTACATAGGTTCAGGACTTAATTTTCCCTGCCATCATGGCACACAAAGGGAGATGTTTTGAGCCCTTGGACGTCAGAAGGACCCATTAATGAGTTTAACATTTTTCCAGGGTCTTCCATTGCAACTAGAAGACTTGTGATATTTGAGAATCTTATTTAACTCAGGTTTTAAATTAAGTGATGGAGATATTTATTAGTATTTCCAGTTGACTAATATTTCCTAGTTGAAAGCTGAGGAGAGAATCTCTGAGGGCCTGGTCAGTGAGTAAGCTAGATGAACCCAAGTGTTCTGATTGCTAGCCCGTGTTCTTCTAAGGTTGCCACACCCTCCTTGATATGAAAGACACATTACAACATAGAGCAGACCATTCCACGGCACAAACATTTATACTGAAGTTTGGTGTTTATTCTTCAGGCACAGGGGATCCTGGCAGAGATGTTTTTATATCTCACTAGTAGGCCCATGAGACAGGTCATTCAATACAAAGTTCTGCTCAAGAAGAGCTTTACAGTTTACCTTCACTTACCAAGTACAAGGAAACAACAATGAATTGGAATATAGCTAACTCAGTTAAGTACAGTTAAATACAGCACCCCCAGAATTTTTCTTTAACGAGAAAGAAGCTGATTATAGTAAAGTGAGCTGATACTGAAAGTGAGCTGATACTCTTAAAAAGCCACTTCCTGCCTACATTGTAGGGTTGGGACATACTATCTGAATTTCTTATATACGTAATTGATGTCCCTGAGGGATCACAAACTTACTCATTTATTCAAGGAGTGATATTTATCAGATAGGAATTAATGAGGCAAGAACATAGATCCATTCATTTAAGAAAGTTTTCCACAGCCACATGGGATTCAAGGTAATTGGGATTTGGGGTAGATCTATATCACAGAATAAAGTAAAATGAAATGAAATGAAATAACCAGAGACTACCTTAAAGGATGACCTATATGTGAAGAGTTGATCTCTTAAATATCTTTAGTAGTTTCTATTTTACAAAATATTTTATATACATTATCTCCAGCTAATTTCAGTCATAGGTCTTGCCAATTACAAAACTTATTAGAACTTTTCCCAGTTGAAAAACTTTGTCTAGATTTTCCTCTCTTATTAACCACACTACTTAACCATATTTTTCCCAACACACATACACCCACAATCTCTTCATCTGACCAACTAACTCCTGAACATTTCAGATCAGCTTAGCCGTTACTTTCTCTAGAGTCATTCTCATCCTAAACTGAACCTTAGAATCAACGGGAAAGGCCATCCCCACACCAATTATGTCAGGATCAGAGATAAACATCCATATATTTTTAAAGTTCCCCAAGAGATTTCAATGCACATTCAAGATTGAAAACCACTGCTCTAGATCTATGACTCTGAGGTAATAAATGGGAGTTGAAAGGTTTTGTACTGGAACAGGCCTCGTTTTAGTCAGACCCAGACAAACTAGAACTTAAATACACTCTATCTTGTGAGAAGTCCTCAGATCCATTTATCTGAACTGTGAGTAGTGACTGAACAAGGACTACTATATGTTGTTTATTTTTTAAGATTTTTATTATTTATTTGAGAGACAGAGGGAAAGCATAAGTAGGAGGAGGGGCATAAGGAGAAGCAGACTCCCACTGAGCAGGGAACCAGATGTGAGACTCTATTCCACGACCCTGGGATCATGACCTGAGCCAAAGGCAGAAGCTTATCTGACCTAGCCACCTGGGCACCCATATATGCCTTTTGTTTTAAATATTGCTGCAGCATGTAGCAACTCTGTTGTTGAGGGTTTGAAGAAGAAGAAACCCTCAAGTACTGTTGGGAAAAATGTAAGTTGGTGTGGCCACTGTGGAAAGTTAGCTGTATACCAAATCTCTAGGGAGGCCAATGAAATACAGAAATTCATTAGTCTGACTCCATACCATTAGAATCAGAGTTTGGGGATTCAGATAACTCTGATATGTAGATTGAGATTAGTCTAAAATTCAGATGACTTCAATGTGAAGGGACCATGGAGTTCAGTTATTCTGAAAACTTAACTAAAGCATCAATTACATATAAAATCTCCTGATGAATGTTTCAACATTTCCAGTGACATAATGTTCACCATTTTTCTTCAAGTCCACTTGCTGTTAGACCACTGGGACATTAGCCCATTCTTGCCTCTATTGTTGGAAACCATTTTTCTTTCTAACAAATATTTATTAGACCTCACCGTCATCTCTCAAAAAAATGTATTAAGTATTAGGTTGCAGTAGTAAACATGATTAATTGCCTGGGAAACTGAGGAGTGTCAATTAAGATAATATGTTAAGTATTACCAAAGGTGTTCCAAACAGGGTAATGACCTGGACTTGTATAATAAGTATATGCCAGTCTTAAGGAAGTCCAGGAAGTTTTCTTAGAGAAACTGAGGACTTGGATGAGGGCTAGAGGGTTAGTAAGGGTCATCTAGATGAAGCATGTGTGGCTAGGAGGGGAGAGGGAATAGCGGTAAATAAGGGCATTCCACAACAGTATTAGGCAAATAATTTCTCCCAGGGATTAAAGTAACTAACCATCTTAGCTTGCCCAGGGCTTTCCTAGTTTTATCAGGGAACATCTCATGTTTGGTAAACCCATTAGTTCCAGATTATTCACCAGAGAGGGTTAAGGGACATTACTGTGATGAGATGCCAAAATGATTTCACCAAAAACATTGTTAATAAAGTTCACCACTGATGCTCCATCTGCTTCTGTGTGCATGTGGAGTTTAGGGAAGGACCCCAAAAAGAATGGAAAAGATGATTAAAGAGATGCTAGGATGATAATAAGGACACCCTTAGCCACTTTTACAACTCTTCTTGCATGGTCCTGCTCATGCCTTCAGAATGACTCTGTACATCACCTTTAACACATATGCCATTGATAAGGACCTGATTCTTGTGCTAGACAGGTATGCCAAGTCTACTTTTCAAACAGGCCTTGGAGAAATACTCAGGATAGGGGAGTTCATTAAACCCAGAAACTAGTTTCGCCAATCTCAGGTGATAAGAAAAGAGTTTGTTAAATTGCTTGGTCAATTTCAAGATTTAAGAGGGAAGATTACCAGGAACAGACCACTCTGATCTCAGACTTAGAGGGAAGGCAGATGTGATGTGAGAAAGAAGACAGATGTGAAGTGATACCCTAGAATTTCTTGGAACAGAGTTTAATGAAAAACTCTCTTTTAAGTGGCCATGCTAGTGGGATTTTTAAAGTTGATTAGTTGACAAGACTATTTAGCATATTAGAACACTGGATACTCCAAAGTTAAAGATTAAGAAGAATTTTTTCTCCTACTGTCTCTCACTTAATTGCTTTCTGCAGCTTGCTTGAAACAGCTGTCTTCTTATCCTATCCTAATGAGGCACGACCGCTGGCATGGAATATTCAATGTCATTTTTCAAATGTGATTCATGGAAAAATAAAAATCCCTTTTTCTATAATTTTCCTGGTTGACATGAGGAATTAGGAGACATTGGCCCAAGGGGAAACATTAGGAAATCACCTGGGAGCTCCATGCCCTAGGAGGAAATGAGAATTTCATTGCACAGGTTAGCATTAAATTGATAGGAAATTATTGTTATTTTTTAATAGATATTTTCATTTTAAGTGAGATTTACAGAGAAAGAACAATGTTTAATCTGAAGGAATTATTTCTATTCTTTAGCAAATTGTGAAGTACTGAAGGAACTATTTCAGGTGTGGGGGCAGGGAGCATTATGCCATAAAAATGTAGGCTGATTCCAAGATATGTAATCCTATGATCTCTGTTATTGCCATTTTATAATTATTATTATTATTGTTGTCATTATTAAAGAATATTCACTCAACATGGTATATGAGCCAGGCACTTTTCAAGACAATGAGAATGCAACAGGAACACAACAGATTAAGTCCTTGCCTTCATGAAGTACTACTATTTTATTTTTCATGGTAATTGGGTTGCAATAATCATAATTATGTTTTTTCCTTAGGATTCCTGAAAGCAGATGAACTAAGAATAAAGGAATTCATCATTTCACCTTTCAACAAATATTTATTGAGTTTTTCCTACGTGACAGGTACTGTTCTAGGTGATAGAATCAACACTTTCTCTTGAGCTGTGCTTCAAAGTTTCAGGTCCTCAACTTCTTTTGAGAACCAGTCATCCTGGCAAGTTAGGAAAGTAATCTGCTGTCATCATGGTGGTTTCCCGTACTCTTATTTTCTCTTTCATTTTGTTATTTTTCCCATTATTGGTGGGCTATAATCCTGATACTGACTGTCCTTTAGCTAAAGGTTTTATATTTTAACTTCTTTATATATGTCTCTACTTCCTCTAAATTTTTTAATTCTTCACAGGCACAGTGTTCTTTCCACTGATTGAAAATATACTTCTATTGTCTGTTACTTACTGATGAAATTTGTGATGTGTGAAAACTTTTTCTCAATGTTAAAAGTGTTAAATATCCTTCTAATCTCCTGTTCCATAATATGACACCAAACTGGCTCTTTGCTTCGCCGAGTTATCAAAGCATTGTCACAGTTCTGACTCAGTGGCACAAAGTTCTTTCCACACGCTAGTTTGGGAAATGTATTTTTTTCTAGTGGTGAAAGCTGATGCAGATGCCTCAAGTAATCTAGGGTTTTCTTGACCATGAATTTTGTGAAAAATATGAATAATTCATTCATAAGAGATTTATTCCTTCACCAAATATTTACTGAGTGTTGGACCATATGCTAAAAACTGATCAAGGCACTTAGGATACAGCAATAAAACAAACTAACCAAACAACCGGCCATCCAAGTCCCTTCCCCCTTATCGTTTGCTGGTTTGTTGATGAAATTTGTGATGTGTGAAAACATGTTTTTTAGTTTTAAAAGTGTTCCATGTAGTGTAAATTGTAAAATTTATTTGCTTGTTTGTTTATTTCATTGCATATTTATTTCTTTTAAGATTTCCAGAGAAATCTGAGAATGCTGTGTAACAAATAAGAAAGACTTTTCCCATTGTTGTGGTCAAAACCTGCTTCCTATTTTGAAGCTAAAAGAACAAAACCACAATATTTATGATGATATAAAAAGCAGCCCATTCAGTACTCTTTCCAGGCAAATGGTGGAGTTAAAAAAAACTGGTGACTTCTGCTTTATGCATTAGACTGTCTGCTTATGTGGATACAAGCTTATATCAATATGCATGTGTATGCACAGTTATGCATATGTCTTTGTGTTTTTTCCTAGTAGGTATGTAGCCACTTAATATTCTTTTCTGAAAGTTAAAAGAAAACTCTCAAAACTTACAGAATTGTCTCCCAAGCTCAGTTAAAATAATTTCAGGACAAGGGTCTTATGACTATTTTTAGTATTCTTGCTATAAGATGTGACTGTGTGTGTGTGTGTGTGTGTGTGTGTGTGTATTTCCAATGACTGGTTTTCAACTCATACTTATTCTATATTTCAATATGTTTATTCAACTACATAACTAAGATATCTGTAAACTATTTTACCATAAAATAATTAAGTCAATGTAGCTGCTCAGTGAGGAGATTCGTTTTCATGTATGAGATGTCTGTGATTAGAAATTTGATGTGTGGGAATATCTTCTTGTTTTTATCATCTGGGCATCAACTGGTTACACCCATTTGGAGGAATGGGTAGAAAAGAGAAATATAAAGCTAATCTATGATTGCCAGTTGCCAAGAGTATATATTCAATTGCTAAAACATTGATGGCCAACAATCTGCTACTTACATTACTTTATTGGTTCCTTAGTTTTAAAGACTTTACCTTCCTTTCCTTTAATTATAGTAACAGAGTCAGACCGATACATAGAGTGATAGAGTCCCAAAGGGAGAAATTTCTGAAGCACTAAGATGACTGAGGACTTCACAAAACACCTCTTTTGTGGGGATAAATACTGTCTATGTTCTGTTTTCACTACTAGAAGTGAGTCCAAAATGAATCCTACTTCTATGAAGGACAGTGAAGTAACTCACATAAATTTTGAGCCATTAGGGCATATACCAGTGCTTTTCAACAGTGTGTACTGATATTTTATAAGGCATCATTAATAAGATGGATACTTATTTTAGAAACCCCAAAATTTGAAAAAGTGTTCCATAAAAGAAAAGAATTAGAGCATGTATGATTTCTCCCTCAGTATTCTGTTGGTATAAAGGTTCGATTGCCCCAATGATGATGTGAGCCCATTGTGAGCGGGACAGAGGTACATAGTAACTGGCTGGAATTAAAGGTGGTCAGAAGGCTGTGAGGGTACTGTTGTAGACATCAGTTAGGAAATAGAAAAATAAGGAACTTCTGTCTGTTGACATTAGAGTGTCTGTGGGATTTCCTTAATGTATAATGTCACACTTTCATGGATTTATTTATAAAATAAATGGTCCCTCTGCCTTCTTTTGTGGTATGGTCATATTGACTCAGATATCATACACTAAGCACTTTTTATATATAGATCAAGTGGGTTTTCCTCCTTTAGCTTAATATAAAAATAACGTGTTCATTTTAGAAAACTATTCAAAAAACAAAATAAAGAAAAATAGAACAAAATAAACAGCTTCCTCAAGAGGCCCAAAATCTAAATACATACCGTGTCTATCTACCTGGCTAGAAAAAAGACACTGGCCTCTGTCAACTCTTGGCAGTGAAGTTCAGGGCAAACGATAGAGTAAGGGGGAAAGTAGGGATAATAGAGACCCAAAGCCCTCTTCCCTAAGGTAGTTCTGGGAAGTAGCCCATCTTTTAGAAGCTGTGCACAGTGTAGAGCAGTGATCTAGGGGTGACAGTGAGGCTTTTAGTTTAGATAAAATAGCTGACCCCACACACATACAAGAAATAAATGTTCATCATCATAAGTCACTGAGTGTTAAGGTGGTTTGTTGTCCAGCACTGTTGTCCAGCAGACCAGTACAGATGTCCAGTCCATTGGCCTGAAACCATCTCCAAGTTCTGCAGCCACCTGTGTGTTGAGGAAAAACCCAAATGGTTCCCTGTAGCCAAGAAACGTAAATATGAGGAATGGGGGAGGGTACCTCCAGGTCAAATAGGCTTCTAATAGAAAAATATTGTAAGTCACGTTGTGTGTGTGTGTGTGTGTACTGAGAAATCTAAAGCTTCTTAAAAGCAAGATAGTGGCAGACTGGAATTAATACTCTAAAATAAACACAGACATTGGTATAATAGAAATATTGGGGCAGATCAATTATGTAAAATTAGGGCATACTGACATTCAAAGTTAGCTGGTCCTCACATTTCCTCTCTTAGGAATGTGAAAGCAAAGGAATCAGTTGGTTGGGTTAGAAGGCAACAAATCTTTATAGGGAACTTGAGTTGGAAGTATGCCAAACTGAGAGCCCTATTAAGTCAAAGCTATGAAGGACTGAGAATAGTGAGTCAGCAGACATAGCCGATTAGAAGAGAGAAGGGATTTCAACTCAGAAAAACACCAGATACATAATGAAGAAGAGACCTAGGTACTGGACAACCTGTATAGCTACTTGGGTTCCTGGTACTTTTCTGATTATATTTCTAAATCTGTTGATATTTATTCTGGCAATAAAAATCCCCATTACTTAAATAAGTTGACTAGTTCTCTACTACCTGCAGCAAAAACAAAGCTGAACAAATCCCCTCTGTTATTTGAACACCTGGCAATTTGAAATAAGGCTAAAAACAATAACTTCATATATATTTCTATACCCAATCATCTTTGATTCTAAAGTAACACATGACAGTATGTTAAAGTTCTTCTCTGGGTGGCTGACAGACCTTTTTATCTCATTACAAATGGCACCAATTTGTTCTAAAGGCCTCTCTCCATGAGTAGGTCGGCATGAGTTTCTCCAATTTCCAGGCTAACTCAAAATTGCAGTAATTTGTTTTTGTTTTTGTTTTTTTTTTTTTGCATCATCCCAGGACTGTATGCCATTTTCGGAGAAATGGTGAACCTATTTCTAGGGGATGCTATGCTTAGAAAATTCTCCTTAATTCATCCATGTTTTTCCCTCAGCAGAATAGAAATGCCCACCTCCATTCACTAGTGCCATTCACTTCTTAATTATGAGAGAACTAATTCCCATTTCTCTGTGGTGTACAGGCTTCTACCCTCTCAAAGCAGCCAAAAAGCTAGGTCAACACAGGGAATTTGACCCAGTAACTGAACTTGTCTTTTAATTGGGGGTGGAGTAAGGAGGAAAAAGACAGGGAGGTTGCACAGACTGCCTATGGAGTATAAGCAAGCCCTGCTGATTCATTTACATATCTAAATTTAGCCAACTCTAGGCTCCTAACAAGCTTTCTTCCCTCCTTTAACTCAGCACTTTAAAGGGATTTGCAAAGAGGTTCCCTGAAGTGAAATTGAACCTGAGAGTAAACAGTGAAATGTATTTATGTTTTATCACTTGAATATTCTGAAGACATATATTTAGCCTACATATGTATTTTTCTTTTTTTAATTATTTTTATTAACATATAATGTATTATTTGCCCTAGGGGTACAGGTCTGTGAATCATCAGGCTTACACATTTCACAGCACTCACCATAGCACATACCCTCCCCAATGTCCATATAGCCCATATTTTTAATTTAAAAAGTACTCTTAATAATAACATTTCATTATTTATATGAATTGACTCAAGAACTTGGAATATAGTACTAATATTGGTCTTGCTGAGTTATAGAAACAAGTATGATATATATCACTGGCATATAGTATATGACCATGGCAATGATAATTCAGATAAATTATGCTCTAAACCCTTCAATTGCTTAATTATCTGAATAGTTCAGTCAAAAATGGCCTGGATTACAACACCAAGCCACAAGTTATGACAGAAAGAATTGATAAGCTAGATGTCATTACAATGAAAGATTTCAGCTCTGTGAAGGCACTGCCAAGAAAGTAAAAAGACAAGCCACAGACTAGATGAAAATATTTGCAAAATATATATCTGATAAGAACGTTTACTGGGCATCTTTTATATATTTGGACAAGAAATATCCAAAGGAGTCTTAAAATTCATCAATTAAAAAACAGACAACCTTACTAAAAAAAAAAAAAAAAAAATGGGCCAGGGGAGCCTGGGTGGCTCAGTCATGAAATCCTGCCCCATGTTAGGCTCCATGTTCAGGGGGGAGTGTGCTTGAAAGATTCTTTCCCTCTGCCCCTCTCCACCCCCTTCACCCTATCTCTGTGGCTCTCAAATAAATAAAATAAATTTTTTTTTTAGGTTTTAAAAAATTTATTTTTTAAAAGTTAACGTGCATAAAAGGAAACTGAAAAACACAAGAAGCAAAGAACAAAGTCATCCATAAGCACAAGGAGTTTAAAGTTTGACTTCTAGGTCCCATGTGTGTATCTACAATAGTAAACATTTTAATGTAATTAAGATTGTAGTTATGTATCATGCTTTTTTACACACCATGAATATTTACCATTTCAAAGTCCCCAAACTATGAGTATTTCAATAACCAGGAATACACTACACCAACTCCATCTGAAAGAAAAACGTATATCCTGCCTTTCTTGGTGACAAAGATTTCAGAAAAGACAAAAATGGCAACAGGCCTCTAGATAAAGATCCTGGCAGGGTTACCATTAAAATACGCATTCCCTTTCTGTTCAATTAAAACAGACATAAGTAAGAGTACACAATGTATAATGCTTCTTAAAAAATTCATTATCCAATCTATACTATTCAAATATTAGCAAAGGGGTATGTTTCCATTGAATCACTTAATGTATTCCTATAGTACAGCCAAAGAGATGCACATACATTAACAGTTATTACAATGTAAGTATGAACGCATCCACATACAGTTCTCCCTCTATACTTCCTCCTGCCCCTCTGCTGCCAACCTAGTAAGTCTTCACATTTCTGAGACAGCGTAACAATTCCATGTCCAAGATGCTTCTTTCCTATCAATGATAACAAAAAGAAACTTATAAATTGGTTGATTCACTAGCTGTACATTTTATCATACATTGTCACCTTAGGACATCCAAAAAGCTTAGATGTTACAAAATAAAGACACTTGCCCACAACAAACACAGGTACTTCATCAAAATGTACATACAGACCTATGGTTATAACCTAAAATGGTCTTCTATATGTGGAGATAACTAGCAAAAAGCCCTTCCCTTCACCCCTCCTCCACTCCCTCCACCATTTTAATGACCAAGCATAGGACTACATCTAGCTCTAAGAGGTGATTGACAGACACTCCCAGAACAGTCCTTCCTAAAAACTAACAAAAGGGCATTCATAAAGGGAGTATTTTACTACCTCTACTTTTAATATACTTTGTGTATTAGGACTTGTTTATCCTTTGACACACAGCAACATTAACTAAAATGCACATACAGAACTTTAAAGACTCATGAGCATAGAACACTTTTCTCCTCACCTCCTTCCCTGCCCTCATCCTCATCCCCTAGTGAACCCAGTGAATAGTCAGCATACTCTCCAAGTCATCAAGTTTAACAACTCCATTCCCAAAATACAAACATTCCATAAATTAACAATAAAGGGTGTTGCTACTCTACTCTTAATATGTTGTTCACTTTCAAACATCCAGAAGACTAGATGTTTCAAGTAAGGATTTATTTAAAATTTGCCCACTACATACATAGTAGCACTGAAAGAATATTCTGGCTTAGAACCCTTCCTCTTCTCATCTTTATCAACATAGTGGAAAGTATAAGCATCTGTAATGCTTAAAGGGGATTTTAACAATTTCACTTCCTCTAGTTGTTTTCAGAATAGTCTTTCCTATGAATTTAAACACAAAGTGTACACAATGTATTTGTTTGCTAACTACTTTTGTCATACACTGGCAACCTCTTTAAACATCTAGAAAGACTAGATGTTGTAAATTAGGACTCATTTGTCTTTTATATACACTATATACACAGCTAAGTAAAACAAAATGCAGACATACAGGACAATGGTTAATCCTCCCTAACTATAAACATACTGGTATAAAGCCCTTTGCTCTTTCTTCTCCCTCCTCCCTGAACCAGTACAAATATTATATAATGTGTACTGCTCTGAGAGGTGGTTTCATCACTTTGACCATTCCATTTTCAAAAGATAATAATATTTCATGTGAATTTTCACAAAAGGATTATCTACAAAATGTGTTTTTTTACTACCTCTACTTTTAACATACTTTGTGCACTTCTAAACATCTAGAAACATCAAATAAGGACTTGAGTTTGTCCACTATATACACAGTAGTGTTGAATAAACTACACACATGTAACAATGGGTTATATCTGAAAGTGTCTTCTGCATGGGAACATTCCAGTCTAGAACCCTTTATTTGTCACAACTCCTCTCTACCGCCAACCCTGAGGGTGAGCGCAAACAGGCACGTGTCACTTAGATGTGACTACAATGTCATCTCTTCGAGTCCTTTTCAGAAGACAGCCTTTCGATGAATTTTAACACGAAGTGTACAAAATGTGTTAGTTTACTAACTCTACTTTTGTCACACATTGGCAACCTCTATAATATCTAGAGACTAGGTATTATAAAATTAGGACCTATTTGTCCAGTATATATACAGTATATACAGTCAAGTTAAATGCACATAACATATAGGGCAATGAATAAGCTGAAATTTCTTAGTACACACTAGCAAAGCATCTTTTGCAATTTCTTCCCTCCCACTTCCCTCAAACCAAGGAACAAGTATACTGTTCAGAGAGGAGGTTTAGCAATTCCATTTCCAAAGATAGTATTTCCCATCAGTTTTTAAAAGCTATTTATAAGAAGCATTACTTTACTTTTAAATACATCAAGCATTTCTAAATATCTAGAAAGACTAGATATTTCATATAAGTACTTGTCCACTGTGTACACAACAGCACTGTTAAATAAAATTGCACACACCTAACAATGGGTATAATCTGAGGTATCTTCTAAATATGACCATCATTTTGGACTAAACTATTCCCTCCCTCACTTCCTTCTCTCCACCACCAATCCAGTAGACAAGTACAGGCAAGTGTAATGTTTAAAGGTGGTTGAACAAATTCATATCCAAAATCATTTACAGAAGAAAGGCTTTCCTTTGAATTTCAACACAATGTGTAATTTGTCATACATTGGCAACCTCTTCAACACCTATAGACTAGATGCTGCAAAACTAGGACCGTTTGCCCATTATGTACACTATATACACAGCAAAACAAAATGCACAAAACATACAAAAAATGGTTTTGTCTGAAAATGTCCAAGCACAAACACGCTAATGTATTACCTTTTGCAGTTCTTTCCCTTCCACCTTCTTCAAGCCACAGAACAAAGATACATGACAATATACTGCTCAGAGGTGGTTAAACAATTCCATCACCAAGACAGTTATTTCCTATGAATTTTAAGCAAAAAGATATTTACAAAGCAGTATTTTACTATCTCTACATTTAACATATGTTGGGCACTTCTAAACATCTAGACAAACTAGATGTTTTAAATAAGGACATAATTTGTCCACTATATACATAGCAGTCTTGAATAAACTGCACACATTTAACAGTTACAATCTGAAAGTGTCTTCAAAATATGAACATTCTAGCCTAAGACTAACCATTCTCGTTCTCTCCTTTCTCCACCAACCCAGTGGGCTATAATGCTCAAATTTTCAGAAAACAATCTTTCTAGGAATTTTAACACAAAATGTACACAATGTATTAGTTTACTAACTCTATTTTTGTCATACACTGGCAACCTCTTTAATATCTAGAAAGACTAGATGTTGAAAATTAGGACTCATTTTTCCAGTATATACACTATATACACAGCTAAGTAAACCAAAATGTAGGAACATAAAGGACAATGGTTCATCTTCCCTCACTATAAACACACTGGCAGAGCTCTCTGCACTTCCTTCTCCTCCCTCCTCCTTTGAACCAGTGCACAAACACAATGTGTACTATTCAAAGAGGTGGTTCGGCCATTCCCCCTAAATTAGACAGCATTCCATATGAATGTTAACAAAAAGATATTTACAAGAATGTCTTTTTACCACCTCTATTTTAAACACGTATCAGGCACTTCAGAACATCTAGAAAGACTAGATATTTCAAAAATGTACTTAGCATTGTCAACTATATATACAGCAGTTGAGGGATAAAATGCACACACAAAACAATGGTTGTGATATGAAATGTCTTCTCAATATGACCAGTCCGGCACAGAACCTTCTTTTCTTCCTCCTCAAGGTCGTCTACTTCATGTCCTCTTACCCACTGAAAAACGTGGACGCGTGTCGCTCCTGATGCCCCTTCTAGAGAGGTGGTCTAGCAATTCCATTTCAAAGTCATTTTCAAAAGACATTTCTATGACTTTTTAAAAAACAAATAGGTATTTACAAGACGTGTGATTTTTCTAATTCTACTTTATCATATGTCGGCAACCTCTTTACATCTAGAAGGCCTAGATGTGACAAAAAAGTTTTCTTTTGAAAGGTTGGGGGGGAAGTTGAGAGCAGCTTTTTCATATTATGTAGACAGGCGTTCTAAAAAGGGCCAGTAAATCTTCCCGGAGGGTGGGCTTCCTATTGGCCAAATGCCGTTCGTAATTCTCCCATTTCGATCTTCCAACATCAACGTCTGGTGGAACGAAGACCAACCGCCTGTGGCCCTTTAACCGTTCCAGCCTTCGTCGACCGGGGCTTCGCTCACCTTTCGGCCCCTTAGGGCCCTGTCCACCGTTCTCCATAGAAAGTGAGGTTTCGTCCAGTGGGGACGGAGAGGTCATCCCAGGGCCGGGCCTGTGGGGCTCCAAGGCCCAAAGGCGGCCGAGCTTGCGTCCACGCAGACCTGCCTTCTCAGGCCCTCGGCGGCCGCAAGGGCCTTCCGCGGCATTCGCGTGGCCACCATTCTTCTCCCTCCGCCACACCCGACGGCCAAATGCGCTGCGCGCCCACTGGCTTGGGCAGGGGCTTGGCGGAGGCCCCACAAAGTTGCACCCGGGGAGCGGGCAGCAGGCGAGGTCTGGGCTCCGAGAGGCCGCTGCCATCAGCGCCAAGGTGGGGGTGCGGAGAAGCTCGCAGCTGCTTCAGGCTGGGCCTGGCCGGTGGGCAGCGGCGGCGAGGGCGCTGGGTCTCTGCAGGTCGGAGCCCGCGACCTGTCCCCGGGCCCCCCAGGTCACCCGCCAGCCTCAGGCCGGAGGGCCTGGAGGGCCCTGGGATCGACGGTCGCACTGCGTTTCTCACCGCGCTCTCTGCCGGAACTGCTAAATAAAATAAATCTTTAAAAAAAAAAAAAAAATGGGCCAAAGACCTTAACAGACATGTCACCATAGAGATACACAGATAGCAAATAAGCATATGGAAAGCATGCTTTACATTATATAACATCAGAGAAATAAATATTAAAAATCAATGAGATATCACTACTTACCTATTAGAATAGCTAAAATCCGAAACACTGACAACACCTAAGGTAAGGATGTTGAACAATAGAAACTCTCGTCTGTTTCTAGTGGAAATGCAAACAGGACAGCCACTTTGGAAGACACTTCAGCTGTTTCTTACAAAACTAAACATACACTTCCCCTATGTTCCAGTGATTGTGCTCCTTGGTATTTACACAAAGGAGTTGAAAACTGTCCACACAAAAGTCATGTGGATGTGTATAACATACACCTGTAAACACACAGATTTTTTTTTTAAGATTTTATTTATTTGACAGAGATCACAAGTAGATAGAGACGCAGGCAGAGAGAGAGCGAGAGAGAGGGAAGCAGGCTCCCTGCTGAGCAGAGAGCCTGATGTGGGACTCTATCCCAGGACCCCGAGATCATGACCTGAGCCGAAGGCAGCGGCTTAACCCACTGAGCCACCCAGGTGCCCCTAAACACACAGATTTTAATAGTAGCTTCATTTGTAATTGCCCAAACTTCAGTAGGTGAATGGATGAGGAAGTTGTGGTATATCCAGACAATGGACTATTATTTAGCATTCAAAAGGGAGGGCGGGTTTCAACTCATGAAAAGACATGGATAAAGCTTAGATGCTTATTACTAAGTGAAAGAACCAATCTGAAAAGGATACACTCTGCATTAGTCCAACTATATGACATTCTGGAAAAAGCAAAATGATGGAGACAGTCCAAAGATCAGTTTTTGCCAGGAAATGGGGAGTGGGGCATGGGGCGATAGGTAAAGCACAGAGAAATTTTGGGGAGCAAAACTATTCTGTATAATAGTATAATAGTGTATACATATCATTATACTTTTGTCCAAAGCCACAGAATGTAGAACCCACTAGTGAGCTTTAAAGTAACCCATGGGCTTTAGGTGATTGTAACATGTCAGTGGAGGTTTGACAGTTGTAATGAATTTATCACTCTGGTCCAGGATGTTTGTCATGGGGGAGGCTGTGTGTGAGTATGGACAAGGAGGATATGAGATATTTCTGACACTTACTTTTAGTTTTGCTGTGCTGAGAGAACCTGAAACTTCTCCAAAAATTAAAGTTTAGTTTAAAAACTGGTCTGTATTGAGAAAGTACACATTTATTTTTTAGTTGGTCTTCATTTTACCAAAATTAGTCAGATGCTTAAATATATTTTCATTGTTGCTTATTTCTTCAGCTCATTGTCTGGATAGACAGGTCAATCAAGCATCATGAGTAGTCTGATCTTTAGAAAGAAAAGGCCAACACAGAAAAGCCCTGTAAATGGGAAGTTATTCTTTTTTTTCCCCTAAGATTATTTATTTTAGAGAGAGAGAGTATGCACATGAGCGAGCATGCTAGTAATGGGAGGGGTGGAGGGAAAGAATTTCAAGCAGATGCCCTGCTGAATGGAGAGCCCAATGAGGGGTCAACCTCATTGTAAGATCTCAGTCTTACAACCCTGAGATCATAACCTGAGCCAAAATCAAGAGTTGGGCACTTACCTGATTGAGGCACCCAGGTGCCCAGGAAATTAGTCTTTTAAATACTACTCTTTTATCATTATTATTTCTTGGTGAAGGGGAGCAAGTTTGGATTTATTGCATGTGACCAGCTTACCCACTCTGGACTCCATATATAGGAATTCGCTCCACAGAATCATGAGAAGTGAACTGCTGAGAGGAGTTCTAGCATCCTTGAAAAATATTGAATTTATTCTCTGCAGACTATAGATGCAAGTAAAAAGATGCTAGCATTGTGATAGGACTACTGATTATAGGGCAGATGATGGAACTCCTGGGAGGTAGAGGGCGGTAGCACTTAACTATCAGAAACAATGTAGGGATGACAGTCAATGTTTTGATAATGTAGAGATCTTTGATGATGTCTCATTGATTATGAGATCCCTAGAAATAAAATCCTACTTAATCTGATCTGAATAAAAGCTCCTCAACCTTTTCTACTCTAGCAATATCTGTATATGTAGTAAAGGACAGTTTCTCTTGTGGAAAAAAAAAAAAAAAAAGAAAAGGGAGATTTTGGAGAAGCTTAAGGAAGACCTTTGCAGTTATTTCCAAGTATGTGCTTAAATTTTCCTCTGTGCTTAAACTTTCCTTTCCGAAATAATTGGTGTTTACATGATGCTTGTTATAGGCATAAAAAGGTGGCTGTGCACTGAGGAAAGGAAAACACCCAGTCATTTTTGGAATAATTGAATCGGAAATCTGAGTTACTGTTTATCTTTGGGAACCCAGAAAGCCCTAGTGAGCCACTGGTCAGAGTGAGAATTTATGGGACTAGGAGGTAAATGGATTTTTGACTCAAGTTTACTTCAATGCAGAATGGCCATATGGCTGTTCCCCAGTCCTTATGTGTGTAGTTAGACTGGGTGCACTCAGAAGTGACAGAATTCCTATCCAGATTCTCTGACCCATTAGGTTGAAGCTTTCAAAAAAGCCAAGTTAAAAAAAACAAAAAAACAAAACAAACAAACAACAACAATAAAAAAAAAACAGGAGCTCTCATTCTTATGGAAAATAATAAAACAAATGAAATGCTTCACTCATGAGAGCTTTGCAAAAATTAGTGCCATAATCAATCATTTAAAGGACACGAGGTTGTTATCCTCATCATATCTCCCTTTAAATTACCAATGTGGACAGTGCAGAAAATGGATGGATCTTGAAGAAGGAGAATGATTACCATAAATTTAGTCAACTAGTGATGGCAGCTGCAGCTGTACCACATGTAGTCTCCTCAATAAGACAAACCAGCACAGTCAGTGTCATCTGATTTGTATCTATTGATATTTTGAGTACATTTTATTGTGTACACATGTGCATAGTTCAGATTTCTCCTGACTTGGACAATGGTATAACATTATATTCTTATATTAGGGTTATAGCAACTGTAATTACTCTGCAAGAAATTTGATATTCTTCTATCCCACAGGACACCTTAGTCTACTACATTGATTTTCTCATGCTGATAAGACCTGGGAAGCACAATGTAGGAAGAAATTTTGTGTCCTGGTAACTTGGAATTGTTATATATGGGGGTCAGTACAAAAATTCAGGGGTCTGACACTTGATGAAACATTTAAAAATCATTCACTTATGGTCAATTGGGATATTCCCTTTAAAAGGAAAGAAAAATTGTAACACCTTACAACAGCTGCTAAGAAAGTATTAATTTGGGGGTAGGGATCTTAGGGCTTTAGAGGCCACATATGATATATCTGGTTGTTTTGCTTCTAGCTATTTATTGAGAAGTTCCTAAACTGACACCTTTGGGGAAGAGCCAGGGGAAAATAAGGCTTTTCACCTGGTCTGGGATGCAATTCAAGCAGCTCTGCCATTTGGCTCTTATGGTGCCAATGGCAGATTAGACTGTTTTAAACGGTATCTGAAAAACCCTAATAAGAGTCTCACAGTGTATAGGCACCTAGCGGTTTGCTCCTAGAGCAAAATTCTGCTGCCCTCAGCAGATATCTACTCTCCTTTAGAGAAGTTCTCTAACTTTTTGGTCTCAAGAGTCCTTTATGAAGGGTTCTTCATTTATTGAAATGAAAGTTCTTATTGAAACATTTATTTAAATCCCCCAAGAGCTTGTGTTTATGTGAATTGTATCTTTTTAAAAAAGTTTTTACTTAAATTCCAATTAATTAACATATAGCATAATATTAGTTTCAGGTGTACAATATAGTGTTTCAACACTTCCATACAACATCCAGTGCCTATCATGAGTCTACTGCTTAATCTATTTAACCCATCCTCCCATCCCTTCCCTTCTAGTAACCCTGTTTGTTCTCTATAGTTTAGAATCTGTTTCTTCATTTACCTCTCTCTCTTTTTTCTCTTTGCTAATTTGCTTTCCTTCTTAAATTCCATATATGACTGAAATCATGTGGCATTTCTCTTTCTCTGACTTGATTCACTTAGCATTATACTCTCTAGCTCCATGCATGTCATTGCAAATGGCAAGGTTTCATTCTTATTTATGTCTGAGTAATTTTCCTTTATGTGTGTTTGTGTGTGTGTGTATACAGTTGATGGAGACCTGGATTATTTCCATAATTTGGCTATTGTAGATAGTGCTGCTATAAACATCAGGGTGCATGTATCCCTTTGAATTAGTATTTTTGTATTTTTTAAGTAAATATCTAGTAGTGTAATTGCTAGATTATAGGGTAGTTGTATTTTTAATTTTTTGAGGAATCTTCATACTATTATCCAAAATGGCTGAACCAGTATGCATTCCCACCAACAATGCAAGAGGACTGCCCTATCCCCACATCCTTGTCAATACATGTTATTTCTTGTGTTGTTGATTTTAGCCATTCTGACAGGTATGGTTATGAGGTGATATCTCCTTGTAGTTTTGATATGCATTTCCTTGATGATCTTGTGTCTGTTGGCCATCTGGATGTCCTCCTTGGTAAAATGTCTATTCATGTCTTCTGCCCATTTTTTAAATTGGATTATTTGTTTCTTGGGTGTTGAGTTGTATAAGTTCTTTATATATTTTGGATACTAATCCTTTATCAGAGACATCATTTGGCTTCTCATGACATTGAACCATCAGACATAGAAAGGACAACTCTTGCATGTTTCCTATGTCAGTTAAGATACTTAATCTTTTTTTAAAGTTTTATTTTTGAATTATACTTGATGAATAGGGTACTTAATCTTGACTATTATGGAGAGACTGGCGTTCTGCTATATAATAGAGTAAGAAAAAGTGTGTATGGAACACATGGCATACTCTGAAGTTTCTCCTAGTGTCTCTGTGTCCATCAGTAAAATTCAGCAGACCAATGTAGAAACTCACATATACATAGAACAGCCAGATGTCCTGGTTTGCTAAGACTGTCTTCATTTATACGTCTTATTACTAGCATAATTATTTTAAGGGTTATTTATTCATTATTTTAGAGAGAAAGAGAATGAACAGGGAGAGGGCAGAGGAAGAGGAGAGAGAATCTCAAGCAGGCTCCCTACTAAGCACAGAGCCTGCCACCACAGGGCTTGATCTCATAACCCTGAAATCATGACCTGAGCCAAAATCATGTTCGATGTTTAACTGACTGAGCCATCCAGGCACACCATTACTAGCATAATTATTAATAGCTCTCTCCAACTCAAAAGTTTCTTGGGTTAAATATGATCTTAATTACATTATGAACTTCAGAGACTCAGAGTCTTCAGGATTTGTGATATGAATTGTCCCTCTAGTAAAAGACTTCTGACAAACTGGGTATTGGTTGAGGACAAAAGGAATGTTGAATGAACAGTGGAGAAAATAAGTTAAATATACCATCCCAGCTTTGTGGCCAGCTGCAGAAATGAGAACTCTAGAACATACCTGTTATCTTTCTTGTTCTCTATCATCTATCTATCCAACTATCCATTTAGATATGTATCGATAGACTAATATCTCCATCTATATATATATATAAGAAGAATGTGACATATATATAGTATATTATCTATAATATTTAAATTATATATAGAGAGATATTGATATGTGGATAGATCTAGATAATAATTTAATTTTCTAATATATATGTGTGTATATGTATATGTGTATAATATATTTTTTCCTACCACTTTCCTATGGCATGGTCATTATAACTAACTATAACTTGGTGCAAACTTTACTAGTTATAAAGAGGATTGAAATTAATTCCAGTTCCTAGAAGGAATAATAGATGGAACTTTGGCCATCCTTTTGTAGGAGAAGGTAAATGCGTTTTCATTTATTTGAAGATTTGCATTCTGCCAGGAAGTAAGTTCTTGCTGCTATTGTTAATTATTCAAAATTAAGTATGGGAAGAAGTATGGGGAAACTTCTTAAGTATGTAGAGATATGTATATGTGGAGATAGAAACATATGGTCTTATTGTCTCCCACAGTTACTTATAAACTAAATGAACTTAGCAGAACTTAATTAAAACAAAGATAGTGATTATTAATGACACACTTTTTTTCTACTCATCTTAACAAAGAATTTGCTAACCATGGTTTTATTCTGTGACCTGGGACATAAAAATGTGCATAATAAAAGACATCATAAAAACCTGTGGTGGATAAGTAAAGGAAGAAGAGAGGAGATCTACAATTAACATGATTTTACTCTTATGGCTGAAGTCTCCACAAAAGGAATTCACCTTCTCTGATGGAACTGAGGTAATAGAGGAGTTGTACATGGGCTTAAATGCAGCTTGGACATCCTATGTGATGCCAATCACACATAAGCTAAGTAAACCCCCAAATGTTCCATTTCAACATCTCTATTGTTTATTGTTCTATGGAGTGACGGATGAGACATAAAGAGTACTGGTGTTGTTCCAGACTTCGCTGGGCATAGCTAAAATGAAAGAATAACTCAGTTTGAACACTGACATTGGAACTCAGTGAGGACTGAAAGCAGACTCTGGGTAGGGCCACCTTCTGGTGAGTGCTGAAAGTAGAAGGAGGTGGCATAGAGTTTAGAATCCTGAGATAAGAAGCATGACAGAAAATTATACCTCAGTTCAGATATTAGTATCATTTTGACAAAAGCCAAAGAACTAATATATACAGAATAGTTCTCTTGACAAAGCAGAATTAAATGTTACATTAATAAGAAAGGGATACCTGAAGAAAGAAAAGAGCACCAACATTTTGGGGGGGGGGGAATTCCTAAATATCCACTAGGTCAAAGATAATATTACAGAGAAATTTTTCCAAAGTATTTTCAACTGAATAATTTCAACTTCCTTTTTTAAAAAAGCAGCTTTGCTATAGTATAATTGAACAATAATTTGTTATATGAAACCAGAGCAACACTTAGTCTTGGGCTAATTATCCCACTATTGAAGAAAGACCCTTCCGGGTTTTCTATCCAAAGCCCTGAGAAGCATGAAGATTTCCAGGATGACTTACAGAAGCAAGTATTATCCTTCTCTTTGTGTCAGCACCAGCCATTCTTACCTTCCTGGTCTTTGGTAGTTTCCTCATACAAATTGACTAAGCTGCTCTCCACTGAATACATAAGGGGAGTCCTCTGGAGACCTTCAGAGTCTCTTCGTCTGAAGTTCTTTTTTCTCTGGTGTGCTGTGAACTTCAGCCACTGTCGATTCCCTCGACCTTCTCAGATCTGTCTCCTCAATAGAGGGATTCTACTGGACTTAGCCTGATGTCCACCTTTTAGTGCTGTGGCCTAGAAACTCTTCCAGGGCAGGCAGCTGGGACAGTCATTTTATTTTCCATTTAACAGGGATAGCTTCCCCTTCACTGCTGATGTGACGTGTCTTAAAAGTTATTATTTCATATATTTTGCCCTTAGGAAGGGGAAAGGCAGTTGTTTCAGGTGACAAGGTAAACACTATCCCTGTTACATTACTTTAAATTGGTTAGAAGCAAAAGTCTACCTTCCATTAGTTTTAACTAAATAAAAAATGAATTACTAACTAGATAAAAAATTGTATATTGTATGTTGCTGATTCAAAACAATTTTAAGATACGTTCAAGGAAAAAAAGATACATTCAAGAAGCTCAGTCTCTTTAGGGAATATAAAACATAAAGGTTGATAATTTAAATGTGAAGGTTGAAAAGGTTAAGCACCAAATCAATGAGATAAGGGACTATGAAAGTTTGAATATGAAAGATTGTTCTCAGCTCACAGCATTAAGGAAAATTTAATAGAAGAAAACACTTTTGTGATGGATGGAAACTGTAGAACAACCAGGAGAGGTGGAATAGTGGTAATAACAAAGTAAAGATAGACGGGTGTAAATCCAGGAAGAATGTCAGATACCAGACAAAAGAGTAGCAAATTCTATCAAACATTCATGAAAGAAGTAATAAAAGTCTTTCAACAAACTCTTTCAGAAAGTACAGAAGGAGGGATCCCTTCCCAACTCATTTATGAGGTGATTATAACCCTGAGACTAAAACCTGACAGGAGACACTACAACAAGAGAATATTATAAACCAATATATGTCATGAACATTGACACAAAAATCCTCAAAACAGTATTAGCAAATTAAATCCAGTGATATATAAAAAGAATACTTTATGACCAGTGTTGTATATACCAGAAATGCAAGATTTATTCAACCTTTGAGAATCAATTAATGTAATCCACTGCATTAACATAAAAAAAGGAAAACCTATTTTCTCAACAGATCCAGAAAAGCAGTTGACAAAATTCAAGAAACACTTGGGATGAAAATCCTCAGCATGCCAGGAAAATTACCTCAGTCTGATAAAGGGCATCTAAAACTCCTGTAGCATATAACGTTCTAGGGAGTGAAAAACAGAACACTTCACCCATACGAAAGGGAAGAAGGAAAAAATGAATGGTCATTAAGTATATATGAGTATGTTCAATATTATAAGTTATCTGGGAAAGGTAAATTAAAACCACAATGAGGGTGGGGCAGTTGGGTGACTCAGTTAGTTAACATCCAACTCTTGATTTCAGCTCAGGTCATGATATCAGGGTCATAGGATCGAGCCCCATGTTGGGTTCCATGCTCAGTGGGGAGTCTGCTTAAGATTCTCTCTCTCTCCCTCTCACTCTGTCCCTCCCCTACCCCCCCCTTAAAAAAATAAAAATAAAATAAGAGGTAGCATTACACATCCTCCAGAATAACTAAAGCTATGAAGTAACACAAACCCAAATTAGTGAAGGTATAGAGAAACTGGGACTCTACCAGCAGTAAAGTTGGGACTCTATCAGTGGCAAAACTACTTTGGTAAAGTTTTCTGGTTTCTTGGAAAGTTACACCTACCTATGATCCAGCAAATCCATTCTCATATATTTACCTTCAAGAATTGAAAATGTATGTTTGCACAAAGATTCACTGACGGATGCTCACAGCAGCTTTATTTATAACGGCCAAAACTGAAAAGAACTCAGTTTCCACCAATAGGGGAGGAATGGATAAACAAATTATAGTATATTCATACAAGGGAATAATACTTGGCAATAAAAATAGCCTACTGATCAATGAAAAACCATGGATAAATATGTTGAGTGAAAGCAAGCTGGACATAAAAGGGTACATGCTCTAATAACCCATTTATATGAAGTTTAGAATAGACAAAGGTAATTTATGGTGGTAGAATGCTGAACAGTTATTGGAGAGCATATTGGGAGGGGAATAAAGGAGCTTTCAGAGATGACAGAAAGGTTTCATATTATGACAGCAGTATGAATTATACAGGTGTAAGCATCAAAATGCATTGAATTATACAGTTAAAATCAATGCACCTCACTTTTGTAAATTATACTTCATTTTACAAAAAAATTAATGGAAAAGATGACACAAACATTTTCATAAGTGTTAGTATTTATTAACAGAACATATATATTCTGTAATTATATATGTATTATATATATATATATATCAGATTTCTGCTATATTCCAAAGAAAGTGAGGAAGAAGTCCTATATTTGACAGAAGCCTGTGACAGTACTTTCAGACATAAAGAAGTGCAGAAATGCCAAATTTTGTTTATAGAAATCCTTGAGAACCAACCGGAAGATTTATATTATGATATTCTATCAAAATAAGACCCACAGATGCTTTTTGTAGGAAATATCATGTTAAAGCAATGTTTTTAAATAAGTATGTGCAGTTTCAAGAGTGTGTGTAGAGACTTGAATTAGGTTCTGGTAGGAAGGGATCCCTGTTCTACAAAACCACAGCATAAGGGTGCTTGTCAAGGAAACCAGGCTGCTGGACAACCACAGGCTACTAAGTCAAAGGCCAAGGCAACAGTGCAGTGTATGAGCATCATGGAGCATAAACAAGTCCAAGGACATTCTTTCAGTGAATTAAGGCCTCTATTTATTATTGAAATCTGGGAAAAGGATGGGTAATGGACTAAAGCCAGGAAGTATTCACACAGGAGCAGCCAGTCTATATCTTAACACCATAAGCATTGAATTAGCCTGAAGGCACAGAGTCAACACCCAATTACTGAGGAAAGTGCAAAAAGAGACATTGCAGTGCATTAAATGTAAATGCCTAATAGAGATGCCTTTGCCTTTTCTAAAGATGCAATTAAGAACCTTCAGTTCCAGTAACCACATGTTCTGCAATTAAAATGTTGGTTATTCCCCCTCCCCACACCCATCTCCAGATGTAGTATGTTCCAGCACAAGCTTCATACTAGTATTTAAAAAAGAAATTCAGGTCTCCATTCAGTCCATAGACAAGTATGGAATATATGTGTCAATAAACTCAATTCTCTGTGTATATAGGGGGCAGAAGGTTGAATAAAAATGATGATAATCAAGATTATCCCTCCCTGAAAATACAGAACTTATATTTTAGTTGAGGTGACAAAACTTACTAATGTATTTTTGTTTTTAGAAACAAACTAACATAGCCAAATGAATTCATCCTTTTAACAGTCCCTTTGAAGCTGCCTGTCTCTTTCATCCATGGACCATTACTGGACACCTTTAATAATTGTGCTCAGAACCTATGACTTACGATGTTACTAAATATCCTGAAGAATCACAAATCTTGGCTCTTTGATGGTGTCTTTGATTTTTTTTTTTTGAACAATGAATAGTACTTTCAATATAGATATTTCAAATAAGGAGCAAAGTAATCATACTATGGCTTTAAAACAAAAAAAAGCAAAGGAAAGGGAAAGAAGGTGTTGACAGAAACCAGTTCCCTTGTATGGAGTATGTTCTCTGAAAAGAGAAATCCATTTTTTTTTTTTTAAAGGAAGAACTGTGCTATCAAATGTCTCGATGTTTCCAAATACCCAGCTGTTTGGCACTCTGCAGTTCCTTCATCCGGTTGATTGAACAGTGAGTGTTTCACTTTACATCTGCCTGTTCACTGCTGTGTAAACACTGCCATTGGCTTTGTTATCATTGCTGCTGCAATCTGACCATGTGAATAAATCCTCGCTCATACAATTCATTAATGTTTTATAGTTTTCCAAGGATTACTTATCTTCTGTGTCCTACTCTCTTATTAGGAAAGTGTGTTAGATATGACTTGACCCACTTTCCAAAGGAGACATGGTCAGGGCCTTGATGTCACTGGCCACATGTGCAGGTTAGGAAAGGGGGTGAACTGTGAGGAAGGAGACCTGCCTTCCTGCTCATTTCTGTATCTTCCCCCAGGACTGACTTCCAGGGAGGGTCACCTCAGGAGTGGTTCCACACTTGTGCTCCAAGGATTGTTCTATCTGTCAAAGTTTCATTCCATCCTTTTCAAGAACTGATTTTTCCCTTTGTGTGAGAGAGAACTGGACCTAAAGAATATTTTCGCCTACATCTCCTATAGGCAGATAAATCATTTGAACTTGTTGTTCTCTTATTTCATATTCTGATCTTTTCTTAAATTGCTTCTTTTTTTTCTCATTACAAAATATTGTTCTTTTTGACTTAGATATCTGAGAGAACCAACACCTACGTTTATTATTCTATTTATGGGGAGAATTCCTTCTTGGGGGATGGAGGACAAAGAAAATTTAAGGTTATGTTTTGGAGTTAGTTCTCTTGAGTAAAAGAGAACCAAGCTCTTTTAAGACTTACAAGATTTTTGCAAGTAAAATAATGTAATAGTTACAGACCACAGAAGTAGCCTCTTATTACTCCAGTAATAGACAAAATTCACAGAGGATCTAAGTCACTTGCTCTAAGATCTGTTAGAATGGAACATACATAATTGGGAATATAAACTGTGTGCCTCTGCCATGTTTCCCCTTTACTCTACCCTTTGATTTTCTGTTTAAGCCCAGATTCCTGTTCTCTATCATAGATTTATTATAGGAATGGTTTTAAAATTTAATTTTGCTAAGCCTGGCACATCCACTTAGTAAATATTCAATTTGGTTCTTAAGAGTATTTTTAGTTACCCACTGTACTTTTCCTTTAATGTCTAACGCTTTTGCCTAAATTTGTACTTAAACTTTTGCAAACCGTATCCTGTACATCATACAAGTTCTTTAAAAAGCAGCATGACAAAGCTTATTGACAGGGTGAGGGGATTTAGTTCTAATCCATGTCACTAGCTGAATATACACACAAGTTTAATTCCAAAATATATAGAGCTTTCCACCAAGCAACCCAATGATAAAATACAACACTTAGAGCTTTCCACCAAGTAACCCAATGATGATAGAAAATAACTTAACTACCTTCACCTAAAAAAGGTACACATCAAGCTGTACTATGAACATAAGAAGCGCTCAATGATTGCACGCTGCATCTGGTGGACAGAGCTTAAAGGAATAAAATTATTTCAAATTGTAAAATATTTAAAATAGCAAATAGTAAAGCTATTTCAAATAGTAAAATAGCTAAGATTTTATGAGCCCTGACTATGACAGACTACTCTCCTCATGTCAAACCTACTTTTTCTTGCAAAGAAAGGCAGCTTGTCCAAGATCACTCTTTTGTTAGGTGGTGACAGTCTATCTTTCAGGCTTATACTCTGAAACACAGTCCTATGGAGACTCCCTCTTAGAAAAGGGAATGCCAGCAATACATCTGCTTGGGTTCTTACCTATTTCTAATAATTTTCTCATACAGTTTTTATGGGAATTCATAGAACTCGTCCTGGATGCCCTGGTATGAAACAGAGACACAGAATTTGAATAGAGCTTATGAACTAAAGCAGTGTTTTGCTTATCCATTTAAGAATCATTTATTAAATACATGCTATGTTCCTGGCACATGCATGTGAACAGTCATGAAAGGAAAGTGGCATACAAATAACCACAACACAATGCAGCATGTGTTACCACAAACTAGAGAGAAACTGCAGCAGAAGATCAAATGAAGTCTAGTGTGTCAGGGAAGCTTTGTGTCTACGCTCAATGTCCACTTTCATTCCCTTTAGCATTCTTTCCAAACTATTTCTAATTCTCCAAGGTGGGAACCCTGTCTCTGCTCTTTTTTATTTTCTCACTTTATTGCAAACGTCTAGGTCCTCTACCACAAGCATTTCAATCCTCTTTTCTTTCCCTCTGACCATCACTATATTGCTACTTTTACTCTTCAGCCTCTGCTATGGATAATAACCTTGTCTATCTCCTCCATGTCCCCCAAGACCTGACCTCATAATTGTTTCTTCTGATGATTCCCCCTCAGAATAGAAATATATCCAAGTATCCCATATGCTTAAAAACAAAACGACAGTGACAACAAACTTGCATGTAGCCAGCTGAAGTGTTACTTTTATCTATATTTTTCTTCTTCTCCAATAAGTATATGCAAAGAAGGCCTGGGGTGGCTGTTGCCACTTCCTCATCCATTGCACTTTTAATTCAAATCAAACTATACCTAGACTCTCTTTTCTCAGTATAGTACAAATGAAGGTATTACTCTCAGCCTCCATTCTGTTTTACACTTCATTGACATCTGACTTTGACCCAATTCCTTTCTCCTGCTGCCTTCATATTCCTAAATTCCATAAAATTTCTCTCAAATAGTATTCTCCTGAATATGCTTCTAATATATCTTCAGCACTCTTTAAATATCATTCTAAATATTTTTCTCTACCCCAAATCAAATTGCTTCTGCTTAGAATGGCCTTCCTCTTATCTGTCTGCTGAAATTCTGTGCATCACTCAAGATCTAATGTGAGTATCATCCACTCTGTAAACAGCCTGTTTTCTCTTCACCAAAATTTAGTACTTTATTCTGTGCTTCCATAGCACTTACTAATAATTTTTGCCTTCTGAATTTTGTTGTTGTTGTTTCTTAAATTATGACACTTTTTGAAAGCAGAGAGGGAAAAAAATAGATAACAACACTTATGCTCCAACAAATATTAACATTTTCTATGTTTCAGATATATTTTTTAGGAAAAAACATACATATGACAAAACCCTCCTGCTTTTCCAGAGAAAACACACTGTCCTAAAACAATTCTACTTAGAAGTAATAGACTATCTGTTCTATGTTTTGAATGCCTACATGTACATGTATATGTTTATATGTGTCTAATAAATACACATGTGAGTGTGTGCATATATATGTTTGTGTGTGTGTATATATATATATATATACCCTTAAGTAAATAATAGTAATGTCTATATGTAATTTTCTTCTATAAAGAGGTGCTGTACATAGTACTTTGTAACTGGCTTCTTGGTGAAACATGTTTACTAATTTGTATAGGTTGATATGATAAAAGGGATCATCAATTTTAGATCTACATATGAATTCAATCACACCTACCCATTCCTATATCAGTGGACATTAAAGATGTTATTGTTTTTGTTTGTTCCATTTTGCTCTTACAAACATTGCTAGGATAAATATTTTGTACTTGTTTCTTTGTGTATATAAGCTGACATTTTTGCATAGTGTATCTAGAATGGCCACAAAGTCTTTATATACTGATAGGAAGTGATTTGAATGCTTTCTTCTATTTTTTTTTTTTAACATATAATGTATTATTTGCTTCAGGGGTACAGGTCTGTGAATCATCAGTTTTACACAATTCACAGCACTCACCATAGCAGATACCCTCCCTAATGTCCATAACCCAGCCACCCTATCCTTCTCCCCTCACCCCCGAGCAACATTCAGTTTGTTTCCTGAGATTAAGAATCTCTTATGGTTTGTCTCCCTCCCTAGTCCCACCTTGTTTCCTTTTTTCCCTCCGTTAAGGTAAAGTTGGGTTTTCTCTTCTGAGCTTGTAGACACTTCCCTGAGAGTCATTAAGGCATGTCCTGATAGTTCTTTTCAGATGATCATTATGAGTGAGGACCTCATGTATGGAGACTATGTAGTTGCTTTGTACATAGAAGGGCATTGCTGAATCATTATTAAATATTGTCAAAGGGATCTCCAAATAGATTGGTCTTATTCACACTCCCATTAGAAATACAGAAAAGTTCCTTTACTCCAGGTCATTGCCAAGAACTTGTATAGTGAGATTTTTAATTGTTTTGCCTGGTGAATAGTACAATTTATTAATCTCATTAGTTAGTAAATTATTTTAGTTAGTAAGAATTTCACTCTGTGCAAGTGAAGATTAGCATTTTTGCATATATATTGGCAATAACTATCTGTATCTTAAGAATTGTCTATCTGTAATCTTTGCCCACTTACACTGTGCTATTCACTGCTGACTTCCAGAATTTCTATGTAGAGTCTGTACTAACACTTCATACTATGTACAAATATGTATTTCCCTCTGTGTTATATCTTTTTACATTGGTATGTTGTCTTCTGTCATAGAAATCATTTTCATTTTAATGCTATCAAATACATAAAAACATATCTATATGATTCGGCATGTTTAAGTAATCACCTTGGATGTGATCATTCTGAAGATAGACCCCTGTAAGTTATCTTATGTATTTTCTCAAGTTTTGAAGCTATTTTTTATACTTACATTTTTGAAATATCTAGATTTTACTTTGTTAAGGTGCAAATGTATTGATTTGGACTGGAGAAAAAGAATAGAAAAAGAGTGGTAAATTATACTTTAATTTAATACATATCTCTATGAAGATTTTCCTTAAATAGCAATGATCATGTATTACTTTTATCCTTTTAATAAAAATGAGATTAACATCCAAACATTCATTTCTAAAGTCAGCAATAGCAAACACATTAACAATGCTGATTCTTGATGCCCCGAAGAGAAGAAAATATTAAATACTGTTCAGTAGTAAGAGTTGCACTAAGTAAGAGTTACACTACTACTACAGAAAATTTGGGGGTAAATTTATGTGTAATTCCACCAATGGGGGGGGGGAGAAGATCACTGCAAGCTAGTAGATAGACTTTTTCCAGTAATAGTGACAGTGATCATAATCAAAATACCTAAGTAATTTTGTATCCTTCATGCCTAAAATATTTTTTTTCTAAAATTCCTATGCATTTATTGTGTGATGAATGTGAATGTTTTCCAGGAGATGGGTCCAGGTCAGCTAAGTACTATATCATACATTTTTTTTTTTTTTTAAATATCTGTCTCCGCCATTATATTTAACATCCTTGAGAACAGATGCAAAAGTTTGGGCATTTTTGGAAAAGCCAAAGTTCTGAGTGGAATGAACTGTGCAACATAGGTACTCAATAGTTTTTTTAGCTGATTAGAACTGAAATCCTATGTATCCATAAACAGTGGATTTTATTGAAGTAGGGCAATGAGATATCTCAGACGAAGCATAGGATGATTCAACTCTGTAAGAAGTCATCTGTTTTTATTGTTTTATAAATTCTTCTTTGTCTTTCTTTGCATTCTTGGAATTAAATTACCTTCCCCACTTGAATCCCCACAATCTAGCTATATTTACCTTTCTGCAATGCTTCTTACTCATTTCGAAAACACACAATATCTGCTGCTCCTAATTTTCTGAAACTATATATAGATTCTTGACTTTTCTACCATACTCATTTGTTTCTGAAATAGACTTATAATAGAGTAGTTCCCAATTACATTCTACCATTTATACAACTGTCTCACTTCCATGGCTTGTTTTGTCGGGCATGTGTTTACCAATTACCGTACTTTTCAATGAAAAAGAAAGACCTACTGATAAGGACAACAGAGTCTTTCCACAATTAAAAAACAGAAGAAAAAAAAAAGCAACTGGAAAAAATCTACTGTATGTGGTCTTTATTCAGACATTTATCTTCTTGTGGTCTCATTTTTCTTAAATAAAATAAGAAGGATTAGACTACTCACTCTTACAGACCATTTCTAAAAGTAATATTCTATCACAACTCGTCATTTAAGATCTTGTTTTGATAAATTTCCATGTATTGTATGTTTACTTTATATTTATACTGACCTTTACCTTAAGACCCTATTTCTCGATTGTTTTCATTGTAACATACTTATGTAACATGCTGTTCCTAATTTATTGCAAACATTAGTTATATAAGGTCAAATAGATTTTTTGCTTTTAAAGATCATGACCCCATGCCAAATTCCTTCATTTCACAATATCTTCATGTAGAAGTTTATATATTCATGGATATCTGGTCTGTTATTACGACAGAGACACAAATAGACCCAAACGAGCTATGTACATTACACAATCAACAAGAATGTGTTACCTGCTGCACTCTCAGACGATCTTCACATATTCTTTTGTAATTGTTTCTTCAAACTCAATACAAATTTTCTGTTAAATATTAGTAGCTGGAGTTCAGTTGCATGTTAATTTATAAACACAAATTATGCAGAAATAGAATTACTATATTTTTATTCTTTGACCAGGTCACTCTTCTCTCTTAGCCACAATACCTTCAAAGAAAAAAAAAAAAAGAATTTTAATAGAGTAAATTCCTTCATAAAACACCTCATGATTCCTCATATTTTTTTAATACTGTGGATGAAATAGTTTTTTTAATATATTTTTCTTATGCATTTGGACCTACTTTCATAAAAATTTATGTTGATTTTAAGTGACATAGAAATGAACCTCTTTTATTTTAAAGTAGAATATTGCAAAAAGTTCCACAACATATGACATAGAAAGAAAGTATTTACTTTCCTTTGCTAAAAGAATACCTGCATGAATGAAGACCTTTACTGTGTTCAAAAATAAAAAGACTTAATGTCCTAAAAAAAATGTTTTTACTAAATTAATCTATAAATTTGATACACATCAAAATAATTGTGAAAGAATATTTTGTGTAGTAAATGGCTAATTCTAAATAAATTACAGAAGATCACAGAGTCTTTCCAATGCAGGGAAACAAAAAGGAGGTCTTCCCAAGCTATTGAGACATAATAAAGCTGCACTAATTATTTGTTATTGACAATAGGAAGAAACATCCAAGCATTAGAGCAAAGTAGAGGGCATAGTAGTAGATCCACATATGGAGGATGTTGCATATATGACAAAAATACTTTTCCAAGTCAGGAGGAGAAATAATAGACTATTCATGACAAAATAGATTAACCAGTGGGAAATACACAAGCATTTCCTTACCTCATACCATATACAAGAATAAGTTCCAAATAGATTTAATATCTAACTACAAAAATAAAATTTCTTGGGATGCCTGGGGGGCTCAGTCCCCTAAGCCTCTGCCTTCGGCTCAAATTATGATCCCAAGGTCCTGGGATTGAGTCCACCATTGGGGGTCTCTGCTCAGCGGGGAGCCTGCTTCTCCCTCTGTCTGCTGCTCCCCCTGCTTGTGCTCTCTCTCTCTGATAAACGAATAAAACCTTAAAACACACACACACTCACACACACACACACACACAATTTAAAATTTCTTAAAGGAGAAAATATAGAATAACTTTATAACTCAGGTAGAAAGGGATTTGTGAAAACAAGATGCAAAATGTTACAGAATATAATGCAAATTTTCACATTTTTTTAAGATTTTTTTAAAATTTTATTTATTTTTTCAGCATAACAGTATTCATTCTTTTTGCACAACACCCAGTGCTCCATGCAAAACGTGCCCTCCCCATTACCCACCACCTGTTCCCCCAACCTCCCACCCCTGACCCTTCAAAACCCTCAGGTTGCCCCAACCTCCCACCCCTGACCCTTAAAAATCCTCAGGTTGTTTTTCAGAGTCCATAGTCTCTTATGGTTCGCCTCCCCTCCCCAATGTCCATAGCCCGCTCCCCCTCTCCCAATCCCACCTCCCCCCAGCAACCCCCAGTTTGTTTTGTGAGATTAAGAGTCATTTATGGTTTGTCTCCCTCCCAATCCCATCTTGTTTCATTTATTCTTCTCCTGTCCCCCTAACCCCCCATGTTGCTTCTCCATGTCCTCATATCAGGGAGATCATATGATAGTTGTCTTTCTCCGATTGACTTATTTCACTAAGCATGATACGTTCTAGTTCCATCCACGTCGTCGCAAATGGCAAGATTTCATTTCTTTTGATGGCTGCATAGTATTCCATTGTGTATATATACCACCTCTTCTTGATCCATTCATCTGTTGATGGACATCTAGGTTCTTTCCATAGTTTGGCTATTATAGACATTGCTGCTATAAACATTCGGGTACACGTGCCCCTTCGGATCACTATGTTTGTATCTTTAGGGTAAATACCCAGTAGTGCAATTGCTGGGTCATAGGGTAGTTCTATTTTCAACATTTTGAGGAACCTCCATGCTGTTTTCCAGAGTGGTTGCACCAGCTTGCATTCCCACCAACAGTGGAGGAGGGTTCCCCTTTCTCCACATCCTCGCCAGCATCTGTCATTTCCTGACTTGTTAATTTTAGCCATTCTGACTGGTGTGAGGTGATATCTCATTGTGGTTTTGATTTGTATTTCCCTGATGCCGAGTGATGTGGAGCACTTTTTCATGTGTCTGTTGGCCATCTGGATGTCTTCTTTGCAGAAATGTCTGTGCATGTCCTCTGCCCATTTCTTGATTGGATTGTTTGTTCTTTGGGTGTTGAGTTTGCTAAGTTCCTTATAGATTTTGGATACTAGCCCTTTATCTGACATGTCGTTTGCAAATATCTTCTCCCATTCTGTCAGTTGTCTTTTGGTTTTGTTAACTGTTTCCTTTGCTGTGCAAAAGCTTTTGATCTTGATGAAATCCCAATAGTTCATTTTTGCCCTTGCTTCCCTTGCCTTTGCCGTTGTTCCTAGGAAGATGTTGCTACGGCTGAGGTCGAAGAGGTTGCTGCCTGCATTCTCCTCAAGGATTTTGATGGATTCCTTTCTCACATTGAGGTCCTTCATCCATTTGGAGTCTATTTTCGTGTGTGGTGTAAGGAAGTGGTCCAATTTCATTTTTCTGCATGTGGCTGTCCAATTTTCCCAGCACCATTTATTGAAGAGGCTGTCTTTTTTCCATTGGACATTCTTTCCTGCTTTGTCGAAGATTAGTTGACCATAGAGTTGAGGGTCGATTTCTGGGCTCTCTATTCTGTTCCACTGATCTATGTGTCTGTTTTTGTGCCAGTACCATGCTGTCTTGATGATGACAGCTTTGTAATAGAGCTTGAAGTCCGGAATTGTGATGCCACCAACTTTGGCTTTCTTTTTCAATATTCCTTTGGTTATTCGAGGTCTTTTCTGGTTCCATATAAATTTTAGGATTATTTGTTCCATTTCTTTGAAAAAAATGGATGGTATTTTGATAGGGATTGCATTAAATGTGTAGATTGCTTTAGGTAGCATGGACATTTTCACAATATTTATTCTTCCAATCCAGGAGCATGGAACATTTTTCCATTTCTTTGTGTCTTCCTCAATTTCTTTCATGAGTACTTTATAATTTTCTGTGTATAGATTCTTAGCCTCTTTGGTTAGGTTTATTCCTAGGTATCTTATAGTTTTGGGTGCAATTGTAAATGGGATTGACTCCTTAATTTCTCTTTCTTTTGTCTTGTTGTTGGTGTACAGAAATGCAACTAATTTCTGTGCATTGATTTTATATCCTGACACTTTACTGAATTCCTGTACAAGTTCTAGCAGTTTTGGAGTGGAGTCTTTTGGGTTTTCCACATATAGTATCATATCATCTGCGAAGAGTGATAGTTTGACTTCTTCTTTACCAATTTGGATGCCTTTAATTTCTTTTTGTTGTCTGATTGCTGAGGCTAGGACTTCTAGTACTATGTTGAATAGCAGTGGTGATAATGGACATCCCTGCCGTGTTCCTGACCTTAACGGAAAAGCTTTCAGTTTTTCTCCATTGAGAATGATATTTGCGGTGGGTTTTTCATAGATGGCTTTGATAATATTGAGGTATGTGCCCTCTATCCCTACACTTTGAAGAGTTTTGATCAGGAAGGGATGCTGTACTTTGTCAAATGCTTTTTCAGCATCTATTGAAAGTATCATATGGTTTTTGTTCTTTCTTTTATTAATGTGTTCTATCACATTGATTGATTTGCGGATGTTGAACCAACCCTGCAGCCCTGGAATAAATCCCACTTGATCGTGGTGAATAATCCTTTTAATGTACTGTTGAATCCTATTGGCTAGTATTTTGGCGAGAATTTTTGCGTCTGTGTTCATCAAGGATATTGGTCTGTAGTTCTCTTTTTTGGTGGGATCCTTGTCTGGTTTGGGGATCAAGGTGATGCTGGCCTCATAAAATGAGTTTGGAAGTTTTCCTTCCATTTCTGTTTTTTGGAACAGTTTCAAGAGAATAGGAATGAGTTCTTCTTTAAATGTTTGGTAGAATTCCCCTGGGAAGCCGTCTGGCCCTGGGCTTTTGTTTGTTTGGAGATTTTTGATGACTGTTTCAATCTCCTTACTGGTTATGGGCCTGTTCAGGTTTTCTATTTCTTCCTGGTTCAGTTGTGGTAGTTTATATGTCTCTAGGAATGCATCCATTTCTTCCAGATTGTCCAATTTGTTGGCGTAGAGTTGCTCATAGTATGTTCTTATAATTGTCTGTATTTCTTTGGTGTTAGTTGTGATCTCTCCTCTTTCATTCATGATTTTATTTATTTGGGTCCTTTCTCTTTTCTTTTTGATGAGTCTGGCCAGGGGTTTATCAATCTTATTGATTCTTTCAAAGAAGCAGCTCCTAGTTTCATTGATTTTTTTCTATTGTTTTTTTGGTTTCTATTTCATTGATTTCTGCTCTGATCTTTATGATTTCTCTTCTCCTGCTGGGTTTAGGGTTTCTTTCTTGTTCTTTCTCCAGCTCCTTTACATGTAGGGTTAGGTTGTGTACTTGAGACCTTTCTTGTTTCTTGAGAAAGGCTTGTACCGCTATATATTTTCCTCTCAGGACTGCCTTTGCTGTGTCCCACAGATTTTGAACTGTTGTGTTTTCATTATTATTTGTTTCCATGAATTTTTTCAATTCTTCTTTAATTTCCTGGTTAACCCATTCATTCTTTAGAAGGATGCTGTTTAGTCTCCATGTATTTGGGTTCTTTCCATCTTTCCTCTTGTGATTGAGTTCTAGCTTCAGAGCATTGTGGTCTGAAAAGATGCAGGGAATGATCCCAATTACCAGTTGAGACCTGATTTGTGACCCAGGATGTGATCTATTCTGGAGAAGGTTCCATGTGCACTAGAGAAGAATGTGTATTCTGTTGCTTTGGGATGAAATGTTCTGAATATATCTGTGATGTCCATCTGTTCCAGTGTGTCATGTAAGGCCTTTATTTCCTTGTTGATCTTTTGCTTGGATGATCTGTCCATTTCAGTGAGGGGAGTGTTAAAGTCCCCTACTATTATTGTATTATTATTGATGTGTTTCTTTGATTTTGTTATTAATTGGTTGATATAGTTGGCTGCTCCCACGTTAGGGGCATAGATATTTAAAATTGTTAGATCTTCTTGTTGGACAGACCCTTTGAGTAGGATATAGTGTCCTTCCTCATCTCTTATTATAGTCTTTGGCTTGAAATCTAATTGATCTGATATAAGGATTGCCATCCCAGCTTTCTTCTGATGCCCATTAGCATGGTAAATTGTTTTCCACCCCCTCACTTTAAATCTGGAGGTGTCTTTGTGTCTAAAATGAGTTTCTTGTAGGCAACATACTGATGGGTTTTGTTTTTTTTATCCATTCTGATACCCTGTGTCTTTTGATTGGGGCGTTTAGCCCATTAACATTCAGGGTAACTATTGAGAGATATGAATTTAGTGCCATTATTAGCCTGCAAGGTGACTGTTACTGTATATTGTCTCTGTACCTTTCTGATCTACTACTTTTAGGCTCTCTCTTTGCTTAGAGGACCCCTTTCAATATTTCCTGTAGAGCTGGTTTGGTGTTTGCAAATTCTTTCAGTTTTTGTTTGTCCTGGAAGCTTTTGATCTCTCCTTCTATTTTCAATGATAGCCTAGCTGGATAGAGTATTCTTGGCTGCATGTTTTTCTCGTTGAGTGCTCTGAATATATCATGCCAGCTCTTTCTGGCCTGCCAGGTCTCTGTGGATAAGTCTGCCGCCAAGCTAATATTTTTACCATTGTATGTTACAGACTTCTTTTCTCGGGCTGCTTTCAGGATTTTCTCTTTGTCACTAAGACTTGTAAATTTTACTATTAGGTGACAGGGTGTGGACCTATTCTTGTTGACTTTGAGGGGGGTTCTCTGCATCTCCTGGATTTTAATGCTTGTTCCCTTTGCCATATTAGGAAAATTCTCTCCAATGATTCTCTCCAATAGACCTTCTGCTCCCCTCTCTGTTTCTTCTTCTTCTGGAATCCCAATTATTCTAATGTTGTTTCGTCTTATGGTGTCACTTATCTCTCGAATTCTCCCCTCATGGTCCAGTAGCTGTTTGTCCCTCTTTTGCTCAGCTTCCTTATTCTCTGTCATTTGGTCTTCTATATCACTAATTCTTTCTTCTGCCTCATTGATCCTAGCAGTGAGAGCCTCCATTTTTGATTGCACCTCATTAATAGCTTTTTTGATTTCAACTTGGTTAGATTTTAGTTCTTTAATTTCTCCAGAAAGGGCTTTAATATCTCCAGAGAGGGTTTCTCTAATATCTTCCATGCCTTTTTTGAGCCCGGCTAGAATGTTCAGAATCGTCATTCTGAACTCTTGATCTGACATATTACCAATGTCTGTGTTGATTAGGTCCCTAGTCTTTGGTACTGTCTCTTGTTCTTTTGTTTGTGGTGATTTTTTCCACCTTGTCATTTTGTCCAGATAAGAGGATATGAAGGAGCAAATAAACTACTAAAAGGGTGGCAAAGACCCCAGAAAAATGCGCTGTAACCAAATCAGAAGAGACCCCAAATTGTGGGGGGGAGAAAGGGGATAAAAACAGGTTCTGAAAAAAAAAAAAAAGAAAAAAGAAAAAAATTAAAAAAATAAAACAAATAAAAAAATTTAAAAAAGAAAGAAAAAATACATATACTTAGATGAACTAGTCAAAAAACGTTAAAAAAGAAAAGGGTAAAAGTTTTAAAAAATTTAGCAGAAGAAGAAAAAAGAAAAAAGAAAAAAAAATTGAAAAAAGAAAAAAAAATTGAAAAAAGAAAAAAAATTGAAGTAGCCGCAAGACTAAAGAATCATGGGGAGAAAGCCATGAGTTCCGTGCTTTGCTTTCTCCTCCTCTGGAATTGCTCTGCTGTCTTAGGAATTGAACCTGCTTTCTCCTTGATAGATGAACTTTGTCCTGGCTGGATATTTTGTTGATCTTCTGGGGGAGAGGCCTGTTGTAGTGACTCTCAAGTGTCTTTGCCCGAGGCGGGATTGCACCGCCCTTACAGGCGGCTGGACTAAGTAATCGGCTTGGGTTCGCTTTTGGGAGCTTCTGTTCCCTGAACGCTTTCCGTAGAGTTACGGAGGACGGGAATGAAAATGGCGGCCTCCCAGTCTCCGGCCCAGAGGAGCCGAGAGCCTGGGGCCCCACTCCTCAGTGCGCCCCCAGAGGACAGCACCCAATCACTCCCGTATCCCCAGCCTCTAGCCACGCTCCGAGCTCACCCAGCCCGCGACCAGTTCAAGGTAACCCCGAGCTGAGAGTTCAGTCCTCGGCTCTGTCTCTGCAGCCGGCTTCTCCGTTCTAATACCTGCGAGCTCTCCGACACTCTGACACCCCCGATCCTTCTGTGACCCTGCGGGGCCTGGGGCCACGCTGACCCCCCGTGGGCTTCACCCTGGTTTAGCCTCTGGAGCAATGTCCCTCAGTGGAACAGACTTTTAGAAGTCCTGATTTTGTGCTCCGTTGCTCCGCCGCTTGCCGGGAGCCGGCCCCTCCCCCCGTGGTCTATCTTCCCGTCGTTTTAGATTCACTTCTCCGCCAGTCCTACCTTTCAGAAAGTGGTTGATTTTCTGTTTCTAGAGTTGCTGTTCTTCTTCTCTTCGCTCTCCCGTTGGATTTGTAGGTGTTTGCAATGTTTAGATAAGCTATCGAGCTGATCTCCTGCTACCTGATGTAGTCTCAGGCTGCTACTTCTCCGCCATCTTGACTCCTCCCATCAAATTTTCAACATTTTTTATTACATAAAAAATATAATTCTTAAGTACAACAAAAGAATAAACCTGGTTTTAAAATGCAAGCTACATGCAAGGAAAATGTATTTATAATATTCCCATATGGCAAAATATTAGAATACACAGCATAAAGAGCATTAACAAACCAATTTATTTGTTTTGTTTTTTAAGATTTTATTTATTTATTTAACAGGGAATGTGCACAGTAGGCAGAGTGGCAGGCAGAGGTAAAGGGAGAAGCAGGCTGTCTGCTGAGCAGGGGCTCAATCCCAGAACCCTGGGATCATGACCTGAGCCCAAGGCAGATGTCTAACCAACTGAGCCACCCAGATGCACCAACAAACCAATTTAAAATATATAAACACTGAATAGAAAAAAAAATAAGTAGGGCGCATGGGTGGCTCAGTGGGTTAAGCCGCTGCCTTCAGCTCAGGTCATGATCTCAGGGTCCTGGGATCGAGTCCCGCATCGGGCTCTCTGCTCAGCAGGGAGCCTGCTTCCTCCTCTCTCTCTGCCTGCCTCTCTGCCTACTTGTGATCTCTCTCTGTCAAATAAATAAATAAAATCTTTAAAAAAAAATAAGTAATGGAGATTAAGAGATAATTCAAAGAAAATAAATTACTAAGAGCCAATAAATATGAATGAAGATATTCAACTTCCCTTGTAATCTGTAGATGCTTTTAAAACTACAGATACCACTTTATATTCATTGGCTAAAATGGAAAGAGGTGAACAGAAGATCATCGTTGGGCAAACACTGCAGTAATAAATGTATAGATAAGATCCACCGATAGATGCTAAAAGTAGGTGAAATTGTGAAGAGCAGCAGATTTTGCATAATCTTACAGTATCTCCCTCAAGGTATTTATTAACTGCAAAGTGAAAGAGAGTAATTTCACAGTGGAGAAACCCAGCAAATACCACCTTAACTAGGTGATCAGGGTTAACAACACCAGTAATGAGTTGTTGATATCATAAATCTCTTGATACCATGCATCATGGATATGTCATGTCTGTAGCTGTTTTGCCCCTCCCAAAAAAACCCCACATAATCTCATTCCAAACTTGACAGAACATGAGATAAACCCAAATTGAGGGATGTACTACAAAATAACAGTATTCTTCAGAACTGTCAAGACAAGGAAAGACTGGAAATGTTACAGATTGGAAAAGCCTAAGGAAAAATAACAACTAAATGCAATGTGGGATCCTTAATAGGATCCTAGAACAGAAAAACTGGTAAAATTTGAGTTAAGGTCTGCCATTTAGAGAATTGTATTGTGCCAATGTTAGCTTCCTGGTTTTAATAATTGCACCACAGTTACATAAGATGTTAACCTTAAAGGAAGCTAAATGAAGACATATGGAAACTCATTTAATGTTTTTGCAACTTTTCTGTAAATATAAAATTATTTCAAAATTAAAAGGTAAAAAGAAATAAAGAAAGTCATGCAGAGAAACAGAAACTTTCATTAATTGTTGGAGAGAGGTTCAAGAACAATTTTATAACATATGGTAAAGTTTAATATAAGCATGGCTTTTAACCCGACACAATCTCTTCTAGGCATATACTTTAGAGAATTATTTTCAAATCTTGAGTTGTAATCCATGAATGGGTAATTAAATTGATTTAGTGGTTACATTAGAATCTTTGAGAATTCAGAACACAACAATAGGAGAGAATAGAAGAGCAAAGAGAATGTCAAAGCATATTACAGAAATAGGATTGTTTTGTGAATATAAAATTTATGTACGTGTGTACTGTGCCAGCATGTACAACTGGGCACACTTACAAGAGGCAGGAGACAGGGGCGCCTGGGTGGCTCAGTGGTTTGGGCCGCTGCCTTCGGCTCGGGTCGTGATCTCGGGGTCCTGGGATCGGGTCCCGCGTCGGGCTCTCTGCTCGGCGGGGAGCCTGCTTCCCTCTCGCTCTCTCTGCCTGCCTCTCTGCCTGCTTGTGATCTCTCTCTGTCAAATAAATAAAAAAAAAAAAAAAAAAAAAAGAGGCGGGAGACACCATAGACTTTGATGTGAGTCATGTCTCTGTATCTGAGCAGTGAAGAACCTAGCATGCTCATACACCACACTGGTATATGTACTGGATTTTTTTGTCAAATATATATCTTATTGAAGATGGATGTCTACACCATTTGTCTAGAGAAGTTCTAGCACTTTTATGAAATAGGTTAGAATAATTTGAAGGTTTGTTTGCCAGAGTGAAAAATTGGAAACAAATGTGGAGCTAAAGAAAAACGATCAAACTGTGCTATGTATGTATACAGTGGAATGTTATATTCTGGGAATTGACAAATCTGTCCCCTAGTCTGCTTTTGTAAATTAAGTTTTATTATAACACGGCCCCCAATTTATTTATGTATTGTCTGTAACTGCCTTTACCTATAAAAGCACAATCAAGACTATAAAAGCACAAACACAGACTGTATGATGTAGACTTAAAAGAGTTACTATCTTGGGGCACCTGGGTAGCTCAGCGGGTTAAAGCCTCTGCCTTCGGCTCAGGTTATGATCCCAGGGTCCTGGGATCTATCCTGGGATCTGTCCTGGGATCGGTCCTGGGATCGAGCCTCGAATCGGGCTCTCTGCTCAGCAGGGAGCCTGCGTCCTCCTCTCTCTCTGCCTGTCTCTCTGCCTACTTGTAATCTCTGTCTGTCAAATAAATAAAATCTTAAAAAAAGAAAAGAGTTACTATCTTGCCCTTTATAGGAAGTGTCCTGACCCCTGATACATAAGAAAATCATGAAAGTGGAGCTACATATATCCACATAGTTAAACCAAAAAAAAAAAAAAAAAAAAAAAACCCATGGAAAACATTGCAAAATACTATTCCATTTTTAGGACTTTTAAAATATTTTATATATATATAGTTATATATTAATATATTTATGATATAAATATAATTTATAATACATGATAAACATAATATTTGTAATTTATTTTTTGTACAATAAAATACATTAAGTATATTATTATTTATATACACACACACAGTTTTTGTGAAAAACATGCATGGTTTAATTTTTCTGCATAACAAATGACCACAAACATAGTGGCTTAAAACAAAATCCACTTATTAGCTCACAGTTCTACATGTCAGAACTATGAGCATTGGGTGACTGAATTCTCTGTTCGGGGTCTCACAAGATTGATACTGAGGTGGCATTGGGGTCTTATCTGAGGCTGGAGGTTCTTTTCCAGGCTCATTCAGATTGTTGGAAGATTTTAGTTCCTTGTAGTATGTAAAGAGACTCCTGTGGTTTTGTTGTTGTTGTTGTTGTTGTTGTTCTGTTAGCTGGACTCCTTCTTACTGCCTGCATTGCTTGCCACATGGCCCCTTCTATTTTCACAGCCAAGGATGGAGAATCCCCTGCCACCATCATCACACTGAATTGTCATTATATTTTGAATGTCTTTCCAGGAACAATTCTTTTAAGAGCTCCCTGATTAGATCAGACTATTTGAGATTAAGCTTCTTTTGTTAAGGTCAGCTAACTTGAGACCTTTATTACATTTGCAAAATCCAGTCACAACAACACCTAGATTAGTGTTTGAGTAATAGGAGAAAGTTAATATATACCAGATGCCTGGGACCTTGGGAACCATTTTAGATTTCTACCCATACAATGCAATAGAATGATAAAAATCATTTAATAATATTATTTACTCCAGGAATGGTTAGATACAGACATATTTATTTTAAGAGGTACTCAGATGTCTTGAAATATACCTGTAATATTTCTTTCCTCAAATAATTGTAAAACAAATGTTGCAAATTTTTAAAATGAAATTGTGTTACATATTAACATATAAATGTGCACTATAGTATTCTATGTTTAATCACAGCCCCTTAGCATTTTCATAACTCTCTTTTAATCAGTTAATACAATCATTTTTGATTATCAGGTGCATGTCATGGACAATTTTGTGCACATACATATATTGCCACTATTCGATATATGAAACCTGTAAGAAAAGTGTGAATATCTATAGGTCAAAGTAGAGAACAAAATGTGACCAACTAGTTGAGTTTCTGATAATCTCACAAGTGGAGAAGTTTGGTTTCTTTGAAGCACTTTGTATTTTTTACCTCATCTAACTTCGTTAATAATCAGTGCCCGTGTCTTCCTTGGTACTAAACTCTAAATTCTTGAAAGAAAGGTACCTTGCTTTATTTATTTTTCATAACTCATAGTTCCTGAACAGTAATGCTCATATAGTAGGTACTCTTTTTTTAAAAAAGATTTTTGTTTATTTGACAGAGAGAGAGAGAGATCACCAGCAAGCAGAGAGGCAGACAGAGAGATAAGGGGAAGCAGGCTCCCTGCTGATCAGAAAGCCTGATGAGGGGCTCGATCCCAGGACCCTGAGACCATGACCTGAGCTGAAGGCAGACGCTTAACCCACTGAGCCACCCAGGCACCCCAATAGGTACTCTTTTAATTGATTACATGTTGTAGGAGGACTCCTAGCATCAGGTGAGAGAATACAGTAGAACACTAAAATTCCTTTATAATTGGGACGAGTGTGTGTGTCGGGGGGGTGCTGTGGAAGTGGGCAGCGGTTTGATAGAGGATCACATTTTGACATTAGGAGTCAATGATAAAATTCTATTCTAATTCTGATATTTGGAATCACTGCCCCGCCCAAAGATTGGAACATTCCATTACCTTTTAAAGAGGATGACTTTTCTTGCCCTGTTCTAGAGGTTCATTAGCTATAACCTTTTTATTCTCACATCTCACCACTTTGCTAGAATCTCAAATACTCAATTCTCCTTAGAAATAAATGTCATGGTATTAACCATGCATATTAATAACAACACTTACAAATTTCACAAAGAATTAGAACTTCAAAACAGCACACCGGAACTCTCACTGCGGAAAATGTACTGAGTATATATTTTATCTACAGATATTTAATCATATTTATTTTTGATGATGAAGATATAGTCATGTAATAGTTACAAATAGAACCAGACTTCCATGTATGTAGGGTGAATTATAACATGTGATGAGCTGTAGGAACTCCTACTCTCAAATATAAATTTCTCTCCTAGCTATAAGCAAATTCCCCCAAGAGGTACTCCTAGAAGGTATTATGACTGCCAAATCCCTGGGTTTGCTGACTGCAAATACTACAAGCTATACTGAAGCATGATATCTCCCATACAGACCTCATTAAATGCTGCAGGCATGATATAAATAGCAAGAGTAATGAGCCAAAGCTAAAAAATATGGATTCTAGGAATTTCCTCAGGTACAACAAACTGTGACCTTGAACATGTGAAATAAGTTATCTAGACCTCATGCAATTCAATTCTTAAGTCAGGATAATGTACATGACCTCACTATATCAATTCAGTTATAGATGCATGCTTCAAAAATATGACTGTATAAAGAAAGCAGGTTTTTTTTTCTGCTATCTCTCTCTTTTTTACATAAATTAAATCTGGAGCTGAGCATATGGCTTTATGTGTCTTTCAGGGACCTAGGCTTTTCCTGGGTCTAATACGGTCAGTCCATAGTTCTCAGTGTCATTGATTAAGTTCCAGCCTTGACATCTCCATTCTAGGTAGCAGAGCAAAGAAAGAAACAACAGAAGGTCTGAAGTAACCCAGCTATATCTTAACTTGGTTTCTCAGACACTTCTGCATAATCTCTCTGCTTGTACTGGCCTAACATTTTGCTATGCTTTTTGTAAGAGAAGTGACCAATACAGTATTAAGGGGTCACATGTCCAACTCAAAGTCAGGCATTCTATTTTTTAAGGAAGAAAGGACATATTAGTGTATGATGAATAGTTGCAACTACATGAGTTAAATCGAAGGCTTGGGCAGATAGTGAGGTGTAACTTCCACATCTTAGAGTTATAATTCTATAATCTTTGTCTATACAAGCATGTAAAAAATCCTCACCATATGCACATGCACACATATATTTAACCTGCCTGTCAAATTTATGAATATGAAAATCTAGCATAAAACACAATCTTTTTGATATGCACAGCTTTTTAAAAATAACATTTCCATGAGGCACTAAAGCTTTAATATCTACAACATTCCTAAAAAGGGAAAAAAACATACACATACCACAGAGCTTAGAACCTGCTATCAATTCCATTCACAGTGGCAGAATGGCTCTAATAGCAAAGACATTTATGACTCATAAATTACCATTTATAAATGCAGTGTTTAGTGTTCATTTCAATGGACAACATATGGTCGCAACATTTCCAAATAGCTTGAACTGATAAATAGGCCACTGAAGTGGTTTAATTTGTTAAAATGCTAACACATTAACTCCTGCAGGAGTCAGGCTACAGGTTTGCATCTGAAATGCTGAGCACTGACTTTGAGATTGCAAGATGCTACCTTTGGAAACTGGGCGAGGATTTATGAAGTGGGCTTCACAGTCCATTTTTCATCATGATTTATATGATTCCATGTGGAAAGACTTAGTGATCCATCAGGGAAGAACCCCACTCCTTTTCCTTCAAGTTTCAGAATAAGACTCCCTTCAATGCCAACAATGTCCTACAGTTTTAGTTGAGCTTTATCTAGTGGACATGATTGGGGCCCAAGGTATTTCCAATGTTTTCATACAAATTAGTGAAATACTTTAGCCTTTCCAGGGGGAGAGAAAAGAACCAGTAGAGACATGTCTGACCTACAGTTAGCACATTTATATTAGAAATTAATTTAGAGAGTCCAGCATGTAGGAGCTAACAAGTAAATAGCTGGACAAACTGAAAACAATAAGCAAAATCGCTGAACAAACTGAAAAAAAAAGGAAGAAAAAACTCCTTTTAGATATGTCAAGAGAACTTAACTCACTGGGAAAACTGCTAATCCCAAAACTGGAGAGACAGACAGGAAGATAAAGAAATTTGCAACTTGCCAGCGTGGAGACTCATAAGCAGAATCCTCCACAGGAACCAGTACTTAAGTAAGAAAACCTGAATTGTAATTGGCAAATTTCTATGGGCTCAGTGTGGGTAAATTTTAGCATTATGACCTCCAACAGGACTCAGTCTAAGGGGACCACACACATACTTCCTTGAGTTTTGTTTTCAGTTCTACCAGATTCTTGCAGTGCGTATCAGAAAAATCCCTCTGTGCTTCCAGCAGGAGGAGAGAAATGTAACCATTCTGGAATCTGCCAAATCATTCTGTTCTTAATAAGACCTGTCCTTAGGAGAAACTCATATCAGAGCCTAACCTACTGGGGGTTTATAAGAGCCTAAATGACCTTGGGAAGAGAATTACCTAACTCCAGTCTGCCCTAGCCTTCCACACAGGAAAGGGAAATAACTCAGCCTCCTCTAGCCTTCCATGTTAGAGAAGAGTGATACCCAACTCTAGCCATCCTATCTAGCTGAGATTAGACATCCAGGGCACAAGCTCACTGAAAGATTGAGACCTAATCATAGGAACATTTTCTCCTCTTGCACCTTACAACTATGTTACTAATGACCTATTTACTACAGTTCCTTGCACACAATAATCATGTCTGGCTTCTGAAAATAAATCACAAGGCGCACTAAATGAAAACGACAATACCAGAGACTGAAGGGACAGAGAAAACATTAGAACCAGACTGAGACATGGCAGGGCTGTTGATTTATCAAATGAGGATTTTAAAATAAGTATAATTAATAAATGAAGGACTCTAACAATAACAACAACCACCCCCAAAAACAGACACTGCACAAATACTGATGAATATTGTAAGCAGAAATAAGAAATTTCTAAGAATAAAAAAAATACTTGATATAAAAAAACACTGTAATAAAAATGAAGACTGCCTTTGAGGATTTATCAGTAGACTGGACATGGCCAACAAAAGTTCCTCTGAGCTTGAGGATATGTCAACAGAAATTTCCAAAGTTGAAAAACAAGCACAAATGCCTGATAAAAATAGACCAAGAACATATAAGAAATGTGGGACAGCTATAAAGATGTAACATATACATAATGAGATTATCAGAGGCAGAAGAAAAAGATAAATGAACAGAAAAAATATTTGAAACAATAATGACTATGAATTTCTCCAAATGAATGTTAAGTATCAAACCACAAATACAGGAAGGGAACACTTAACAGGATAAATGGAAAGAAACAAAATAAAGCAAATAAAAAACTATAGCTAGTCGTATCATATTTAAATTCCAAAACATCAAAGACGAAGAAAAAAATCTTAAAAGAAACCAAGGTGGGGCAGCCAGGGTTGTAGGGGGAACAGCTGTCCTGTAGAAGAGGTAATGTAAGAATTACATCAAAGTTCTGAGAAATCATGCAAGCAACAGAGTGGAGTGCAATATTTAAAATGCTGAAAGAAAAAAAAACACCAACCTAGAATTTTGTATCCTATGAGTTTGTTCTTTAAAAGTGAAAAAATAACAGGGCTTTCTCAGACAAAAAGAAGAAGACTTTAGAAGAGGAAGTCATCATGGACACAGAGGGGCATTACATAATAATGGAAGGGCTAATTTAAAAAAAATTAACAATTCTAACAAGAGAGCATCAAAATACATGAGGGAAAAACTGATAGATATACCGGAGAAATAGATGACTTCACTATTATAGTGGGGACTTCAAAGCTCTTCTATCAGAACTGACAGATTGAACAGGCAGAAAATTGGTAAGGAAGAAGAAATCAGTATCCCCATCAATCAAAGGGATATATTTTATATCCTTAGATTACTTCACCCAACAACAGCAGAATATACATTCTTGTCAAGCTAACATGAAACATTTACCAAAACATATCACATTCTGGGCCATAAAACACCTTAAAATTTTTTGAAGTATAGATAACTATACAATGTATACTCTCAGACTACATTAGAATTAAGCCAGAAATCAACAACAACAGCAAAGTACCTGGAAAAATCCCTAAAATACTTAGAGATTAAACAACAGACTTCTACATAATTCATGCTTCAGAAAAAAAAAAACTCTCAAGAGAAATTTAAAACAATTGGAAATAAATGATGATGAAAATACAACTCCAAAACTTGTGGGAGATAGCAAAATTGTAATAAAGGGAAATTCAAAGCACTGAATACATACATTACAAGTGAAGAAATATCTAAAATCAATAATCTAAGCTTCCACTTTAGGGAGCCAGAAAAAGAAAAGTAAATTAAATCCAAGATGGGCAGAAGAAAAGAAAAAAAATCAGAGCATAAGTCATTGAAATTCAAAACAAAATCAATAAAGAAAAGCAATAAAACCAAAAGCTGGATCTTTGAAAATATCAATGACATTAACAAAGTTCTAGTAAAACTAACAAGAAAAATGAAAGATATAAATTACTAATATTAGAAGTAGAAGAGGGGACACCACTGCAGATTCTACGGACATAAAAAGAATAATAAAGGAATACTATGAACAATTCTGTGCCCACAAATTTGATAACCTGAGTGAAATAGACAAATTCCTTGAATGACACAATCTGCCAAGCTGTTGAGAAGAAATAGATGATATGAATGAGCCTGTATCTATTAAAGAAATTGAATAAATAATTACTAATCTTAAAAACCACAAAGACCAGAGTGGGATGTGTTCACTGGTGAACTCTACCAAACTTTTAGGGAAGAAATTACACCAATTCTTTACAATCCCTGCCAGAAAATAGAATCAGAGGAAATACTTTTCAACTCATTCCTTGAGGCCAAGAGATAAAATACCCAAAATAGTCAACGCAATATTTAGGGAGAAAAACAAAGTCAGAGGACTGATGCTATGCAGTCAAGATTTACTATAAAACTGAAATAATCAAGGCAATGTCATATTGGTCAAACAATAGACAAATAGACCAACAGAACAGAGTAGAGAGCTGAGATATAGATCCACACAAATACGGTTAACTGATCTTTGACAAAGGAGCAATGACAAAGGAGCGAGAAAAGACAATCTCTTCAACAAATGGTGATGAAACAATTGGATATACACATGCAAAATTATTAATTTAGACCCAAGCTTTATACTTTCCTTAAAAATTAACTGTTTTGGGGTCATATGCCTTAATGTAAAATGCAAATCTATAAAATTCATAGAGGAGAACATTGGAGAAAATCTAGAAGACCTTGGGGTTTGGCAGTGACTCTACACACAACACCAAAGCACCATCCATGAAATAAATAACTGATAGACTGGGCTTCCTTATAATTAAACCTTCTGTTCTGCAAAGACTCTGTCAAGAGAATGAGAGAATGAGATGAGAAGCCACAGACTGGGAGAAGATACTTTAAATAAAAAGACAACTCTACATATATAGAACTTTGAGAACCCCCCCCCAATAAACAAACAAGCCAATGGAAAAAAGTGGGTAAAAGACCTGAACAGACACGTAACCAAAGAAGACATACAGATCAAGAATATGGATAGATAGATATGAGATAGAGAAACTCAGTGTTATACAACATTAGAAAGTTGCAAATTCAGACAATGAGATAGCACGACACACCTATTATAATGGCCCAAATACAAAGTACTGACAACACTAACTATTGGCAGAGATGTGGAGCAACACAGATTCTCATTCACTGCTGGTGGGAATGCAAAATGTTAGTCACTTTTGAAGATAGTGCAGAGTTTCTTACAAAACTAAGCATACTTTTACGATACAATTCACAGTTGTGCCCCTTGGTATTAAAAGCCAGGGTAAAAATTTATTTTCACACAGAAGCACAAAACTGCATGTAAATGCTTATAACAGCTTTATTCATAATTGCCAAAACTTGGAAGCAACCAAGATGTCCCTCGGTAGATGAATGGATGAATAAACTATGGTCCATTCAGACAATAGAGAATTATCAGTGCCAAAAAGAAATGAGGTATCAACACGCAAAGAAACATGGAAGAAACTTAGATGCACATTACTAAATACAAAAAGCCAATTTGAAAAGCCTAAATATTATATGATCCCAACTATATGATACTCCAGAAGAGGCAAAAACTATGAAGACAGTGCAAAGATCCATGGATGCCAAGGGATAGGGAGTGGGGGGAAGGATGAATAGGCAGAAAACAGAAGGTTTTTTACATCAGTGAAACTATTCTGTCTGATACTATAATGGTGGATGCATGTCATTATACATTTGTCCGAACCCACAAATTGTACAACATGGAGTGAATACTAGTGTAAATTTTGGACTTCAGGTGATAATTATGTGTCAGTATAGGTTCACCAGTTATAACAACTCTTGTGTGGGATGTTGACGGGGGGGGGGGTGATCATGAGGTGTGGGGACAAGGGATATATGGAATCACCATGTATTTTCTGCTTTCCTATTTTTTGGGGGGGGAATCTAAAACTGCTCTAGAAAAAATAAAGCCTATTTTAAAAATGAATTTAGAAAGGAGGAACAGGCATTTGGCAAATTTTGGAGACAACCATTATTCTAGCCTTGACTGATCACCATAAGTATTCAATCTACCATTGCTACTACCCCTTCTCATGTAATCTACCATCTTTTCTCAAAGTATCTGACCCCAAGCTGGGCCTTGCATCTTTCTAAACTTTCTTGCCAGAAAGCCTGTGATTCATCCCACTATAATTATTACATGCTGTTATGAAAGCCTGTTTTCTTTTTCTAGGGCCCATTTTCCCTGAGGACAAGAACCATGTTTCTCTTTCTTTCATCCTGTTGTAGAGAGACTGCATGGGGTAGTGTTTAAGCAAGGGGATGTGGGAGCCAAACTGCTTAGATCTGAATCCCAGCTTGAGCACTCGTTAACTGCATGGTGCTTGCCAAATCATTTCACTTCTCTCTGCTTGTCTTTTCATCTGTAAGATGGGGATAATAATGAAATCTACTGCAGAGAGTTGTTGAGAAAAGTAGAAGTAATAATAAATGTAAAGGGACTAAGGAGCGAATGGCACATAACAAGCCATAGGGAGGTCTTAGCTTCCATTATTCCAACCTTGCACTTGGCCACAGTGTTACTCTCCTTGGGAACACACGGTGTCACTTTTCTCTCTTGTAAAAGGAAGGGTCTTGTCCCGTGATAAAAAGATTATATGCATGTGATGAGGAGCATTTGTGGGGTGAAAGGCTTTCTCTGCAGCCTTGAAATCATATTACGGGGAAAAAAATTTCTGTCTTCTCTTCTAATTCTGAGACTCTACCCTCACCTGAAGATGTGAAAAGAGATTAAATTCCTCACAGCCCAGCATTCTTTTTTGCCCAACCCAAAGTCGAAATTGTTCATAATGGCCTGCTCTTACAGAAAAGAAATCACTTTACACGTTCAGATTTCATCAAGTGGCTAGATGTGGTTGCTCCCAGCTGTGACTGATAGAAGCAAGAAAATAGGAGGTGAAGAGAGGAGTCTGTGAATTCATAGACAAACGGAGTCCTTTTATAAAAGATCACCTGCTGGCCATGTTCAAACCCCAAAGCAGTAATTCAGATGTCAGGTGGCTATGGGCAGACATGGTCAGAAGAAATAGGACTCTAAAAACAGGTCTTAGCATAAAGAGCCAGGACTGGGAACTAGGAGGCTCAGGTTCCACTATGGATGATGTGAGGCATTAGCCAAGTGGTCTTGAGCAAGTCTTGTTAATTCTTTGAATCAGAGATAAGACACGCTGGATTCCTGAGGGGATTAAATCAGAGGTAATGGGTATAGACATAATCTGAAAAATGTAAAGGCAATAAAAGCAAATCTAAGGCAATATTATTTTTCCTATAAGAACCTATTTCTTCCTATTTAGGAAGTCAAGGTAATTTTTTAAATTGGATAGGCCTTTTTGGTGAAAGAATAAAATATTATTATTATTATAATCCTTATTTGCTCTCTAACTCTTAGAGTGTTTTTCTGTATGTTCATAATCTAAATGCCTTTTGGCTCCATAGCCCTCACCATGTGGTAGGAATTCAGCTCTCCATTCACTTATGCTGTCCTGTGATGTAGAGGACATCTCTAAGGGGAAGACTTGCACACAAACACTAACTTTTAGTCTACTCCAATAACTGCCTCATGCCCCTCTTCTATAGTCTCCCAGTCCAGTCTGCTGCCTGGAGGCCACCTGGAGACATCTAAGTACTGTCCTGGCCTATCAAAAAGACACTTATGTAGCTGGATTGCTTGTTGGCTCTGGATGCCTCAAATGTTCTAATAGTCTGGATCTCAGAAAGTACGCAAGTTCTGAAGAAAGAGCACCAAAAAAGCCCTGCCTTCCCCCCGCTCCCCCAGTCCTGTGCCGAATCTCATCCCTTAGACCCAGAACAACTCTCCTCATACCTGGAGTCTCATGAATTTTCTCTTGAACAGATCCCCACTATCTCCGTCTCAAAACCGTCTTGACATGGCAACTGAAATTTAAAAACCTGATAGAGGATAAACAATATATTTCCTCTTGGTTCTATTTCTCTTTCCCCTCCCACCATACTCTGCTGATTTCTTTCAACTACAAAAACACCCCATGCATGTGAGTGGAAACAAATGGACATGTAAGAATAGAACTAAGACGGGAAGAGTGTATGTTGTCTAAACAAATAGTAAAAGCTAAACATATTTTGTTATAAGCACATACGTCATGGATGCAAGTATACAAACACAATTAAACTATATAGAAAGAAAAGGTGACTTTCTTTTTTTTTTTTTTTTCTTAACTGACCTACCATCCCCATTCTACTGAAGAGGTCAGCAAGAAAGCTTGAATTTGTCCATTAAAGATACCCAGATCACTCTTTGGTTAAATGATCTATTTGTATTTAATATTCAATGAATCCAATGATTTCAGATTTCCTTTCTGCTTCAGAGCTGATTTAATATTGTTTCTATTTAGATTTGACAATTGCTCATTATTTCAGATTCTTCTGCTTTCCCTGTTCTTTTTCAAGATGGCATGTTTGGCATAGGAGAGAGAGGGCCAAAGACCTCCTGTCTGGGTGAGATGAGACCATAGACTCAGTGTTTTCCTGAAATCTTTAAACTTTGTGGAGTGGTCTGGCTCCTGATGAGGTGATGGAGTACATCTATCCCATCTATCTCTCTTTAGAGCTGATATGCTCGATCCACTAGGCACAAGTACCCAATGGCAATCACTTAGCACTTATTTTATTTATCAAAGATATTTCCTCTGAATATAGAATTATGAATTGATAGGTTTGGGGTGTTTAACCTTCTCTCAGATACTATTTCATTCTCTTCTCATATGTAGAATTTCTTACGAAAATTCACAGAATTTAAATTGACACACTGCTCTGTGTAATATGTCGATTTTTTTCTGTCTGTTCTCAAAGATTTTTTTTTTTCTTATTTTTGGATTCCAGTAACTTGGTTATGATATAACAAGGCATAGTGTTCTATATGTTTATCTTGCTTAAAGTTGTTGATGAGCTTCTCCATCTATAAATTTATGTCTATGAACAAACTTTGGAAATTTTGGGCCATTATTTCCTCAGATACTTTTCTGTCCACTTTCCTTTTTTAATTATCCCTCTGTACCCCTAAATATGTGTACTTTGGGTCTTTTTATATTGTTTCATGGATTCCTAGAAATATTTTTTGAAAATTTTTGTTTTTCATATTGGATCATTTGTGTTGATCTGTCTTAAAGTTCACAGGCTCTTCTATAACTTCCACTTTACTGTTAAGCCTACTTAGTATGTTTTAAAATTTTCCCATATTGCATTTTTCAGTTTTATAATTCCATCTGTATCTTTCCAGAGTTGTTTTAATTCTAAGCTTCCTTACTCTTATTCCCATGGCAAAGGCATATTTTCTTTTATATCCTTAAGCTCAGTTAAAATAGCTACTTTAGAATTCTTTTTTGACAATGCCAACATCTTCATCATCTCTAAGGTAGTCTACATGCATTGCATTTTCTCTTCAGAAAAAGTTGTGTTTTCCAGTTTCTTTGAAGATAGAGTACTTTTAGATTGTGTATTTGTGAATAATATGCCCTATAGATTAGATTATAATCCTGCCAGGAGGATTGACTCTTGAGTGTTGAATAATTTTATACGTTTTAGCAAACACTTAAATTGGTTGGATTCGAAGGGCAATCTCTCTGTCTATTTTCCTGAAATGGGCAGCATAATATGTCTTGATTCAGATATTTTGTCTTCAGTTGTGTTGCTTCTGTCCATGTCATTCATGCAAGTTACTGTTATCAGCAAGAGAGATGGGAAGAATTATACACAGAATTTGGATGTTCCCCCTCTCTGGCTTTCATCTTTTCTGGATTTCTACCCTCCATTTCCATTAACTGTTGTTGCTTTTTATTCTATTTTCTGTTGTCACAAGCCAGAAAAACTGTGAGTTTTCTGAGTTTTTTCTACTTACTCCATGCGATGCAAACTGAACCAGCTCTCATTCTAAAAATTATGAAGCTAGAAAACCTGTCCATCATGTTAACTCCAGTCCAGTATTTGTCTGATTTTGATAATTCTCCCATGTTTTCAGGTATTTTGTGTGTGTGTGTGTGTGTGTGTGTGTGTGTATGTTTCAAAATTTATAGTTATTGTCTACAAGAGAGTTGTACTGATAAGAGCCACTCATCCATGTTGGAAAAAATATATTTCCTTCTGTCACTGTTTCAGTTCTTTCTTGCTATATTTTGTGATGCTCTTCAATGCTGTTGTTTTCTTCTATTTTTTCCTATAGCTCTATTTCTGTTTGATTTCAGTCTGTATTCTATTAAGCTTATTTATCCCAACTAGTAGTCATTTTGGACTTAGATTCCTTAAATTAAGCTCTATTCAATGCTGACCTTTGTTTTTTTTCCCACACACAGTTCTTTTATTCCATTCTCATTTTTAAAGTTTTCTTTTTTTCCTGAAATATTTGTATAATGTCCATGCCATTGTTTTATTATTCTCACATTTCACTTGGATAGCCTAATCTGATGTTATTATTTATGCTAATAGAGGATGATTTACTTTGCTTCAGGAAATCTCTATATTACATTCCAAGATTTACACTGGGGGCTGGGATTATTTTGTTCATGCAATACTTTTTAACCTGAGAAAAAAGAAAAAGAAGATGCACGTATTGCATGGAGCACTGGGTGTTGTGAAAAAACAATGAATACTGTTACGCTGAAAAAAATAAATTAATTAATTTAAAAAAAAAGAAGAGATATATGACAGTGGGACAATGTGCAGCCTTAATTGTAGAGCCTGTCTGTATGCCTCTTCTAATAGTTGTCAGTGTTTTCTACTGAGCTTCATCCAGTAGGGGAGTAAGTTAGGCAAAGTGTCATTATCTAACGGGATGCAACAATCTGACCTTAAGATTATTGCTTAACTCACTGTGAAAACCTGAAAAATGGAGAATCCTAGAGAATTTTATGGATTTTGTTGAGGCCATGACATGTACTAAGTTTTTATACAATAGATTTCTCTGTCATTATGCCATTGATTACATTATCACACTCATTCTACTTAAGTTCAGTATAGGAGTTATTAGTAAGAATTCTCAGGATTTGCTTGAGATTCATTTCCTTTCTTCTGTATTTCTTCATGAGGATAAGGGAGTGGGTTTAATGTGTGTAGCTTTCTAAGCTGCACCTGGATTTTCACTAAATTGCCTGGACTGACATGTTTAAAGGTATATAGTATGTGGTAAGATATATTGAACTTTTGGGACTTCATCAAGATCAAAAGCTTCTGCACAGCAAAGGAAACAGTCAACAAAACAAAGAGGCAACCCACGGAATGGGAGAAGATATTTGCAAATGACAGTACAGACAAAAGGTTGATATCCAGGATCTATAAAGAACTCCTCAAACTCAACACACACAAAACAGATAATCATATCAAAAAATGGGCAGAAGATATGAACAGACACTTCTCCAATGAAGACATACAAATGGCTATCAGACACATGAAAAAATGTTCATCATCACTAGCCATCAGGGAGATTCAAATTAAAACTACATTGAGATACAACCTGACACCAGTTAGAATGGCCAAAATTAGCAAGACAGGAAACAACATGTGTTGGAGAGGATGTGGAGAAAGGGGAACCCCTTACACTGTTGGTGGGAATGCAAGTTGGTGCAGCCACTTTGGAGAACAGTGTGGAGATTCCTCAAGAAATTAAGAATAGAGCTTCCCTATGACCCTGCAATTGCACTGCTGGGTATTTACCCCAAAGATACAGATGTAGTGAAAAGAAGAGCCATCCGTACCCCAATGTTTATTGCAGCAATGGCCACGGTCGCCAAACTGTGGAAAGAACCAAGATGCCCTTCAACGGATGAATGGATAAGGGAGATGTGGTACATATACACAATGGAGTATTATGCCTCCATCAGAAAGGATGAATACCCAACTTTTGTAGCAACATGGACGGGACTGGAAGAGATTATGCTGAGCGAAATAAGTCAAGCAGAGAGAGTCAAGAATCATATGGTCTCACTTATTTGTGGAGCATAACAAAGAACACGGTGGACATGGGGAGATGGAGAGGAGAGGGAGTTAAGGGAAAATGGAAGGGGAGATGAACCATGAGAGACTATGGACTCTGAAAAACAACCAGAGGGTTTTGAAGGGGCGGGCGGGGGGTGGGAGGTTGAGGAACCAGGTGGTGGGTAATAGGGAGGGCACGTACTGCATGGAGCACTGGGTGTGGTACAAAAACAATGAACACTGTTACGCTGAAAATAAACAAACAAACCAAAAAAAAGTTAAAAATTTAAAAAAAATCATGTTGTTTTCTTGAGTGCTGTTGATTCACAGTTATTGCTGAATAACACCTGCAAAAGGGGACCAGTTAAGTATCATCAATACAATTTCTAACTTAAAGAAATAAAATTTCAGTCTCTTTCCATTTATAAACCTAGACTATGCATCTGAAGAAACTGATAATCATTTTTTTGGACAGTAGAGGAAGCCAATTTCAACATTCATAGAAAAACAGAAAAAATACTTAAGGTATGGATAAAAATAAAGAAAAAAAATTCTGAAAGATTCAGGTCTGAGAGCACTCTCTAGGACTAACTGGTCGTTCCTCTTACTGGTTCATTCCAGTATATGAGCTCTGCCCAATAACTCCTCAGATTTAAGTTTCTTTCATTTGCAAACTCAATGACTACCTTTGTTTACTTCTCTGATTATATACCTATGACCTTCCAATATTATCTCTCTTAGTTTTTCCAGTACCTACCACATTAAATTTTAAAAAGAGTTTCATACCTTTAAAATTGTTAGTTTTCTTCATAGGTCCTAAATTGTGTTCATGCAGATTAGTCAGATTTCTGAACTCTGTAACCCCCCTGCTAAACATCAAAAATGTAAAGATAAAAACATGACTTGATCCTTTATCAATTCTAGACCCCAGTAAGAACAGACAGACACACTCTTACAATTTTGATACAATGATGAAAAAGTGATGAGATGAGGTACATGTACTATATATGAGGCATATTGGATATTTTCATTCATCATTTGTAAGCATCATTTTTGCTAAAATAATTACACATTATTTTGTTATGATGAAACAATAGCAATTTATCATAATTTGCTTAATCATCCTGCTATTGTTAATGTTTCTACAGTTTCAATATTTATTCATTTATGAATAACACTAAGCTGAATATTTCATTTCACTTATAATTTCTTCATTTCTAATATGTACTTAAGACAGATTTCTCAAAGTACAGGCATACCTTGGGGATAATCGTGGGTCTGGTTTCAGGCCTCCACAATAACACAAGTATCACAATAAAGAGAGTTGAATGTTTTGTTTCTCAGTGCATGTAAAATTTTTGTTTACACTATCTTATAGCATCATGTCTAAAAACTGTACATAACTTAGTTTAAAAATACATTTTTGCTAAAAAACATTGACCATCATCTGGTGGAGGCTCTTGCCTCAGTGTTGATGGCCACTGACTGATCAGAGTGGTAGTTGCTCAAGGTTGGGGTCATTGTGGCAATATCTTAAAATAAGACAATAATGAAGTTTGTCACATTGACTTTTTCTTTCATGAATGATTTCTCTATAGCTGTTCAATAGCATTTTACAAAGAGTGAAACTTCTTACAAATTTGGAGTTAATCCTCCCAAATTCTGCCACTGCCTTATAAACTAAGTTTATACAATATTCTTTTTTTTTTAAGATTTTATTTATTTATTTGACAGACAGAGATCACAAGTAGGCAGAGAGGCAGGCAGAGAGAGAGGGGGAACAGGCTCCCTGCAGAGCAGAGAACCCAATGTGGGGCTTGATCCAGGACCTTGGGATCATGACCTGAGCCGAAGGCAGAGGCTTTAACCCACTGAGCCACCCAGGTGCCCAGTTTATACAATATTCTGTCATTTACTGTCATTTAAGCCATTTTCACAGATCTTCACCAGGAGTAGTTCCAGCCCAAGAAACCACTTTCTTTGCTCATCCATGAAAAGCAGCCTCTCATCTATTCAAATTATATCTTGAGGTTGCAGCGATTCAGTTACATCCTCAGCCTCCACTTCTAATTCTTGTTCTCTTGCTATTTTCACCACATCTGTGGTTACTTTTTCCACTGAAGTCTTGAACCTTCAATTTGTAAAAAAATGCAATATTTGCAAGCACAGTAAGGCGAAGCAGAGTAAAACAGGTAAGCTATGCAGCCTTGAGTCAACAGCTAGATTAACTGTTAAAGGTGTCAGAGATACAATAAATTTTACATCTAAATCTGGAAGTATTTGAGGCCTATAGAATTTAAATGACTTGTCTAAAGATATAAAGTTCTATTTTTTAAAAACTCTCCTTGTAGTACTTCTTTTTCTTTTCCCTTGTGCTTATAACTTCTGCCCAGCACTCATCAACCTTTCTCATGTTGTTGAGTGTAAAAACTTGGTGCCACCTGGCTCACTTATCAGCAGTGGTGGCTTAATCATCCATTCATATGGCACCATTAATGGGAGTGGTCACTGGGCCTTCGGGGGCAGGGATCCCTGGTTAGTAATGCTTTATCTCAATTAAAACATCCTAATAAGTACCATTGTACCATGCCATATGAGTACAGGAAAACTTTTAGCTTCTCCAATAATCACACAACGTATTTTTTAATATATTAAAAAAACATTGCTTTTATATATAATGTATACTATATATTATATATAAATAAATATATAATATATAGTATACATTATATATAAAATAAATATATATAAATATATAATATATAATTAAACTTGGTATTGAAAAAATTGGCCTTTACTTGCCTTTACTTCAGCATTACAAATTAACTTGCAGAGGGATCATGGATAAATGTTTTCCACCCAATTGTTCAAATTCTTCACTTGGAAAATATAACCAGATATGCAGATGTTGAAAAGGGCAGGGTAATCGCTCACCTGTGAACAAAAGCCAAGTGCCCTCTGAAAAGGAAAAACAAATAAATCACTGAGTAAATTGCATATTTTGGCAACAAAATGAGTTTAATTTTTGTTTGGTTTTCAAGGAAATATATCCTGTTAACATTAAAAAGAAAAATATCCCCAGTATCCAACTCACTAAAGGGGATGCATTTGTTTATCATTCCTCTCCTATGTCCACTGCCTGAGGCAGTGGAAGGATTTTCTTGCTGTCCCTTTGCCTTATCTCTTCCAATTTTATATCTCCATTCTCAATAGACTCCAAGGGCCACTGTTATGAATACAAATATGCTTGCTATTTTAAGACTGTGAAACCACAGTTACTGGTTCCCCTATTCCCTCTGCTTCAGTGGGATATATCTCAATGAGGCTATTCAATAAAGCATCATTTTACAGTAGTAGAAAAAGAATCTGGCCTTTCACCATCTCCCAACGAATAAAGGTTTCTTTTTCTAATAGTGGAAGTAGGCTAATGAAGGACATATTTGCAGTAGAGGTTAGTTCCATTTTTAATGTATGAGTTCAGAGAGACCCCCATTTCTGGACAGTTGGAAGTTAAAGCAAAGAACTTATTTATTGCCTTGAAATCATATTGGTTTTTTTTTTCAGCTTTATGAACCCTTGATTATTTAATCACTAATTGTTGCAGGTGTACTGTAGCCCTCAAGATTAGAATAAAAGTAAGAGGTCCTAGACAAAGGAAAATATAAAAGAGATACAAATGGACCTCTATTCCTGTGAATTAGTCTTTTAAAACACTTTTGAACACCATTCTATCTCCATTGCTCATTTGTTTGTCTTAAAAATAGATGCATAATGTCTTAAAAAATACAACACAACATACTAGACCTTGGGAATATATCACTTAAAAGATAAAAACAATCTTCCAAAACAAACTGGGGGTTGCTGGGGGGAGGTGGGATTGGGAGAGGGGGAGCGGGCTATGGACATTGGGGAGGGGAGGCAAACCATAAGAGACTATGGACTCTGAAAAACAACCTGAGGGTTTTGAAGGGTCAGGGGTGGGAGGTTGGGGGAACAGGTGGTGGGTGATGGGGAGGGCACGTTTTGCATGGAGCACTGGGTGTTGTGCAAAAAGAATGAATACTGTTACGCTGAAAAAATTAATAAAAAGGGAAAAAAAAAAAACAATCTTCCTAAAGGAATTTCCTTTCTGAGAAGTCACAAAAATTATCAACTAGGACTTATCACCTATTCATTATTTTATACTTGTCTGGAATTAAAAGTAAAATAAGTGCAATGCAATTGTACATTAGAAAGATTATTACCAGTCAGAGAAAGTTTACTTGAAGAAGTAGGTTTAGAAATGAGTCTTAAAAGATGTATACCTTGATAAGGAGTATCACAGACAAAAGTAGTAACATTGTATCAACACCAAGGTAGGGAAATATTGGCATATTCAAAGAATTAGAAGAATGCTAATGTTGTAGAATCAAGGAACCATCCTGATCACTGTATCTGAAAATGGTATTTTGGATTGAGTAGGAAAAGCTAAGACTTGAGACAGAGTTTGGTAATTTATACTATGGTGATGGTAGAGCAATTGATAAAAGTGGATGAATTTGAAAAACATTTGGAAATATTTTTGTTCCATGGCAACAGGGGATTAGGGAGAAATAAGAGTCAAAAGTGAATCCTGCATTTCTGTCTAGAGCAGTTGCAAGGATGGAGGTCATAAGGATTTGTTGAATCTTATAGTCAAAGGCTCTTGATTGTCATAGAATCCCAAGCCAGCATAAGAAAAAAAAAACCAAAACTGTAGAATTAGGAAATTTATCAACTTAAAAGATAACCAAACGTTCAGAAAAACAGATGTAGAATTTGTTTCATGGTTGATTGGAGGTCAATATTACAACACACTCGACTTCCCTTTTACCTCTTATTATTGATTCTTTCAAACTGTTGGTTTGATTTTTCCTATTGGGTAGATGGGCTTTCTTCTTATTCTCAACTATAGATATCTTTATAAGCCAGAGACTACACTATAGATATCTTCATAAACCAGAAAGCCAGTAGACTCTAGGAGTTTCTCTTTGCCACTTTTAATTTGGTAAATGCCAGGGTTTAAAAAAAAAAACCCATCTTGACTTTATTAATAGGGGAGTGGAAAAATAAATGATAGTTGTGCCTTCAACAGAAGCCTCTGTCGCCATCAAACAGGATGAGGCTGGTCTATATATTGACATCATAATATGATGATAGAGGATTAAACAGTACATCAAAAGCAGGCCACTAAGCCATGCGTAGAGATGATCTTGTTTTAGAAACCGTGTTTACCGCAACAGCTTGATGTATATATCGCCATACAAAATATCTAGAAGAGCAAGCGGAACCAACAGCTCTCAACGGTTATCTTCTGTGACGTATGCGGAGGAGACCAGAGTAAGATTAAGGGGACTTATGATCTCTACGGATTTCTTTATTTTTTGCATTTTGAGTTTTTTATTTTTTTAAAAGATTTTATTTATTTATTTGACAGACAAAGATCACAAGTAGGCAGAGAGGCAGGCAGAAAGAGAGGGGGAAGCAGGCTCCCTAACAAGCAGAGAGCCTGATGTGGGGCTCGATCCCAGGACCCTGAGACCATGACCTGAGCCAAAGGCAGAGGCGTAACCCACTGAGCCACCCAGGTGCCCCCATTATGAGTTTTTTAAAACAGGTGTATTTTTTTTAAAATATAGAAACATTCTATAAAGATATTCCCAATTAAAAAATAATAATTACATCTTACTCTGAAAAAAAAAAAAAACCCTATTACATACTTTTTTTTTTTTTTTAAAGATTTATTTTTTTGACAGATAGAGATTACAAGTAGGCAGAGAGGCAGGCAGAGAGAGAGAGAGAGGAGGAAGCAGGCTCCCAGCCAAGCAGAGAGCCCGATGCAGGGCTTGATCCCAGGACCCTGGATTCATGACCTGAGCCGAATGCAGAGGCTTTAACCCGCTGAGCCACCCAGGCGCCCCACATACTTTTTTTTTAAATTGAAGTGTAGTTGACATATAGTGTTACATGCAATTAGTTTCAGGTATATAACAGTGATTCAACAACTCTGTATGTTATGCTGTGCTTACTCACCACAGTGTAGCTACCATCTGTCATCACAATACCATTGACTATATCCCCTTTGCTGTACCTTTCATTTCTATGACATTCACTCCATGGCTGGAAGCCTATGCCTTTCTCTCCCCTTCACACCTTCAGAATTCCTATTATCTTTGTTTGTTTCCTGTGTTGCCTTTCTGTGGCCAGAGGTGCAAAATCGTTACCTAAGAAAAGAATGAGCAAAGCTACTGGGTGATTCACTTTAAGGTATGACTGATTTTAAGGTATCACAATTTGTATTCGCCAGCATGGAGTTGATGAATATCCAAACATCACCTTGAGGGTAGAGAAAAGCTGAGTTCTGTAAATATTAACTTTTAGACACCTGTAAACATCTATTTGTTAAGTGTTGACAACACAGTTTGATGATCAGATCTATAGCTCAAAGTTGAGATCCGAGCTATAGATAACTTTTGAATGAGTCATATATGGATGACAATTGAAGCCATAGCATTTAAGAGATGACAAAAGGAGAGAGTATAAAGAGAAAAGAATACACTTGAGATGTATATCGGTGTAACATTTGAATTATCAGGACAAAGAAACTGAGGAGCAGGACCCAGAAAAACATAATGAAGGCCAGAAACCAAAGAAATAAGGAAGGGGTTATAAACCTTTCAAAAAGGAAGGGCTTATAAACAAGAGCATGCTGTGAAAGTAAAGCCTGAAACATATCCACTGAATTTAGTGAGATGAATGGCATTGTTGGCAATGAGTGTCCTATTGGTGGAGTGGTGGCGGTGGAGAAGTCTAATTAGAAAGTGGAGAAAGTGAGGGCCAATAACTCTACAAGAGGTGACTTTGCACCAGAACTTGGACAATTGGGCTTAACTGAAGCTGAATTGAGATTAGGAGTTTTTCTTGTGATTTTTTTTTTTTGGTATGTATGTGTGGGTGCTTGTGTGTATGTTTAAGGCAGAACAGATGGTCATACTTAATTGCTAATGGGTCTGTGCATATTTTATTTTTCATTTAAAAGTTTACATTAAGAATACTAATGAGAAGGAGTACAGTACAAGAAGCTGAAAGAAAGATAGAAGAAAAACGTGAAGAGAAAAATTATAATGGCTAATTTTTCTTTTCTTAATCTTAAAATTTTACATCAACCATAAAGTTTGACATTTAAATATTATCTTATTCATTTCGCTTTTGTCATGCTCATATTCTCAATGAATTTTCTTTTTCCAGTTCAAAAATGACATCAGAATATCCATTAGAGCACATAACAGGGTGGGACACAGAGCAAACATTCTATAATTTATACTGGGCATTCAATTCCGGTTTGTATAGAAAACCAAGACACACAGCAATTTGTGCTTATTTCTCTTAGTCCACTCTTAATGGTTTATAAAATAAAAGGATGTTTAATAAAATGAAATGATTACACATTCTATGCACTTATTAATGTTAATAAGAAGATTTATGTGTATTTTGAAGATACCAGTTGCAAGAATAGTTGCAGAGCTCTGAACCTAGAATTTCACATATGCCCAGGCAAGGAAAGTCAGTTAATACATTTTTGTGTGAGGATCCCTTTGGCAGGCACAAATGATTGGGCATTTTAGATATGGAAGTTAGTCTCCAGGACCATGCTCCCTAAAGATTAAGGGAAAAAATATTGGTCTTAATGTCCTTAGAAACTACACCAGTAGGAGAAGACATGCATAGGAAGAAAATAGTTGAGATTCAGGTATGGGTAAAAGAAAATATGGTGAAGGATTTATGGGTAAATGGTATAGCACAGAGCCTTAGTTACTTTGTGTCAAAATCTCCTATATACGAATGTTAGAGACTGAGACAGATAGAGCTGAAGCAATACGTGAGTTGGAGAACACTTACATGAAGATACACCCAACACTTGCATACAGACACACATGCATTCATACACATGCAACATTGCTTGTGTTTTCCCTCCAGAATCTACATCACAATGCAGGAGTATTTTTGACTTGACAAGTCTGTATAACATTAACTGAAAAAAGACATCAACCACAACATGGGAAACCATGAAATGCAACAGGAAATATACATAAAGGTGATTGTAGGATAGTGATGCAGAAGAGACAGGGTAGGATTTTATAAGTAAAGTGTATACTGTAGACTCTTTTGGCATCTTTGGAAGAAGAAAAGATGTTCATATATACAGACACGGCATAATGTGGTTTTTATTTAAATCACCCTAAAGACATTTGAAGTACTGTGCTACTAATAATTAAGGTTCTCTTTCTGTGCCTTAAGCCTTTTCCAATCTCCCAATCCTACTTTGAAATCTTGATTTCTTCCCAGCACTCACCCCAACTTGAGTTAAGCCACAGAAACTCTGTACAAGTCACTGCACTTGCATTTCTCTGGAATTCACCATTTTTCCTCCATTGCTGCACACCTTAAGCTTTTGGTGGTTCTTGCCTTTACAGTTTGATTCTCTTCCTCCTCTCTCTCTTCACTTGGATTTGGAAACCTAAGTGTATACTCAAAGAAATTCCAGAACTTCCATAAGACACTAAATAATGAGTAATAAAGACCTCAAAAGAAGTTTGTCCATGATTTTCCAAAGTTGCTTTAGGTCCTCACAGTGTTCAGAAACTACAAAGCAGGACATTCTATATATTCAAGTGACAGGGCCACCTTAGCCCCGTGCCAACTCTGTGTGTACTCATGTGGATCCCTATCCCTTCCTTCAGAGGGTATATTTGGCTAGGAACTTCTGCAGTGAAGAAGGAATCTCTGTTATCATTTCTATGTTGCATCAGGTACAGTGAGAAATATGAGGGAGGTTGGAGGGAGTATTTTAGGGTAAAAAGAAAAAGGTTCCATAAATCACAAAATATCAACACTTAGAAAAAAAAATACACTGGCACTAAAATTTTGGATGAGTAGTGAGTGCAGAATAAAGAAAGGAATGTTCTAAATAAAAGTGGGAGTGACCAAGGGAAAGTTTTCAAGAACATGTAAGCAGGAATTCTCACCACTTACTATACTAGGAAGAATGTCAAAAGGTACACTGCCAATTCCACGAGAGAAGTGATCTGTGATTAAAAATAAGAGATTTACAGAGATTTGACCTGACTCAGCTAGGAGAGTTGGTAAAGGAACATTGGCTCAGTTGTTCCTTCTACTTTTGCATCTGACCCTAAGCCTGAAGTCACAGATCAGGGAGTCAGGGAAAGAAAATGAACATGAAGCAGACTGGACAATTGGAACCTGTGTCTGTGTCCTACCAGATCCCATGTTCTCTCCCTGTTGTTAGGTCTTCAACTTTGTTGGGGACTGGAGCTACACCCCCACCTGGCCACAAATGTGGAGAAGCTGCAGAAAAAAGTCCTATGGAAAGTAGAGGAGGTGTGTGACCTCCCTGCTGCCCTCACCAGCAAGCCAAGCCAATCTTAAACCTGTGAGAGCTCCAACAGGGCCTGGCCTCCAGGAATAGACATGGCTTCTCTTCACTTCTCCTCATCTTAAACATCTTTCTCTTCTGGCCAGCCCTCATTAGAGGTGTATAGGGAATTAAACTCTAAGAAACACAGTTTAGTTTAATGAAGTTTAAAAATTACAATGATGTAGGTATCTTCTAGCAAAAGTGTTCAGGTCTGTGGCTTGATTCTCACTGAAAAGCAAAACCAAATCTTTCTTGCAAAAAAGACATTATTGTTCAAGAGATACCTGCAGACTCTAGGTACCATTGCCTTGACCTCCTCCAAATGAGTAGATGAACTGAGGCTAAGTCAAGGAAACAAGGAGTTTTGAAGGGCCTGAACTTTAAGGGAAAGTTACAATGGCTATTTTCAGTTTATTAGGAAGGAATCCAAAAACTGAAAACCATCAGCCATTTTTGTTAAGTTCAAAAATATCAAGCTAATAAGTATTTACCAAACCAGCCAGTTTTATGTAGTTGCTTCGTTTTCTTTACTCCCATTTCATTCTTTCATGAGAGGTGTTTTTTAAACACATCAAGAGCTGATCAGGAACACCCTTACATATGTCATTAGTACATAATTATCTAGATAATGGGACTTGGGAGACACTAGGAATGTTACTCTCATGTAGCATTTTTCTTTTGCCTGTATTTCCACGGCTCATAATTTCTTTTTTCTAAGCATATTCCACTCACTCCAACATCCTGTTGCATATGAATGGGGTGACCCAGTTAGTAATTAGTTCATCATGCTTTTTCTTCTAAGGAAAAATGAGGGAGAAAAAAAGAAAGAAAAGAAAAGAAAAAAGAAAGAAAGAAAGAAAAATACACTAGCTATCTGAGAGAGCAAGAGAAATAAGAACAAGATTTCATTATATTAAAGGTAAATGTCCTTAAGTTTAGCATTTGGCCATGAAAAGTATTATGTCAACAGCAATGCTTTCTGTCAAAAGTCTTAAGGAAAAAGCATCCCAGCACATCAGAAGCTCACTTAGCAGCAACCATAGACAACAGTTTGTGAATGCTCAGGGTGCATCTCATACTGGTCCATGGGCAAGGTCTGCGGTCAATGAGGTGTAACTCAAACCAACCCTAAGAGGAAAGCACTGTGATTACCCTCCTCTGCCAGATGATGAAACAGAGTCACAAAAGTGTTAGGTAACTTATTGAGGCCTACACAGTAAAATGTAGAGCTGAAATTTGAGTTTAGAAAAGTCAGAGGCTGAGAAGGAATTCTCCAATTTGGTTAACCTTTACTTAATATTCAAGCAAATAAATTCACAAAATCACCCTCAAAATGGAAAAAAAAATCAGCTAAGTAAAGTAATTAGGCATGAAGAAAAGGGTTTTCATGTAGTAAAATATTCACAACTAAAAATATCGAGGAATTATATTCAAATATGAATGGAATGCAGAAAAGATGGATGATTTTTAAGTGAGGCCTGAAAATGAAAGTGAACCATTGGATATGAAAGTGTCAAGTGCACAACATTCTGTTCCATGCATCTGACCCACTGTTCTTCACTTGAAATGTTCTCTCCCCATCTCTCTACTTCTCCAAATTTGATCTATTTATCAAGGTTCAGTTGCAAATATAGACACAAGCCCCATCATCAATGTGCTGGAAACACCAACCAAGCCAAAGGACAGCAGCCTTCCCAGTTATACAATGAAGGCATGAGGCTAGATGTAGAGTGGCAGATTGAACAATACCGCTTTTCCTTTGTAAACAGGACCCCACTTTTGTCCAGGGCTAATATGCTCAGTGCCAAGTAAGAAAACTCTTTTCCAAGATCTACTAAGATAACTTGGTAGATATGGATGGCTGTGTGACAAGATTATAGCTAATAATGCATAAACAGGTGTCTGCTAGGTGTTCTGGACATGGGTTTTTTGCTTTTATTTTTTTTTTTTTCATTGTTATTGAGAGAAAAAGACATTTCTGTATGGCATTGCCACGCTTCCCTTTTCTCATTTTCAAGGCAGATGTTATATTTGGAGTTGCACCAGCCATGTTTGACAGTGAGGCAAATAAATAAATAAATAAATCCCAATATGTTAACAATTGCAAAAATAAAACAAAGACCTTGCATTGCTGATGGGAGTGTTGAGCATCTAAATCAATTACAGCAGTATTTCAGGCTTATTTGTAAAGGAGAAATATTACTTTCCTTTTAAAACTATTTGGGCTATACTTAATATTAGTAGTAATGGGGGATATTCCTAGCTTTTATTTTCAGGGATTTTCAAACTGAACTGAGTAAGGTTCTGAGGCTCCCAAGAAATGTCCGTCCTAAAAATGTAAGGGGGATGATTTGGGGACACATGGAATCTTACTCTTTCTCCTAACTTTAACCATAAATATTCTACTTTGTAACAGTTACATGTTACATTTATGCATAAGAGTTTATTTAAAGGTAAATTTCACTTATTAGAAAATGTTTAAAATCCTTTGTCTGGCTAATTTCTAATTTCCCTTCCAGCTTTAAAATCCCAATTTCTGGATTCTTTCCTGAAACTTTCCCTAAAGTGGTATTTATTTTTTACTTATTTTCTATATTATTGTTTGACAGTTTATTCTGACCATTTAGCATTTACAATATAGTTTATGTATAGTGTATGACATAAGTTTATTTGTATTAGTCTTATCTACAGAGATTGTCAGTTAAAGACCATAGAGTTTGAAGTAGTTCCAGGTATGTAGTCAGAGTCCTGGGTTTATACACATATAGTAGGGGTCCATTCATTGGACTATTCGCCATCCAGCAGCCTCTGATTCTTAGCACCTGTATATCAGAGATTTCAGGTTATATTATTCATCACATTCAGAGTACAGTGGATGAAAATTACAAATCTACCCTCGAGATCCTCATCATAAAGTTAGAAAGGGCTCCTTTTCAAAGAAAAAGACGTCCCTACAATCATTTTTATCTGAATTTCCCCCATGCTTCTAGCCTGACCTTGCCTTTATTCCTGATGTATAAAGAAAGTTGCAGGCATGGAGTTGCAAGGATTATTCCAGCGTAATAAGAGTTGTGGTTTTTTTTTTTCAAGTTGCAGAATTAATGTCATTTTTCTTTATAGCTTCTGACTTAATTTCTATTAATGTTGTTGATCATTAGTTTCACCAAGAAATTCATCTGAGTGAGTTAGTGGTTTTCTACCTTTATGCTGATAGCACAAAAGGCTAGGTAGGTAATGTCAGAGTATCTGCAAGAGGCAAATAAAGAGATCGATACACTATGTAAATAGCTTTCACAGCATTTTATTTTATTTTTTTCTTTTATTGCTGAGTTGGTGCAAGCACAACTGTGGGTCATAAGGCAGCATAAAAAAGCTACTCACAATTGAGATGATCAATGATAGCATTTTGGAAAAGATGCTCAATCAGTAGCAGGAGAGGCCTCCTATTCTGGAGTTCAAATTTTCATTCATTTGTGTATTTGAGGAATATTTATGGTATGCCTTTAATGTAACAACTTTGCTTAACACTGAAGAAGCAAAGATTTACAAGTCAGTTCCTGCTCCCCAGAAACATGCAAAGAAAAAAAAAGATAAGAAGAAAAAAGTACAGGGGCGCCTGGGTGGCTCAGTGGGTTAAGCTGCTGCCTTCGGCTCAGGTCATGATCTCGGAGTCCTGGGATCGAGTCCCGCATCGGACTCTCTGCTCAGCAGCGAGCCAGCTTCCCTCTCTCTCTGCCTGCCTCTCTGTCTGCTTGTGATCTCTCTCTCTGTCAATTAAATAAATAAATAATCTTTAAAAAAAAAGAAAAAAGTACAACCTTTCTTGAGGTAATATTTATCTAGCACTGTTATGGCACAAGGTAGTAGCTTAATAAAAAACAGCTAAAATTATTAGTAGCCAAATAGTTGCCCCACTCACTGAAGTCCACAGATGCACTCAAACCTCCTTTCAAAGTCTAAGTGCTAATTATTTCAAGGTAGTCCTGACAAGAGTGTAACTCGTTTCTTGGACTTTTGGAAGTCAGGAGAGACTAAAGAATGGAGAGGCTGACCATGCACACAGACAAATAAGGAAAGTGGGCTAATGAAGAATTGATAGCAATGGGGGCTGTCAAATAGTTACTAGAAGCCCACATGCCGTAATGGCAGACACACACCAATACTGTATCATTCAGAAGCTTTTCAGTGGGGGCAAACAAGACTGCATAGCTGGGGAGCCTGCAGAACAGGCTCAAGAGGCATCCATAATAGACAGAGTCAACTAGTATTTGAGGGTTTTTTTTTTCACATGTTTATTTCATTTATTCCTCACAAAGACCCTGCTAAAGTAACTCGTTCTAGTTAACAAATGAAGAGATGAAGTCTGTAACTAATCAAGAAACATATTCAACATGAATCATGAATATGAAGTTCAAGATGTTAAATTAATTTAAATATCTAATTTTGATTACATCTTTGAGTTTCTGGGCTGCTTGGGAACCACTCTGTTGAGGGGTTTCATGATTATAAATCTGTAAATGGCATTAAGAGTTTCCTAATGCTCTAATCCTATTAGAGGTAGATAGTCCCAATTCAGCGAACAGTTTATATGACCACATTTAAAATATGTAAAGAAACCAAGAACTTTCTTCAAGAACAGCATGTCAAATGTGTTGCTGTTCTCGAGGACAGAAAAACCTACTGATTTCACCCTTGATCCTTAAGACTCAGCAAAATCCAAAGTAAAAATTTAATATTCAATCAGCATGATTTAGAAATGGTTGATTACTGTTTTATGTTTTTGTTTTTTAATTGTCCCCACACCCAGGGATCATGGTAGGGTCTTTCCCTCTTTTTTCTTTATGTACCTCAACAACTTCTCCTTTCTTTTCAGATGAATCATAATGACAATATCTGCATGACCAATCCATCAGAGTGGCCATAGATAAACACTCTATGTCCCAAATGGCCTTTCTGTACCAGAACCCCCTGCATGGTAAAATCGGAGAGTGAGGAAATCCTCCACATATCTCATGTGGATGGTAAATAACCCTAAGATATTTTCTTTGTATCCATTGTTTTAAAGATATCCCAAATAGTTCATCTTAGTGCTTAACATGACGTAATGAAATGGCTCTTTCTAGAAAACTTGTTTTTTAATGGTCTAATTTTATTGCACATTGAAATTCATGTTAACTTTATTGTGTTTTGATCTTTTTTATTTTCACTCAGCATTTACTTTATTTCTGAATATCTTGTAATGGTATGTGATTGAGTTTATACTTTACAGGAATGACCTAAAAGCCATTAGAAGGGGGCAGGGGACCTCACATATCTTACTCATGTATCCATCTTTACAGTTAAGAGCATGGGCTGTGGGGGTGAGAGTGACCCATGCTGTTTATAAGCTTGAGGCCGTGGACATTCTACTTGACATTTCCAAGTGTCAGACTTTTCATTTTTGGAAAGACGATACTAACCTCACAAGTTGATTACAAGATTGTATGGCATAACTTATTTAAAGCAGATACTGAATTCCCAGTAAAAGAATATTTATTGTAAATTATATCATAATTTTTATTATGTAACACAATGCTTAAATAATAAGGGACTGAGAGACTTATTTGATGAAGATGAAAAAATCTCAAAAGATGTTAAAATTCCTATTCCTTGATCATTACTGTATTAACTAGTAGTGCTCACAGTTCCAGTTCCCCAGAAAATTCCACATTTGCTTTCGAGTTCTGGGTGGTCCAGTTGGCTCTCTATTAAACAATGATGACATAATGTAATTCAGGTTATTTCATGTTTCGTCATTTCACATTTCAGTCTTTTGCCAATTCTACCCTCCCAACTGCTCTGTGCCCTCCTAAATTAATAAAGTGGCTGTCGAAGGACCCTTGCAAGGCATCCTTCCCATATAGCAAATGCAGAAGAGATGTTGGGCTTATAAAAAAACAAAACAAAACATGCACTTGATTTTCATATCTTCCATAAAGTGACTCTGTAATGTTAGGTAAGACTTCTGTGCCTTAGTTTACACCCCTGCTTTCCTAGAAAGAAATTTATAAAACTTAATTGCAGTAAATATGTTTCTGTGTATGAGATATGTCTATAATGTCCACAGGCATTATGTCTATAATGATGTCCAAATATTAGGCATTCTATGATACTACATGCTCCAGATTATGTCTTTGTATTTAATGCATTTGTTTTAAATGACTTGATTCTGTGTGCATTTCCTCAGTCTTGGCTTAATTATTTTTATCTATCACATGAACTAGCTAAAAGTACTAGTAATGTTAATTGGTACTTACTTGATAAAAGATACTTTTTAGGATTTATTTATTTATTTTAGAAAGAGTGCACCAGCAGGGAGAGGGGCAGACAGAAATTCAAACAGACTCCTAGCTAAGCACAGAGCCCTACTTGGGTCTCAATCCCACAACACTGAGATTATGATCTGAGCTGAAACCAGGAACTGGATGTCCAACAGACTGAGCCAACAGACTGTATCCTACTTGATACAGGATATTAACACAGCCCAGGTTAAATATTTGGATTTTGTTAGAAGGCTTCAAGGTATAAAATGCAACTATTAACAGTAGATCTAGTGAAAAAAAATATAGTTGCTTCTGAGCTCAAATTGGAAAATTCTAGGAAATATATTTGACACATGCCAGACTTCTGGTGTTATAGAAGTTTTATTTTAAGTTTCCTATAGATGGGTGACCCTTTGATTGGGTATAAAACCTAAACCATTCTCCCTTGCATTAAACTGCATCTCATTCTCTATCAGTGGGAAAAAGAAGCAGCTTTTGATTTCATGGTTGTCTGTTGTATGATTAATGAAGTAAGAGACACAATGCATTGTGAAACAGTGGGGGTAAGGTGACTTCAAGTCTGATATAGACACAAAAATGAAGAAAAAATGTTAGCTGTTTGGTACATGGCACCTTACAGAACATGTTAATTGAAGTGTGTCTGGATGTAGCCTCCTCAGCCACTAGGGGTCAGAATTACACAGCACACTCAACAGAACAAGGACCACTGGTGGGCCAAAAAGGAGGGACTAGAAATCCTCATTTGGAAATGGTTTTGAGCATTGTGTGCAGAGAGTACACTGAAAAAGCATTTGCCATATGCCTGCCAGGTCTAATTATATGTTAAAGGCTAAGAACATACAATTGGCACATAGACTTGCTCAGCCTATTTTTCAAGTTTTATTTTTTCTTTTCCCTCATAAGATACCACTTGGAACTAGATTTGAAAGAGACTCTCCCTGACTTTAGGGGTCACATTTCTGACAGCCACCATGGCAAGACAATTTGACATTGAAGAATTCAAAATTTTCTGGAAAAAATAAGATTAAGAGGGGCAATATGTATGGTTAACCTATGGAAAGCTATTATAAATACATCAATCTTCCCAAAACCAAAATGATAAAACAGCAGAGTAAAAAAAAAAAAAAAGAAAAGAAAAAGAAAAAAGAAAAGGAAAATAAATATAAATAAATAAATAAATAAATAAAATTTTTAGATAGGAAAATGTGAATGGTCTTTTATATATTTTAAAACAATGATGGATAGCATACTATATATTTCTAACTACTATCTCTTAGCTCATCAAAAGCTTTTCCTGATTGCCCTACAATTTCAAAGAGGTCCATATAATTGTTTTCATTTATTGCAAATAATAAGACCAATCTTCTGGTTTGATTACTGGAGAGCTTCTGCTTCTGTCCCTCAAGTTCCACTACGGACTCTAATTTCAGTGTTTCTGGGTTTCCTCTGTTACACCCTGCACATTGGTACAGCTCTCTCCCTACAGAAATTAGTCACAGAGGGCTCTTGTAAGACCTAGATTTATGCCTCTCATTTTCCTTTTTGCTTTTCGAAGTCTTTTTGTAGAAACTTAATTTTTGCCATTTGCTTTACCTTCTTTTTGTATTAGCAGCCAGCAGTCTCCTTTTTCTCTGACTGTATTCAAATAAATCACATTTTATGAATACGGGAAGAGAAACATTTCACAGTTGCCAAAAAGTTGTTCAGACATAAATTCACAGAAACAATTTGGTAGAACTTTTGGTTGAATATATATATACACATACATACACACACACACACACACATATATATGTATGTGTATATACACACATATGTATACACACACACATATATATACATATACATATATACACACAAAAATGTATGTTAAAACAATGCACAAGCGCAAAGGCATAAAAGTATGCCATTCTGGAAAGAACAGGATGGCCAGGGCATAACAGGTTTATAGAGAAGTAAAGGGAGAGAAGCTTGCAGTATAGACCACAACTCCGTCTGTTCTTTTAACTTCCAGTGATCTCTATAACTGTTTAGGAAATGGGGATTGTGTTGCACAATCCACTCCCAGGAAGATGATTTCACCAGGTACACCTGTGGACCCTGTGGATGGCTGTGTGTGTGTGTGTGTGTGTGTGTGTGTGTTTCTCATTTCTTATTGTTTTGTATAACTCTGAACATAGTAATCATAACTCTAAAATAGTAAATATGAACCAGAAAAAATGATTAAAAAAATTTACATTCTCTTTGGACAAAGATAAAACACCAAAGAGCCAATCAACACAAACAGGAACTACATTTTTACAGATATATGGGCAGTTAAATGCCCTGGTATAAGTTCCCACAGACAGGTAGCTGGTGGGTTAACAGGTATATGGCTTATGTTTAAAAATATGTAAAAGAAAAGGAATCTCTGAAATTTACTACGATAAAGAAAAAAACTCTTAAAAAGAAAAAGCCTAATGGAAAGAATTGCAATGAATATTAAGGCAATGTATAGAACAAGAAATACTGAGGCCAGTCTTGGAAAGAAACAACTTCAGTGATAATTGATAAACGAAAATTAGAACAGTAGTTAAATATGGCATTAATGAGTTTGTCTGATTTCAATTACAGAACAAATAAATGCCCATCCAAAATAGTATACTCTATAGTTCTTCCCTAAAGGTAACCACTTTTCAAGTATGGAATTTATTCCTCTGGACTTTAATCTATGAAATACACACACACACACACATGCATGCGCGCACACACACACACACACACACACACACACATCGGCATATCACTGAAATCTATGGACTTGTGATACTGGCTATTCCTATTTTTTCCTAAGAGGGAAGCCCTTGTTTTTTCTCCTACATATCATAGAGAGTTTTTCTTAAGGGCCTTTTAGGTGAGCACATGTAAATCTTTTGTGTTTTCTAAAATTACAAAACACAGATGTACCTATAATTTAATTAGCTATTTTTTGATAGATATTTAGGGTCTCCATATGTTTAATTATAACACAGTGATGAAATGATTTTCACACATTACCATTTGAGATAAAATCTTCACCCTTAAGATTGTCAAAAAAATTAAGTAAGTGATGATATATGGCATTACATGGACATAGGCAAACAAATATCTTCTTACATTCACTACTAGTAGGAGGATATTGGCAATAACCTCTTTTGAGGGCAATTTGGCAACATCTAGGAAAAAAAACTTGGAAGGAAACACACCAAACTCTTAGCTGAAGTTATTTCTGGGAAGAGGAGTTAGATTACAGGAGATGCAGTAATTTAGAAAGAATTTAACATTTTATTCTATGTAATGCCACATTGTTTAAATTTTTATAATTTTGTATCCCTTTATAAATAAAATAAGAAAAATAGAAAAATTCTATGATCACATACTTTTTGCCTATACATATTGTATACTTTCTTTTCCTCTTGAAAATTTACAAAGCTCATTAACACATTTCAACTCTGAGAAGCCCCAAGTTATTCAAATTTTGTGTAATTTATTCAAATAACTCTTATTAATCTGTCCATAATTGAGTATTTTTGTAAAACCCTTTAGAAAACCATGCTGATTGTTGAAGACTATCTGTGAAGCAGAGCTCTTCCCAAAAAGCAAAATTGTTCAAAATCAGTCACTCTCAAGTTTTCCACGAATTTCAGGTCCATGCCTTTAGATTCAATGCCAAACAACCTCTAAGGGCAAATGACACTTACCAGGTTGGCTTCGGTAATTAACTCTGTGCTTGATGAACTTTGTGTTTTAGGGCAGTGCCCATTCCTAACCACAAGTATGTGGTCTCTACAGGAGTCCTGCACAATGAAAATCACTTATGCTTAAAGGTGGCAGGAGTGTAAAGTTTTAAGCATGAACAAGATACAGTATAGTTTCTTCATTTTCTCAAACTACAGCTCCTTTCAGCTTGCCTCCCCTACCTCGGCTGCTGACATTCAAATTGACTTTTCGCATTTATAATAGCAGCTTCTGTCTTGTTTTTACCATTGTCCACTGAGACCACTGCTGTGATTTTCTGCTGATGTGCAAGATAGAAGAAAGTGTCTGGGAAAATGCACCACTTATTCCAGTCATTTTGCTAAAGGACACTCAAGTGTGGGCAAAGTCGTCAGAGAAAATGACAGAGAGCTGCATGCCGCTGTCAGGAATTGCTTCCTCATCAGTGGCTCAATTTTCAGAAGTGAGACCAAAAACGCATGTGCTCTCCAGCTTTCAGACGAAAAAGAAGTGAAGTACATGACATCTAAACTAAAGGAATGAGCCAGATTGGGGAAAAAAGAAAAAGTAACAAAAAGGAGGAAGGAAGGAAGAAAGGCAGCCTCCAGTGATACAGATCCCTGGATAGAAACCCCAAAGTTTTGAAAGACGATGTTAAACTTGATTCAAATGTAACGCAATGGCATTGAATGTCTTCTAATGTATTTTGTGCTCTGCATGTTCCAGGCAATGAGAGAAGGCAGAAAACCAAAGTGGAGAGTTCAGGAAAAGAATAAGAGCCATGATTTCAACAGAGTAGCTTGTAACCCAGAAGACAAAACAAATAGGAAAAAAAAAAAAGACACAGAGAAGGAAAGAGGGGGGTGTAGTTCCATGTTTTTCAAAATATGTTCCACTAAACAACAGTTTCTTAGGTGCTAATAGGTATTATGACAAAACAAACAACAACAACAAAAACAAGAACAAAAACTCAGAATCAATTAAAAAAAAAGCTCTGAGGTCAATTAAATCTTAAGCTTCTCAGGACCTATACTACGTAAATGTGTTTCTTGACTTTCCAAAAGGGAGATTTGAAATCTACATTTGAGAATGGAAATCATTTTTACTGACAGCCAGTCTATTAACACTGAGAGGCTATACTTTTGAGAAGCTGGTTAAGAGACATCAGAGTCCTCTAGTTCTGTCTGCTGCAGTCTAGTTAGTAGGACTTTGGACAAATTTCTGCCCTTCCCTGACTGAAATGTAGCCTTCCCATCTGTAAATAAACTTGCCCAAGATTGTCATGTTATCCTGTGATTCAAACATGATAGTACATGTCTAGGTTGTCACGGGGGTAGCACAAACTAGAATATTACCTTATTGGTCAGGCAATGTGTTCTCAGGCCACACCTTCTGGGAATGTTATAATGTAAATGGAAACAAACAAACACACAAAGCTTGATTCTGAATACCTATTGGATTTAATAGAAAAATTCAGGTTTGACATTTAGTGGCCATTAAGGCTTTCTACTTATAGTGCTTGCAAGTCTCTGATTAAACTATAGGTCACTATAGTAAACTATAGGTCACTACTGAGGCCCAGTAAACCTCCTAAATGCATGGGGCCCCTTTCTGTGAGGGCATTACATTTTGCCTCATCCTCATGGGAAATATCAACTTTCATCAGCTTCAGTATTTATGAATTACAAGCAGTTGAGCCATTAAACACACCTTAAATTTAAAACAGTAGAAATCATAAAAAGCATATTCCTAGACTATAATAGATTGAAATAGAACATTAATAACAGAAAGGTACCCAGAAAATTGCTAGGTACTTGGAAATTATAAACCTCTCTAAATAACACATGGATCAAAGAAGTCTCAAGATAAATTTAAAAAAATATACATTGAACAAAGTGAAACTGAAGATTTTACTCATCAAAAGTTGTGGGTTATAGCCAAAACAGTGCTTTAAGGGAAATTTATAGCATTGAATACATATATCAGGAAAGAAGATAGCTCTGAAATCAATAATATAAGCTTCCATTTTAGAGAACTAGAGAAAAATGAGTAATTTAAGCCTGAAGCAAGTAGAAAGAAGAACAAATAAATTTAGGACACAAATCAATAGCCATGAAACCGAGAAGACAATAGAGAAAAATCAACAAAACCAAAAAGTGATCTTATGGAAAGCTCAATGGTTTTGATAAAACTATGGATAAATAGATGTTGAGAATAGGTCAAACAAAACAAAATATACACTATTCATAAACTTCACAAAGACCTAACAGAGTAAGTTCTATAATTTTTTCCCTATAATTTCAGATAATGTAATGGAGATTATATGGTTAACCAGATTATTAGAATCTGAAGTACATATCAAAGGAAGGGACAGCTTTAAAAGAAGAAGAAGGCAAATATAATTTCATAAAGAGGGCAAATATTTGTTACATTGTAAAGGCCAGTTGTACATAAAGTGAAGAAAAATTTTTACCCCTGCTTTTTTGCCCAAGAGATTTTTTTCCTCATGGCATTTTTCTTGGAACTGAGTGCTGTTTATATCTCATTTTAAATCATGTAATATAAATATGAGTTTTAATAGTGGTGTAGTCCACTGGGGTCATACAATGACTAACAGAAAGTAGGCACAGATAACTCTTAACAGAGATAGACTATGTAAATCCAGGTACCATTCATGCTTTTTGGCTGAAAAACAACTGAAATTAATAAAGACTAACTTAGGGAGGAGCAAGATGGTGGAGGAACAGGAGACCTAAATATCATTGGGTCCCAGGAATTCAGCTAGATAATTACCAACCCATTCTGAACACCTACAAATTCAACAGGAGATAGAAAAAAAGAAGCACAGCAATTCCAAGACAAGAAAAGCGACCACTTTCCAGAAGGTAGAATGTGCGGAGAAGTAAATCCAAACTGACGGGAAGATAGACCTCAGGAATAGGGGCCAACTCCTTGCAAGGGGTAGAGCAGCAGAGCACAAAATCTGAACTTTTAGAAGTCTGCTCCCCTGAGAAACATTGCTCAAGATGTTAAGCGAGGGATGGCGCCCTCACGGGGACAGTGTGGCCTTAGGACTTATGGGGCCACAAAAGAACCAGGGGTTTCTGAGTGCAGCAGAGCTGCCAGGTATCAGAGTAGGAAGCCAGCTGCAGAGACGGAGCCAAGGAGTGCATTCTCAGCTCAGGGTTACCTTAAGTCGTGATCACAAATCAGGTCTCAACTGGTACCAAAAGATCAGGCTCATTCCCTGCATATTTTCAGACCACAGTGCTTTGAAGCTAGAACTCAACCACAAGAGGAAAGTTGGAAAGAACACAAATACATGGAGTCTAACAAGCATCCTACTAATGAATAAATGGATCAACCAGGAAATTAAAGATGAATTTTAAGAATTCCTGGAAACAAATGAAAATGAAAACACGACTGTTCAAAATCTTTGGGACATAGCAAAGATCGTCCTGAGAAGAAAGTATATAGAGATACAAGCCTTTCTCAAGAAATAAGAAAGGTGGGGCACCTGGGTGGCTCAGTGGGTTAAAGCCTCTGCCTTCGGCTCAGGTCATGATTCCAGGGTCCTGGGATCGAGCCCCGCTTCGGGCTCTCTGCTCCGCAGGGAGCCTGCTTCCTCCTCTCTCTCTGCCTAGTTGTGATTTCTCTCTGTCAAATAAATAAAAAATAAAAATTAAAAAAAAAATAAGAAAGGTGTCAAGTACACAACCTAACCCTATACCTAAGGGAGCTGGAGAAAGAACAGCAAAGAAAGCTTAAACCCAGCAGAAAAAAAAACCATAAAGATCAAAGCATAAATGAATGAAATAGAAACCAAAAGAACAGTAGACCAAATCAACAAAACTAGGAGCTTGTTCTTTGAAAGAATTAGTAAAATTGATAAATCCTGGCCAGACTTATCAAAAAGAAAAGAGAAAGGACCCAAATTAATAAAATAGTGAATGAAAAAGGAGAGACAACAACCAACACTAAAGAAATACAATCATTAGAACATATTATGAGCAACTATATACCAACAAATTTGACAATCTGGAAGATATGGATGCATTCCTAGAGACACATAAACTACCAAAAATAAGCCAGGAAGAAATAGAAAACCTGAACAGATGCATAACCAGTAAAGACATTGAAGCAGTCATCAAAAATCTCCCAACAAACAAGAGCCCATGGCCAGATGGTTTCCCAGGGGAATCCTACCAAGCATTTAAAGAATTAATATCTATTCTGAAACTGTTCCAAAAAGTAGAAATGGAAAGAACTTCCAAACTCACTTTATGAGGCCAGCACTACACTGATCCCAAAACCAGACAAAAACCTCATTCAAAAGAATTACAGACTAATATTCTTTTTTTATTTTTTTTTGCACCACACCCAGTGCTCCATGCAACATGTGCCCTCATTAATACCCACCACCTTGTTCCCCCAACGTCCGACCCCCCACCCCTTCTAGACCTTCAGGTTGTTCTTCAGAGTCCATAGTCTCTCATGGTTCACCTCCCCTTCCAATTTCCCTCAACTCCCTTCTCCTCTCCATCTCCCCATGTCCTCCATGTTATTTGTTATGTTCCACGAATAAGTGAAACCATATGATACTTGACTCTGCTTGACTTATTTCACTCAGCATAATCTCTTCCAGTCCCGTCCATGTTGCTACAAAAGTTGGGTATTCATCTTTTCTGATAGAGGCATAATACTCCATCGTGTATATGGACCACATCTTCCTTATCCATTCGTCTGTTGAATGGTATCTTGGTTCTTTCCACAGTTTGGCGACTGTGGCCATTGCTGCTATGAACATTGGGGTACAGATGGCCCTTCTTTTCACTACATCTGTATCTTTGGGGTAAATACCCAGTAGTGCAATTGCAGGGTCATAGGGAAACTCTATTTTTATTTTCTTGAGGAATCTCCACACTGTTCTCCAAAGCGGCTGTCCCAGCTTGCTTTCCCACCAACAGTGTAAGAGGGTTCCCCTTTCTCCACATCCTCTCCAACACATGTTGTTTCCCGTCTTGCTAATTTAGGCCATTTTAACTGGTGTGAAGTCGTATCTCAATGTGGTTTTAATTTGAATCTCCCTGATGGCTAGCGATGATGAACATTTTTTTCATGTGTCTGATAGCCATTTGTATGTCTTCACTGGAAAAGTGTTTGTTCATCAGACTAATATTCTTGCTGAACGTGGATACAAAATTCTCACCAAACTACTAGCCTATCTGATCCAACAGTACATTAAAAAGATTATTCTATGACCAAGTGGGATTTATTCCTGGGTTGCAAGTTTGGTTCAACATCTGCAAATCAGTGTGATACAATACATTAATAAAAGAAAGAACAGGAACCATATGGTACTCTCAATAGATGATGAAAAAGCATTTGACAAAGTACAGCATCCTTTCTTGATCAGAACCCTTCACAGTGTAGGGATAGAGGGTACATACCTCAATACCATCAAAACCATCTACAAAAAACCCACAACAAATATCATTCTCAATGGGGAAATACTGAGACCTTTTTGCCTAAGGTCAGGAACACGGCAGACCTGTCCATAATCACCATTACTATTCATCATAGTCCTATGAAGCATAGCTTCAGTAATCAGACAATCAGACAACAAAACAAATCAGTTTTGTAAAAACTGTAAAAGTAATCAGACAACAAAATCAAATAAAAGGCATCTGAATCAGCAAAGAAGAAGTCAAACTCTCACTCTTTGCAGATATGATGCTTTATGTGGAAACCTGAAAGACTCTGCTCCAAAACTGCTAGAACTCATACAGGGATTCAGTGAAGTGTCAGGATATAATGTCAATGCACAGAAATCATTTACATTTCTATATACAAACAGCAAGACAAAAGAAAGAGAAATTAAGGAGGTGATCTTATTTACAGTTGCACCCAAAACCATAAGATACCTAGGAATAAACCTAACCAAAGAGGCAAAGAATCTGTATTCAGAAAACTAAAAAGTACTCATGAAAGAAATTGAAGAAGACACAAAGAAATGGAAAAACATTCCATGCTCATGGATTGGAAGAACAAATATTGAGAAAATGTCTATACTACCTAAAGCAATCTACACATTTAATGCAATCCCTATCAAAATACCATTAATATTTTTTAACTAAATGGAAAAATAATCCTAAAATTTATATGGAACCAGAAAAGACCCCAAATAGCCAGAATATTGTAAAAGAAAATCAAAGTTGGCGGCATCACAATTCCAGACTTCAAGCTCTATTACAAAGCTTTTATCATTAAGACAGTATGATACTGGCACAGAAACAGACACAAAGATCAATGGAACAGAATAAAGAGCCCATAAATGGACCCTAAACTCTATGGTCAACTAATCTTTGACAAAGCAGGGAAGAATCTCCAGTGGAAAAAAGAAATTCTTCAACAAATGGTGTTGGGAAAATTGGACAGCCACATGCAGAAGAATGAAACTGGACAATTTCCTTATACTACACACAAAAATAGACTCAAAATGAATGAAAGACCTCAGTGTGAGACAGGAATCCATCAAAATCCTTGAGGAGAACACAGGCTGCAACCTCTTTGACCTCAGCCACAGCAACTTCTTCCTAGAAACATCACCAAAGGCAAGGGAAGCAAGGGCAAAAATGAACTACTGGGACTTCATCAAGATCAAAAGCTTTTGCACAGCAAAGGAAACAGTCAACAAAACCAAAAGACAACTGACAGAATGGGAAAAGATATTTTCAAATGACATATGAGATAAAGGGCTAGTATCCAAAATCTGTAAAGAACTTATCAAACTCAACACCCAAAAAACAAATAATCCAACCAAGAAATGGGCAGGAGACATGAACAGACATTTCTGCAAAGAAGACATCCAGGTGGCCAATAGACACATGAGAAAGTGGTCAACATCACTCCACATCAGGGAAGTACAAATCAAAACCTCAATGAGATATCACCTGACACCACTCATAATGGCTAATTAGGAGTCAGGAAACAACAGAGGTTGGTAAGAATATGGAGAAAGGGGAACCTTCCTACCCTGTTGGTGGGAATGCAAGTTGGTGCAGCCACTCTGAAAAACAGTATGAAGGTTCCTCAAAAAGTTAAAAATAGAGCTACCCTATGACCTAGCAATTGCACTACTAGGCACTGACCCTAAAGATACAAATGTAATGATCTGAAGGGGCACATGCACCCGAATGTTTATAGAGGCAATGTCCACAATAGCCAAACTATAGAAAGAACCTAGATGTCAATCAACAGATAAATTGATAAAGAAGAATTGGTATATATATATAGCAGCCATCAAAACCCCAAAATCTTGTCATTTGCAATGATGTGGATGGAACTAGAGGGTATATACTAAGTTAAATAAGCCAATCGGATAAAGACAATTATCATATGATCTCTCTGATATGTGGAATTTGAGAGGCAGGTCATGGGGTCGTGGGGGAAGTGAGGGAACAAATGAAACAAGATGGGACAAGGGAGGGAGACAAACCATTAGAGACTTAATCTCAGGAAACAAACTGAGGGTTGCTGGGGGTGGCAGGGTTGAGGGATAGCGTGGCTGGGTTATGGACATTGGGAAGGGTGTGTGCTATGGTGAGTGCTGTGAATTGTGTTAGACTGAGCATTCACAGACTTGTACCACTGAAGCAAATATTGCATTATATGTTAAATACATACATACATACATACATACATACATACATACATGCATGCATACATTCATACATACATAAAGGTTAACTTAAGAATTTAAGGTGCTAAGTTATGTGGTAAAAGAGAGATCACCAGATCTTTATGAGATTGACAATTAGGCTTGGCGTCTACTCTATCAGAATAAACATATAAATAACAGTTACTTAAAAGCCACTGAATGTACAAACTGCATCTTACCTCTAACTTCATCAAAATGGAGTCAGTCTATTTTCTCCTTTTCCAATCTAGCATCCAGATTCTGGGAAGGTACGTCACATAAGCAGACTCACAGCATGGCATGTATCCATGCTCTAGTTGCAAAAGAGGATGGAACTGTATCAGGCAGATTCAGTCTCTGCAATGGGATGCACGCTCAGCTGCTTGAAGTAGAGGACTTCCCTTTCTAAACATAGAAATGGAGGTGCGGTGTTTCAAGCTTGATAGTATTGCAAATGCCATCAGAATTCTAATTTTATTAAGTGTATAATTATTTTTAAAAGGCATTAAATCATATAATTACATCATGTTAAAGGTAAAAAGGACAACTGTGATAACAAGGATGGCAAATTTTATGTATTTTTAGTATATATAAACTGTTATTTTATATGTATATATGTATACATACATATATATAAATATAAAAACTGTTACTAAATGGGTGTGCATATATGTATATATGTGTGTGCATGCATGCCACCAATCTGAAGAGCCCCTTGCAGATAGAGCTAATTGGTACTGAATTTATTTTGTGCCCAGCCCAGATATAATCCTTATGATTACTATGATATAAGAACCTAATCCTAATCAATCAGAGTTGGCATTTAAGATAAAATCTACTTGCAAGCATAAAACCACATTATTGTTCAAATGAGAAATCAGAGATTGAAAAACCTTAAAGAACATTCTCAAGTTACTTAGCAAGACAGATCTTTAATGGGAAACTCGGGGCTTATGGCTAATAGCTAACATTTATCTCGCTTCTCAATCTACCAGTCACTATTCTGAGTGCTTTATGGGTAATAATGCATTTAATCCTCATAACAACCATATAAGATAAGCATTACTATAATTCTCACTTTATGAATATGATGACTGAAGCACAGAGTAGTAATTTATAGATTCAGGATTGGAAGCCAGGTAATCTAGATCAAGAATCCATGCTCTTCACCATGATGCTAAACTTCTCACAAAACTTAAAAGTACAAATTCTGGCCTTAATAACTACTCTTATCAAACTACTCTTCTCATCTAAAAATTAGTTCTCTTGTACACTCAGGATTTTCTTATAGTATCTCTTGGGTATTAAATATATGATGCATATATACATATATACTATATGAAACCAATTAGAAGTGAAGAATACAATAATTGAAATGAAAAGTACTTTAGAGGGACTCAACATCTGATTAGATGATACAGAAGAACAGATCAGTGATCTGGAAGACAGGGTAGTAGAAAGCACTCAAGATGGACAGCAAAAAAAGAAATCAGAATTTTAAAGATGAGGATAGGGACCTTTGAGACAGTGTCAGGTATACTATGCTTATATAATAGAGGTCCCAGAAGGAGAAGAGAAAAAGGGGTGAAAACTTATCTGAAGAAATAATAGCTAAAAACTTCTACATGATGGGATACCTATAAAAGACTCACTTTAGACCCAAAGATATGAACAGACGGATTACTAGAAACAAATGTGAATCATTAATCAAAAAACAAAAGTTCAGGACTAGATGGCTTCAAGTGAGAAACCTACCAAACATAAAAAGTAGAGTTAATACCTACTCTCGTCAAAGTATTTGAAAAAATAGAAGAGGAAGGAACGCTTTCAAGTTAATTAGAAGAGGCCAGCACTACCCTGATGCCAAAATTAGACAAACACACTACCAAAAAAAGGGAAAATTAAAGACCAGTATCCCTGATAAATGTAGGTGCAAAATCCTCAACAAAATATTAGCAAACTAAATTCAGTAACACCTGGGCACCTTGGGGACTCATTCAGTTCAGCGTCTGCCTTCAGCTGAGGTCATGATCCCAGAGTGGTGGGATTAAGCCCTGTGTCAGGCTCAGTGGGGCACCTGCTTCTTTCTCTCCCTTTGCCTGCCACTCTGCCTGCTTGTGCTCTCTCTCTTTCTCTGTCAAATAAAAAAATAAAAGCTTCACTAAATAAATAAATAAATAAATAAAAATTTTACTCTCATGTTTAAGAAGGAAAAAAAAGTCCCAAGACACAGGATTGTAATTTAGATTATCTCTGGATCTTAGTTTTTCTTATTTGTAAAACAAAATTAGAGGATATGCTTCTAAAATGTGTTCACGTGGTGCAAAAAACCTCTTATTAAGGGGATTTTTCAAATAATGTATTTAAGAATATTCAAGATATTTAATCAAAATAAATATCCAGGATGAGTGTAGGATATAGGGAGAATGTCAGAAATGGCACAAAGTCCTAAGTATTGAGGAGAGTAGTAATCAAACTATCTGATACTTGAGTGGGTAAGTGGGTAGGAGGGACACGAGAAAATATTAGAAAGAATAGTACCCGCAACTCACCCAGGGCCAGAAATAGTTTTTTCTCCCAAGCCAACCAGAAACACTTAATAATTCAAGGGGTACGAGGCAGGAAAATCATTAAGATCTTGCCTCAGTAGCATAGAATAAATTGACCCTGTACTAAATGATGTTATAGTCTTGCCTAATAAAGCCTAAAAATAAAACTTGAAAGTTTCATGCAGTTTCCAAGAAATTTAATTGCACATCAAAACAAAATTCAATAAAATTTATAGGATTACAAAAAATATCAAGCATCCAGAAAAAAAAAATTACAGTGTCTGACATCTATTCAAAAAATTGTCAGGCAGGGAGAGAACAGAAAAATACTACTCTCAGTGAGAGGGATAAAATTATCAAAACTGACCCAAATGTAAGCATTAACAGACAGATATTAAAAATTATTATTACTATATCCCATATGTTCAATAAATTAGAAGATTAATCATGTTAAATAAAGACAGGTAAGATATGAAAAAGACTCAAATAAAAACTCCAGACATGAAAACTACATTATCTAAGTATACATGTCATGAAAAATACACTGAATGGGATTACTTCAGATTAGACATTGCCAGAGAAGAGATTAGTAGTAAATTAAAGAATAGGAAAGGAAAGTATAAAAATGAAATACAGAAAGATACAAGGTCGGGCACCTGGGTGGTTCAGTGGTTTAAAGCCTCTGCCTTCAGCTCAGGTCATGATCCCAGAATCCTGGGATTGAGCCCTGCATCAGGCTCTCTGCTCAGCAGGGAGCCTGCTTCCCTTCCTCTCTCTCTGCCTACTTGTGATCTCTCTGTCAAATAAATAAATAAAATCTTAAAAAAAAAGATACAAGTTCAATATACAAAAATCAATTTTCTATATAATAGCAAGGAGTACTCAGAAATTGAAATTAATACACAAATGACAAAAACCAAATGAAATGATTCCCAACATCATTCATCATTGGGGAAATCCATATTTAAACCACAATGAGATAACACTAAACACTTATTAGAATGCCATTAATTCAGTACCATCCCTAGTGTTAGTTAGGATGTGGATCAACTAGAAGTTTCATGAAGATATTTGCTCGATTATTCACACATCAGAAAGGACCTCCTTGACCATCATGTCAACTTATTTTTTCTACATGAAAACTTTGGCATAAAGTTTAGTGACTGACATTCAGATATCTTCACAAAACCTACTGTAAGCTTCCAGATGACCCTTAATGATTCTCCCTGTGCTGTCTCAGTCTTGAATGAGGGGAAAGGAAGTGTTTGGTACTATATTCTGTAGATTTTTGCAGATAAATTAAAATATAGTTCTCATTTCCACAGCAAGACTGAGAAAAGGTTCTAGTCTACTATTTCTGTTAAATTATACATATAGATTTAAATACATGCTATTTTATCGTGATAAATGCCTTTTATAGCATTTACCTATATGCTATAAAAGGCATTTATCACGATAAAATAGCATGTATTTAAACAGGAATCATGACTTGATATGCATAACTGTTTGTCACTGATAACCTTAAAGGATAAAGCATCAAGGTGGCCTGTATTTTTTTCAGGTAACGTTCTGCAGCTTACCCAATTTCAGATGAGTCAAGGTAGTTACCTTTCATATAGGTCTATGAGCCATAGCTGAACAGATTACTGCTTCTAACTCTAATGATTTTTTATCCTCCAGAGTAACCACTTCCAAACTCCTGCTCACCTTATTGATTTAAGTCAATGAAATACAAGTTATAAGAACTCAGTGAGAAACTAGGGATGAAAGCAATTTCAAGGATGGGGCTAAAACATTGACCTTGGACCCAATCAGTTCCTAGTATTCTTTTTTTTTTTTCCATTTTATTTATTTTTTCAGCATAACAGTATTCATTCTTTTTGCACAACACCCAGTGCTCCATGCAAAACGTGCCCTCCCCATTACCCACCACCTGTTCCCCCAACCTCCCAGCCCTGACCCTTCAAAACCCTCAGGTTGTTTTTCAGAGTCCATAGTCTCCCATGGTTCGCCTCCCCTTCCAAATTTTTTTTTTTAATAAACATATAATGTATTTCCATCCCCAGGGGTACAGGTCTGTGAATCACCAGGTTTACACACTTCACAGTTCCTAGTATTCTTATTTCAAAAAGAAAAACACTGATATGCTTCTGGTTTTGTTTTTGTTTATTTGTTTTGTAGGGGCAGGGTAGTTAAGTGACTTCTAGGCTATCTGCTTGAAATTCTCCTAAGAGGCCCCATGACAGTTTTAGCAACTCTTGGAGTACAGTTTGAAAACACAAATATGATGCAATTTTCATTTTATAAACTCAGAAAAGTTAAGTGACTTATAAATATTCACATAGCTAGTGGTAATTTTTCTAACAAGGCGTCTTCTGTAACCAGTCCCCTCTTAACATTCCGTGAAGTGGATGTACTTTCCATGTTGGCTCTCTAGACTCAGCTCACGTCTCGTTGATTCTCAGTAACTCATGCCATCAAAACAGGAATACCTACCTTGGTAAAAAAGGTAGCAGACTGCCTAACCTACCAAGAGACTCAGGCTTTAGAGCAGTCTGATATTTTCTTCTGCACCATGAGTCTTTATTCAGATGACATCCCTTAGTTGTATCTTACCTTACCTGAAGCTTATCCAGTCATTGCCTCTCTGAGATTCAGTCAGACTCTGTCTTGTATACATTAAATGCTCAGAGGCTAAATTAGAATGATAAGTATGTCTTGATTGACAGGCCAGCTACAACCTATTGGAAATGACTGCATGGGGCTGTTTGTTTGTTTGTTTGTTTGTTTTTCTTTTTTTAAACAATTATGAATCGGTATCCAAACTCACAAGAAAAGAATTTCATGACTGGATAACAAAGAATGCTATGACCTCTAGACAGTTATATTTTGGCACTCATGCCATCTACATGCCCCAGTTTTCCTGAATCTTATAAGAACCCCTAGAAGGCAGAGCATTAATATCATATAACTACCTTTCCTGATTAAGTAACCAGCTCCCTGAACTTTTACAATGACTCTTGGCTCCACACTAGTTACTCTTCTAGGCTCTGAACTTCTCACTCCTTGCCTCACTCCACTCTCCTTCTGTCTTAATTTTCAGGCCAACTACTGATGCTTTTTCCTCTGAGTTTTGGTATATTTAGCTTCTTAATCTTTTGCAGACTTAATGTCCTGCCTCGGGGACATAGCATTCAACTATTTTGTGCATTAGAGTTACATGTGAATATTTTCCAAAATATGTATTCCCAAAGAATCTGACACATTGAATTTATAATATAGCCTGAGATTTCATTTGTTTTAGAAGTTGCCTAGGTAAATTAGTAACATGAAAGAAATAAGAACCATTACCATAAGCCATATTTCTATTCAGATTTCCTCAAATTCAAGTGTTTGAAACCTTATGGCTACCACTGGGACTGGACAGTTTTGAAGCTAGGAGAGAGAATATGGATGTTAATGTGTATCAACCTTCCTAAAAACAATGTTACAAATGTAGTCAAATTCCGTTTATGTAAACTAACTAGAAAAAAAGTAGAGGGGATTTATGTCATCAGAAATTTGTTCAGTATGGTGTGTTGAGTTTCACTTGTTTCTCACTCTGTAAGACACAAAAATAGCTTAAGAAACTACACACTGGGCCCAACCCATGGAGTGATCACTTTCCTCCCCTTGCCCTCAATATGAGGGAGCACTTCAAGCCTCTTTCCTTGGACACCCTCATCCCTTTCTGTCTAACCCCGAGGAAAATACACAGGAGGGGTGCTGCCCCGGGCCCTTCCATACCCAGAGTACAGCTGGGTGCTGGCTGCTCTTCCTGGCCAGCGTGCAGTAAGGCATTTCCCTTCTCCAGAGTCCCGTTCACTTTCTCAGAAACAACTTGGCAAAATCGGCATTGGACATCTTGGGTGCCTCGGTGGCTGCTGAGGTGGTGACTGCTGGCTGCGGAGCAGGGCCGTTCTCCGCCTGGGCAACTGTCACACTTGGGCGCTGCAGGGCACGAGGCAGCAGGGAGAGCTGGGTTCTCCCCTTCCCTCGCGCTGAGGTATCTGGTCATGTTAGAGTACAAGCAAGCTACCAAAGATGACCCGTGTCATATCAAAAGACCACAAAAGAAGATGACAATTTGCGCATCACAGTAACTATACAAGGAATAATGACTGAAAATACATAAACTACATTTTTTAATCTATGAGTTCAAAATAATGCCCCACCCAAAAAAAACCCTCGAAGTCATCTTTGAAGACATTTATCACTATTCTGTAAATAAAAAGAAGGGCTCAAGCACGTGCCCTGCCCTTCCCATACTAATCATATTTCAGGTAACCAAATAGTTGATAAGAGAAAATTCTTCTTTACAGAAGGATACTAGATAATGGGCACAGAGGGAATGACTGAACTAGGGAAACATCATTTTTGCAGTCTCCAGTAAAATAATGGATATAGGTGCCCATCATTTGGTGAACATTCACAGAGAAATTTGTACTAGAAGGAACAAGCCAAAAAAACCCTTAACCCATGGATCGTAACATAATTAATATTTAGACAATTGTCTTAAAAAACACAAAATACCAAGGCTCATGCAGGAAGAAAGATAACTTAAGTAGCCCTCTATCTATAGAAGAAATTGAAGCTGTAATTAAAAACCTTCCCACAGGGGTGCCTGGGTGGCTCAGTGGGTTAAGCCGCTGCCTTCGGCTCAGGTCATGATCTCGGGGTCCTGGGATCAAGTCCCGCATTGGGCTCTCTGCTCGGCAGGGAGCCTGCTTCCCTCTCTCTCTCTGCCTGCCTCTCTATCTACTTGTGATCTCTCTCTATCAAATAAATAAATAAAAAATCTTTAAAAAAAAAAAACAAAAAACCTTCCAAAAAAATAAAAAAGAAATTTGTTCAGATGATAAATAAAATTTGTACTCCATAAATTTTAAATGAAATGTGCTCTAGTTCTATTTTCTAGAATAACTTTGAAGTTATATGTATAAATATTTATATAACTATAGATAACTGTCATGATTTATCCAGAATTTGAAAAGGCAATTCAGATCCATTAGGATAGTATACTTTCAACAAATATATTTTTAATGAAATAAATAGTAGATTTTTTATTTCATAATCATTAGACTAAGCTTGCTTCGATGAAGAAGCAAGAATATTTGCAATTGAAAACAGTTCAGGGAAAGTAGTCATAGCAGTGGTGTAGTAGTACTAGTGGTATTAGTACTAGAGCCAGTAGTTTATGATACTACATATAGAAACAGTATACAGTGTACTTGAAAATATTAACCCAGAACAACCATAAAAAAAATGGTAAGAGAATGGAAAAACTATAAGAAAAAAAAACATGACAAAAACAAAAGTCAAATTTCAAAATATTTTAAGAACCATTATTAGTGGTAGTAGTATTAGAATTGCTGTTCAGAGCCTATTGTGTGTAAAAAGTGAAATAAAGTAATGTATAATTATTGGATATTCTAATTCTGTCATCCCATTGCTCTTGAGAACCCAGATTTTATGTGAAAGAAAGTACATGTAAATTAGAAGGTAAGTTAAAATTTTTTTTTTTTTTTTAAGATTTTATCTATTCATTTGACAGAGAGAGATCACAAGTAGACAGAGAGGCAGGCAGAGAGAGAGAGGGGGAAGCAGGCTCCCCGCCGAGCAGAGAGCCCGATGCGGGACCCGATCCCAGGACCCCGAGATCATGACCTGAGCCGAAGGCAGCGAAAATTTTTGTGGTCTTGAACCTGAATTGAAAATATCAATCTCAAAATATGCATATATAGCCTGGTTCTTTCCACTAAAAAGACCAAGTGACAATAACCAATCTAGTAATAATGAACATGCCTAAGTTCTTGAAAATAAATAGAAGGCAGGAAATAAGGAAGAAAAGAAAGAAGGGAAAAAATAAAGAGAGGGAGGAGGGACAGAGGGAGAGACAAGGAGAGAGAAAATATTTTTCTCTCAAATTTTAATTTGTTTCCATTTTTTTTTTAAGTAGGTTCCATGCCCAGTGTGGAGCCCAACATAGGGCCTGAAATCATGACTCTGAGATCAAGAGTCAGGTGCTTAACCGACTGAGCCACCCAGGTACCCCCCCAAAGTATTTTTGAAATAATAATAGCAGTCATTGCAAAGTGCTGGAGCTGTTCAAATATGTTTAAATCCATGAATTCTTAATGACATTTTAAAAAATTACCTTATAAGAAATACAGGTAAGTAAGTATATTGAAAAAAAAAAAAACATTTATTCTGACTTTTCTACATGTTTTCCTACATACTTTTCTGCATTGTTCCACCAGGTAACCAAATAGTAGAGGGAGGAGGTGGGGGAAACATTTCCTTGTGAAGTTATTATAACTCATAAAGAAAAATTAAGTGATTAAAATGTCACCATGTTGCAACTCAAGGTAATTACTGGATGTGGGGATTGATTGTCAACATTTTCTAACATCACCAAAAGAGGCAGACATTGTGTTTTTTCTACAGTCTTGCAATATACTACCTACAATTTTGTCAGAGAAATATTTCGTAAAAGTAATTCAGTCTCTAGCCTCTTGTTTTTGCTCACGATTATGCCTAACAAATATTTTTACTACATAGTACACCAAAGTGAAAGAAAAAGCTATAAAACAGATTTCTAGTCCTACTCTGTAAGTTTTGGCACTTGTAAAATGAACCATTTGCACTAAATGTTATCTCTCTGTGTTTGTATGTATGTGCATGTGTGTGTGTGTATTCCATTTTTATTTATTTTTTTAAATATTTTATTTATTTGACAGAGACAGAGAGATCACAAGTAGGCAGAGAGGGAGGGGGAAGCAGGCTCCCTACTGAGAAGAGAGCATGATGCTGGGCTTGATCCCATGACCCTGAGATCATGACCTGAGCCGAAGGCAGAGACTTAATCTACTGAGCCACCAGGCACCCTGACCATTTTTAGAACATTCTAGTATATTACTTTCTTTTTGGTTTTATTTGAGTATCAGGTGAGTAATACAGAATTTCCATGTAGACCCATTTTCATCACATTTTGCACTATGAAAATCATTTCATACATATTATTCCACTTAATCTTCAAAGCACTATTTATAGGCAGATCAGAGCCATCACAGACTACAAAGCACACTCGACTTAAGCAGACTGGGGAGTAAACTGGTGTAGTAAGGCTTGAAAATATGTCTTGTTGCTCATTTAGCAAAACAAAAACAAAACACTTTTTCACATTGTATTTGAAGATTCAACCTGGAGAGAATAAAAACACTTGCCCCTTCTTTAAAAAGGAAATTCAGACATTCACATTTCTAATAACCATAATTATCATTGAGGAACAGCAAAATTACTTTATTTAGTTTTGGGGTTTTTTTGAAGGATGGCAGCCTTAGGTGACTTAGTGCATTTAAAGCTCAGAATGGGGGAGATATAAGAGATGTGAGATTTGCAGGAAAAGAATTCTGGGGAGAAGAAACAGGGATATAAAGTACCGATTAGGTCCACAGTTTTGGATATCTGGGCCCCATCCCTGAAAGAGGCTTCATGGCTTATCCTTGACCTGAGAAGTGTTAGATCCAGGACACTCATACAAGTAAGGATCGCTGTGAAGAGTATTATCACAATGCCCAGAGGCTGTGCTGGATCAGAGAAAAATCCCACATTTCCAACCCAAATCCTTCTTGGCTAAGCAATCAGCAGTTCAGTGGGTGGGAACTTCATTGTATTTATGGTTTAAAATCTCTCTTAAAAAAAATAAAGATTTTATACATTTCTTTGAGAGGAGAGAGAGAAAGCATGAGCAGGGGTGAGCAAAAGAGACAGACACCCCACTGAGTCGGGAGCATAGTGCAGGGTTCCATCCCAGGACCTTGGGATCATGACCTGAACTGAATGGAGACACTTAACCCGCTGAGCCACCCAGGTTTCACTTTCTAGAGGTGCAGTATTTGAGTGGAAGCATTGCAGTTCTTGGGCCTAACCATTTGACTTTTCAATGAGGAAGCTGCCATCTGCTTGCTGCAAACACAGATACTTGTAAACCTTCAGGAACTATTCAAAGGGGTAAGTGTTAGAGAGGAACACCATTCCGATTTATTTCTTGGACAGTAATGCACCACTAGGAAACCCTAAGCTGATAGTAGAGGATAGTATTTACCCCTATAGAACTGGGAGTTGGCAGTGCTGGGCTAAGAATAGGTGAGCTAAACATATGAGGTGGTGTCCTTAAGGAGAATATCAACATTTCAACTATTCTATCTGAGGGACTTGGACAAGGTCCAGCAGGCTTCAGCAAACAAAAATTCTCGTACTATAGCTAGCCTCAAGACAACTTGGAGTTTCAAGTATGAGAATATGTACAGTGAAGTCGGTATCATTATCTCTTTGTAGGGTTATAAAAAAAACATTTTCTTATTTTGTTTTTTAGAAAGGACTCAAGATGGTGACTGGGTTTTAGGATTCAGGCAGCCCTGGGTTTATGATATAGTTACATGGGATCCTGTGCTGGGAAGGGCTCAGTACTCAGTTTAATGCTCTTCTGTGGTCATCTCCAAATCCCCAGAAGAAATAATGCCTAACACAGAGGAAATGAGCATGGAATGGAATGGAATAAAACCGAGCTGTAGACCAAAACCTTCGGTGGTTGCAGTTTTATAGATTTGGTGTTAGCAGGAACTTGCTAGATAGGCAGGACAAGTCTTGTTTGTCCCCATTATGCAAATGAAAAAGTAGACTTTGATTAAGGAACCCAATCAAATTTACTTCAGTGATATTAGCCGTTACCAGATTTCAGTTCTCAGTATTCTAGACCAATTCTGTCACACCGTCTCCTAAATTAATGACATTTTACTGAACTGAAAATGCATCACCAACTCATTTGTTTGGTGATGAGGATCTGAACATCATTGCTGGATCTTTGTAAGGAAGCTCAGTGAAAGTGAGGTTCATGTATCAAAACCAAGAAAGGCTGTGGAGTCTTCATTTCTGATGATTCCAGTCTTCCAAGACATATGAAGGGGGAAATGAGCTATATGATGTTGTCTTCACTTCATTGTCTTTCATTATTGAGCAATTCAAACCCATGAACTTTTCTGGGTTAGAATATTCCTAGGACATGAGAACAAGCTGTGATGAATATTAAAAAAAAGTCTAGCTTCATCATTTTGTCATATTAATCAATTAAAAAAATAGGCTCTTAGTAATTTCTTTTTCATTATTGCACATTACCAATCTTTAAAAAATATAGCTTCTCTTCTCTATGGCTTAAGATTCTGTCTAGTGAGTTGAACAACTGAATAATTATCCAGTTAGTTGAATCAGGATAGACTATTGATCTACTTAATATTGCCTGAAATGTATCTGTTAGATTAAAACTGATTGAGAGGGGGGCGCCTGGGTGGCTCAGTGGGTTAAGCCTCTGCCTTCTGCTCCGGTCATGATCTCAGGGTCCTGGGATCGAGCCCCGCGTCGGGCTCTCTGTTCAGCAGGGAACCTGCTTCCCTTCCTCTCTCTCTGCCTGCCTCTCTACCTACTTGTGATCTCTGTCTGTCAAATAAATAAATAAAATCTTTAAAAAAAAACTGATTGAGAGCCCAAAGGCTATTTGGCTATGTGAAAAACATGATAAAATTTATCTCTTTAAAATTTATGTCTCCACCAAAGACAGTGTGATTCTTCCCTGCAGAGGTTTGTTCTCCTTCATGTATATGACTAGATTATTCTGAGTGAGGCTTGCTTCTAGATCAGAGCTTGCAACCTTGGCTGCAGTTTAGAATCACTTGAGAAGCTTTAAAACACAGGGATGCCCAGTCTGCACAGCAGACCAGTTAAAGCAGAATATGTCAAGGAGATATCCAGGAATCAATATATTATTTAAAAACCCCACAGATAATTCTAACAGACAAACAAGATAACCATTGCCCTAAACTCTCTTTGACAGCAGAAAATTTAGAATATTTCATACTCTCCTCTATTTTTTAAATTAATTATTTATTATTTATTTTTTTATAAACATATAATGTATTTTTATCCCCAGGGGTACAGGTCTGTGAATCACCAGGTTTACACACTTCACAGCACTCAGGATAGCACATACCCTCCCCAATGTCCATAACCCCACCCCCTCTCCCAACCCCCCTCCCCCCAGCAACCCTCAGTTTGTTTTGTGAGATTAAGAGTCACTTATGGTTTGTCTCCCTCCCAATCCCATCTTGTTTCATTTGTTCTTTAAATGAGCATCTCCTGTCTGAGCATGCATACTTCCATGCCATGGCTATTTGTGAAAATTGATTCAGTTTTACGTTGGTTCATCTGTGGACAATTGCTTAGATGTGTCTAATTTGTCACTAGTATAATAGGCCAGGCCAGGCAAAGCAGTGACAGCAAAACTCGAGTCTGTCCCCACTTCCACCTCACTCTCTTCCTCTCTAGCTATTGTCAACCTGCTTCTTCTATAGTTCTTTCTCTACCAGAACACAAGAAGCTTTATATCTCCATGTAGACCAGGATTCCAGCCTCTGCCCTTGAAAGATTTGTTGGTTCTGCTTTTACTAGCAAATTCAACTTCATTTTCCCCTTTGGACTTTGCTATGGTTCCATTCAGTGTCCCCCACCATTTCTGGAGATACTTTCCTTACCTCATATTTGCCAGCAGAGAAACCTAAATCCTGACCCTAGCCACATAACTGGCATTCACCTGAATCCTTTGGGGAAAATTATATAAATTCAATCCAGTCCAAAATCAGAGACCTCTTTAGAGGATTGGGAAAACTAACAGAAGAAGCAAACTGCTTTAATACATGACTCTCAGTAAAGCAAATTGAAAAATCTCCTTTGACTTCTTACTTAATGACAAATGATAAATTTAGGCTTTGAAGGTTCTTATTCTATAGCTTATACAGGCCAAGAAAGAGAGCCAAACTATTGCTCATTCCACCTTACGTCAAAAATCCAATGTTCTTAACTAAAAGGCATACCAGAGTTTAAATACCACAGAGCTGTATAAAATAAAATGCTGTGTAAAATAGAAGAAGGTAATATGTACAATGGAAAGAGACTTATGTTGGGTCTCTAACATTGCAGTGACCTATAATTCAGATTATAAATTCCAAGGTAGGGTAGCCCCCTGAGGTATTTGTGAAGCTATTGTCAAGCCAAATGATGCCTAATCAAGTTGCAGAAAGTAGTATTTAGGACTTAGTTGGCAGAAATACAGAGTCCTCCACGATGAATCTATACTGCGTAGTACCCCAAGAAGTGCCTGGGATATGGGTCACTGATGTCAAAACTTTTCCCCAGGTGAAATGGAATGCAAAGTGACAGGTCTTTAGCCAAGTGAAATAGAGTTCATAATATGGTTTCCCAGCTCCTCTAAAGGAGGAAAGGGGGCAGCAAATCTAGTATAATTAATTCCAGGTCAAATCAGGTAACTAAGTTTCTTAATGTCTTCAGTGGCTCAACATGACCTGTGTCAGCCTGGGGTACAACATGTAGTACAGATGCCCCAATGAAATCTATTTAAAGATTGAAGTTAGAGCTGTTCTTCATAAAGTTTTGACTTGCTTTTCTCTCTCCACATTTATACACGTTGTAGTTGTCATTGTGTACGTGTGAGCAGGTTTCTTTGGAAAAGCATAGCACTGGGTGTGATGCATAAACAATGAATCTTGGAACACTGAAAAAATAAAATAAAGTTAAAAAAAAGAAAAACATAGAAAGGGAAGGGTATTATCATTTAGCCAATGACACAGTATGTCAGATACTTCTAGGTATTTTATTGATTTTTTTCCATTTTATTTATTTTTTCAGCGTAACAGTATTCATTCTTTTTGCACAACACCCAGTGCTCCATGCAAAACGTGCCCTCCCCATTACCCACCACCTGTTCCCCCAACCTCCCAGCCCTGACCCTTCAAAACCCTCAGGTTGTTTTTCAGAGTCCATAGTCTCTTATGGTTCGCCTCCCCTTCCAAATTTTTTTTTTAATAAACATATAATGTATTTTTATCCCCAGGGGTACAGGTCTGTGAATCGCCAGGTTTACACACTTCACAGCACTCACTATAGCACTTACCCTCCCCAATCCATAGCCCCCTCCCCCTCTCCCAATCCCACCTCCCCCCAGCAACCCCCAGTTTGTTTTGTGAGAATAAGAGTCATTTATGGTTTGTCTCCCTCCCAATCCCATCTTGTTTCATTTATTCTTCTCCTATCCCCCTACCCCCCCATGTTGCTTCTCCATGTCCTCATATCAGGGAGATCATATGATAGTTGTCTTTCTCCGATTGACTTATTTCACTAAGCATGATACGCTCTAGTTCCATCCACGTCGTCGCAAATGGCATGATTTCATTTCTTTTGATGGCTGCATAGTATTCCATTGTGTATATATACCACCTCTTCTTGATCCATTCATCTGTTGATGGACATCTAGGTTCTTTCCATAGTTTGGCTATTGTAGACATTGCTGCTATAAACATTCGGGTACACGTGCCCCTTCGGATCCCTATGTCTGTATCTTTAGGGTAAATACCCAGTAGTGCAATTGCTGGGTCATAGGGTAGTTCTATTTTCAACATTTTCAGGAACCTCCATGCTGTTTTCCAGAGTGGTTGCACCAGCTTGCATTCCCACCAACAGTGGAGGAGGGTTCCCCTTTCTCCGCATCCTCGTCAGCATCTGTCATTTCCTGACTTGTTAATTTTAGCCATTCTGACTGGTGTGAGGTGATATCTCATTGTGGTTTTGATTTGTATTTCCCTGATGCCGAGTGATGTGGAGCACTTTTTCATGTGTCTGTTGGCCATCTGGATGTCTTCTTTGCAGAAATGTCTGTTCATGTCCTCTGCCCATTTCTTGATTGGATTGTTTGTTCTTTGGGTGTTGAGTTTGCTAAGTTCCTTATAGATTTTGGATACTAGCCCTTTATCTGATATGTCATTTGCAAATATCTTCTCCCATTCTGTCAGTTGTCTTTTGATTTTGTTAACTGTTTCCTTTGCTGTGCAAAAGCTTTTGATCTTGATGAAATCCCAATAGTTCATTTTTGCCCTTGCTTCCCTTGCCTTTGCCGTTGTTCCTAGGAAGATGTTGCTATGGCTGAGGTCGAAGAGGTTGCTGCCTGCATTCTCCTCAAGGATTTTGATGGATTCCTTTCTCACATTGAGGTCCTTCATCCATTTGGAGTCTATTTTCGTGTGTGGTGTAAGGAAGTGGTCCAATTTCATTTTTCTGCATGTGGCTGTCCAATTTTCCCAGCACCATTTATTGAAGAGGCTGTCTTTTTTCCATTGGACATTCTTTCCTGCTTTGTCGAAAATTAGTTGACCATAGAGTTGAGGGTCGATTTCTGGGCTCTCTATTCTGTTCCACTGATCTATGTGTCTGTTTTTGTGCCAGTACCATGCTGTCTTGATGATGACAGCTTTGTAATAGAGCTTGAAGTCCGGAATTGTGATGCCACCCACTTTGGCTTTCTTTATCAATATTCCTTTGGCTATTCGAGGTCTTTTCTGGTTCCATATAAATTTTAGGATTATTTGTTCCATTTCTTTGAAAAAAATGGATGGTATTTTGATAGGGATTGCATTAAATGTGTAGATTGCTTTAGGTAACATAGACATTTTCACAATATTTATTCTTCCAATCCAGGAGCATGGAACATTTTTCCATTTTTTTGTGTCTTCCTCAATTTCTTTCATGAGTACTTTATAATTTTCTATGTATACATTCTTAGTCTCTTTGGTTAGGTTTATTCCTAGGTATCTTATAGTTTTGGGTACAATTGTAAATGGGATTGACTCCTTAATTTCTCTTTCATCAGTCTTGTTGTTGGTGTACAGAAATGCAACTGATTTCTGTGCATTGATTTTATATCCTGACACTTTACTGAATTCCTGTACAAGTTCTAGCAGTTTTGGAGTGGAGTCTTTTGGGTTTTCCACATATAGTATCATATCATCTGCGAAGAGTGATAGTTTGACTTCTTCTTTACCAATTTGGATGCCTTTAATTTCTTTTTGTTGTCTGATTGCTGAGGCTAGGTCTTCTAGTACTATGTTGAATACCAGTGGTGATAATGGACATCCCTGCCGTGTTCCTGACCTTAGTGGAAAAGCTTTCAGTTTTTCTCCATTGAGAATGATATTTGCGGTGGGCTTTTCATAGATGGTTTTGATAATATTGAGGTATGTGCCCTCTATCCCTACACTTTGAAGAGTTTTGATCAGGAAGGGATGCTGTACTTTGTCAAATGTTTTTTCAGCATCTATTGAGAGTATCATATGGTTCTTGCTCTTTCTTTTATTAATGTGTTCTATCACATTGATTGATTTGCGGATGTTGAGTCAACCCTGCAGCCCTGGAATAAATCCCAGTTGATCGTGGTGAATAATCCTTTTAATGTACTGTTGAATCCTATTGGCTAGTATTTTGGCGAGAATTTTTGCATCTGTGTTCATCAAGGATATTGGTCTGTAGTTCTCTTTTTTGGTGGGATCCTTGTCTGGTTTTGGGATCTGGTGATGCTGGCCTCATAAAATGAGTTTGGAAGTTTTCCTTCCATTTCTATTTTTTGGAACAGTTTCAGGAGAATAGGAATGAGTTCTTCTTTAAATGTTTGGTAGAATTCCCCTGGGAAGCCGTCTGGCCCTGGGCTTTTGTTTGTTTGGAGATTTTTGATGACTGTTTCAATCTCCTTACTGGTTATGGGCCTGTTCAGGTTTTCTATTTCTTCCTGGTTCAGTTGTGGTAGTTTATATGTCTCTAGGAATGCATCCATTTCTTCCAGATTGTCAAATTTGTTGGCGTAGAGTTGCTCATAGTATGTTCTTATAATTGTCTGTATTTCTTTGGTGTTAGTTGTGATCTCTCCTCTTTCATTCATGATTTTATTGATTTGGGTCCTTTCTCTTTTCTTTTTGATGAATCTGGCCAGGGGTTTATCAATCTTATTGATTCTTTCAAAGAACCAGCTCCTAGTTTCATTGATTTTTTCTATTGTTTTTTTTGGTTTCTATTTCATTTATTTCTGCTCTGATCTTTATGATTTCTCTTCTCCTGCTGGGTTTAGGGTTTCTTTCTTGTTCTTTCTCCAGCTCCTTTAGGTGTAGGGTTAGGTTGTGTATTTGAGACCTTTCTTGTTTCTTGAGAAAGGCTTGTACCGCTATATATTTTCCTCTCAGGACTGCCTTTGCTCTGTCCCACAGATTTTGAACTGTTGTGTTTTCATTATCATTTGTTTCTATGAATTTTTTCAATTCTTCTTTAATTTCCTGGTTGACCCATTCATTCTTTAGAAGGATGCTGTTTAGTCTCCATGTATTTGGGTTCTTTCCAGCTTTCCTCTTGTGATTGAGTTCTAGCTTCAGAGCATTGTCGTCTGAAAATATGCAGGGAATGATCCCAATCTTTTGATACTGGTTGAGACCTGATTTGTGACCCAGGATGTGATCTATTCTGGAGAAGGTTCCATGTGCACTAGAGAAGAATGTGTATTCTGTTGCTTTGGGATGAAATGTTCTGAATATATCTGTGATGTCCATCTGGTCCAGTGTGTCATTTAAGGCCTTTATTTCCTTGTTGATCTTTTGCTTGGATGATCTGTCCATTTCAGTGAGGGGAGTGTTCAAGCCCCTACTATTATTGTATTATTATTGATGTGTTTCTTTGATTTTGTTCTTAATTGGTTGATATAGTTGGCTGCTCCCACGTTAGGGGCATAGATATTTAAAATTGTTAGATCTTCTTGTTGGACAGACCCTTTGAGTAGGATATAGTGTCCTTCCTCATCTCTTATTATAGTCTTTGGCTTAAAATCTAATTGATCTGATATAAGGATTGCCACCCCAGCTTTCTTCTGATGCCCATTAGCATGGTAAATTGTTTTCCACCCCCTCACTTTAAATCTGGAGGTGTCTTCGCATCTAAAATGAGTTTCTTGTAGGCAACATACTGATGGGTTTTGTTTTTTTATCCATTCTGATACCCTGTGTCTTTTGATTGGGGCGTTTAGCCCATTAACATTCAGGGTAACTATTGAGAGATATGAATTTAGTGCCATTATTAGCCTGTAAGGTGACTGTTACTGTATATTGTCTCTGTACCTTTCTGATCTACTACTTTTAGGCTCTCTCTTTGCTTAGAGGACCCCTTTCAATATTTCCTGGAGACCTGGTTTGGTGTTTGCAAATTCTTTCAGTTTTTGTTTGTCCTGGAAGCTTTTTATCTCTCCTTCTATTTTCAATGATAGCCTAGCTGGATAGAGTATTCTTAGCTGCATGCTTTTCTCGTTTAGTGCTCTGAATATATCATGCCAGCTCTTTCTGGCCGGCCAGGTCTCTGTGGATAAGTCTGCCGCCAATCTAATATTTTTACCATTGTATGTTACAGACTTCTTTTCTCGGGCTGCTTTCAGGATTTTCTCTTTGTCACTAAGACTTGTAAATTTTACTATGAGGTGACGGGGTGTGAACCTATTCTTGTTGACTTTGAGGGGGGTTCTCTGCATCTCCTGGATTTTGATGCTTGTTCCCTTTGCCATATTAGGGAAATTCTCTCCAATAATTCTCTCCAATAGACCTTCTGCTCCCTTCTCTGTTTCTTCTTCTTCTGGAATCCCAATTATTCTAATGTTGTTTCATCTTATGGTGTCACTTATCTCTCGAATTCTCCCCTCATGGTCCAGTAGCTGTTTGTCCCTCTTTTGTTCAGCTTCTTTATTCTCTGTCATTTGGTCTTCTATATCACTAATTCTTTCTTCTGCCTCATTTATCCTAGCAGTGAGAGCCTCCATTTTTTATTGCACCTCATTAATAGCTTTTTTGATTTCAACTTGGTTAGATTTTAGTTCTTTAATTTCTCCAGAAAGGGCTTTAATATCTCCAGAAAGGGTTTCTCTAATATCTTCCATGCCTTTTTCGAGCCCGGCTAGAATGTTCAGAATCGTCCTTCTGAACTCTTGATCTGACATATTACCAATGTCTGTGTTGATTAGGTCCCTAGCCTTCGGTACTGTCTCTTGTTCTTTTGTTTGTGGTGATTTTTTCCGCCTTGTCATTTTGTCCAGATAAGAGGATATGAAGGAGCAAATAAACTACTAAAAGGGTGGCAAAGACCCCAGAAAAATGCGCTGTAACCAAATCAGAAGAGACCCCTAATTGTGGGGGGGGAGAAAGGGGATAAAAACAGGTTCTGAAAAAAAAACGAAAAAGAAAAAAATTTAAAAAATAAAACAAATTAAAAAAATATAAAAAAGAAAGAAAAAAATATATATATTTAGATGAACTAGTCAAAAAACGTTAAAAAAGAAAAGGGTAAAAGTTTTAAAAAATTTAGCAGAAGAAGAAAAAAGAAAAAAAAATTGAAAAAAGGAAAAAAAAATTGAAGTAGCCACAAGACTAAAGAATCATGGGGAGAAAGCCATGAGTTCCGTGCTTTGCTTTCTCCTCCTCTGGAATTGCTCTGCTGTCTTAGGAATTGAACCTGCTTTCTCCTTGATAGGTGAACTTCGTCCTGGCTGGATATTTGTTGATCTTCTGGGGGAGGGGCCTGTTGTAGTGACTCTCAAGTGTCTTTGCCCGAGGCGGGATTGCACCGCCCTTACCGGCGGGTGGACTAAGTAATCTGCTCGGGTTCGCTTTTGGGAGCTTCTGTTCCCTGAACACTTTCCGTAGAGTTCCGGAGGATGGGAATGAAAATGGCGGCCTCCCAGTCTCCGGCCCGGAGGAGCCGAGACTCTGGGGCCCCACTCCTCAGTGCGCCCCCAGAGGACAGCACCCAATCACTCCCGTATCCCCAGCCTCTAGCCACGCTCCCAGCTCACCCAGCCCGCGACCAGTTCAAGGTAACCCCGAGCTAAGAGTTCAGTCCTCGGCTCTGTCTCTGCAGCCGGCTTCTCCGTTCTAATACCTGCGAGCTCTCTGACACTCTGACACCCCCGATCCTTCTGTGACCCTGCGGGGCCTGGGGCCACGCTGACCCCGCGTGGGCTTCATCCTGGTTTAGCCTCTGGAGCAATGTCCCTCAGTGGAACAGACTTTTAAAAGTCCTGATTTTGTGCTCCGTTGCTCCGCCGCTTGCCGGGAGCCGGCCCCTCCCCCCATGGTCTATCTTCCCGTCGTTTTAGATTCACTTCTCCTCCAGTCCTACCTTTCAGAAAGTGGTTGATTTTCTGTTTCTAGAGTTGCTGTTCTTCTTCTCTTCGCTCTCCCGTTGGATTTGTAGGTGTTTGCAATGTTTAGATAAGCTATCGAGCTGATCTCCTGCTACCTGATGTAGTCTCAGGCTGCTACTTCTCCACCATCTTGACTCCTCCTGTTTTTATTGATATATTATTTAATACAAGGAGATAACCTCTGTATGAAGTTGTTATTTCCATATTTACATATGAAAATGCTGAAGCTGTGAGAGAGTGAGCATTTTTTTTTCCTAAAAATCAAATGAATTTTAAATACTGTGGTCAAAATTTAATTACAGAAATTAAACAATATAGGAAAATGAAATGTCTTGAAGTGGTGAAAAAGCAAGCATGAACTTTAAAGACATTGGTCAAGGAATGGCATTATCATCTTTTTTCCCAAAATTTGATATTAATATGATATCTTAATATTTGGGTCTTTTTCCCAAGAATAGCAGTGAAAGATCAGATAAATAGAGTTAGAAAGATCTCATATATTACCTAGGGAAACAGTACACACACCACACACATAAGTAATGTTTACATCAACATTAATAAACACTACTTAAAATGGGGTGGAAATACAGACTACTGAGACACAAAATGCCTTGTGTAGAACAACTATGACCTCCAAATTCTAATGAATGGAGGAGTCAAGAATACTGCTCTGTACCAATTTTAGCCCCTATTGCATTGGTGATGCATATATTAAGCACCAAACTTCTGGGCTGTGTACCAAGCACAGATAACAAAAAAGGAAAAGAAGTATTGCAGAAAGTGTATAATTGTCATTAGATATTTGCTAACACCTGTGCAGATTCAAAGAAGATATTGTATCTCTTCTTGGAAGAGTTTGGAAGATTGAAAAAAAGTTTTATTGATGAGTTACTTAGCAAATAGTAGACTTTTGAATGAATGAATGAATGAATAAACCTCATTTTCCAACTGGAGTGGGGGTAAAAAGATCATATAAAAGAGAAATTTTTATTTATGACCTAGTCTGCTGAAGTTGAAATGCTGAGTGTATGGTCAAACCTCAGTCCACTTGAGCTGTTTTAACAAAAATACTAAAAAACTGGGTGGTTTTGTGTTAAGAGAGACAGACAGACAGACGGACAGATAACGGGCCCAAAACCAAGTCCCAGGCCAGCAAACCAAGACTTCATAACTAACCTAACTGCAGTTTCGACCTCTCCTAGGGATATAATCTTAAAACAGTAAAGCTGGAATTTCCTGGTCAGCGTTAGTGAGGTCGTCTACCTCACAGGTTCCTTCCATCCCCAAAGAAAATGAAGTGACTCACTTAACTTGTCTCTCCCCCTTCTGCCTCTAAATATTTCTCATTCCATCTCTCCAGAGCTCTTTTCCATGTGCTCCGTGGGGTGGGATGTTATTAATTCATGAAACATTCAATAAAGCCCATAATAAGATCTTTAAATTTTATTTAATTTTAAATTGTATTTTGTCTTTCAACACTGTAAACAAAAGAAATCAATTTCTCACAGTTCTGAAGGATCTGTGAGAAGTCCAAGATCAGGGTGCCAGTTTGGTTGGGTGAGGGCTTTCATCCAGGTTGGAAATTCTCATTGTGTCCACACATGATGGAAGGGACCAGTAAGTTCCCTGGTGGGTCTCTATAAGGGCGATAATTTTCATTTATGAGGGCTTTACCCTCATGACCTTCCAAAGAACCCAACTCCTAATATTATCACCGTAAGGGTTAAAGTTTTAATATTTGAATTTGGTGAGGGGGAAGTCACATAACCATTCAGACTATTGTAGTATGGGTCAAGGCTAAAAAAAAAATAGGTTGCTCATGCCAGTCTTGCTCCTGTTCCAAGACATCTCCCTTCACTGTTCTCTCTGCCTGGAATACTTCATACTCCCTTGGTTCACTTATTTTCCTCACTCAGAGAGATTCTTATGCATCATTAACTCCTGAGAGATTCCTTTTTTGACTATCCTTCTTAAAATAAGGCTCCCTGTTATTATTTATAATATGGTTGGCTTTTTTTTTTTAAGATTTTATTTATTTGACAGACAGAGATCACAAGTAGGCAGAGAGGCAGGCAGAGAGAGAGGAAGGGAAGCAGGCTCCCCACTGAGCAGAGAGCCCGATGTGGGGCTGGATCCCAGGATCCTGGGATCATGACCTGAGCCGAAGGCAGAGGCTTTAACCCACTGAGCCACTCAGGTGCCCCTATTATTTTTTAAATTAAAACCTGAATTATCAAGTTATCATAGTTTATTTGTTCTTGTCCCTTTCCTCACTGGAATGTAATCTTCTTAAAGATAGGTACTGTGTCCATTTGCTTTATCACTACACATCTCTAAGATCAATGCCAGATATATTGTACCTTAACAAATATTTACTGAATGCATGAGAATATCTTAATGATTTTGAGGTAGGAAAGAATTTCTTAGGATAGAAAAAGCACACTATGAAGTAAAAGATTGATATATTTGATTATATTAAAATTCAAAATTTTGTGCTATGAAATAATCTAAATAAAATAAAAAGATAAGCATTGATCTTGAAAAGATTTCTTTAATGGTACAACTGAGGAGTTATATAAAGAGGTCCCACAAAATAAAAATGAAAAGACAAATAGATAAGGAAAAAATTGAAGCAATTTATTAATAGACCATTTACAAGAAACAAGAATATCTGTAAACAGAGATGTTCAACTGCACTAGTAATCAAGGAATGCAAATTAAAATTTTTACTCATTAGATTGGAAAAGTATAAAGATATATGTACACTGTACAAGCAAGAAGTGTTGGTAAGGATATGGAGAGAGAAACTCTTACACTCACAGAAGGAAGTGTAATTGGTACAACTACCTGGGTGTTCTTGGGAGACTCCTGCATAATGACACAGGACAATGAGCTTAAGATTATATACTACAGCATCTGCCATTGTTGTAAAATATTAGAACAATTTAAATGTCCAAAAACAGGAGAATGGATGTAAAAATTATAACATACACATACATGTTCATGTTATAGAATAAAAGCAAACATCAAACCAAAAAACTAGTAGCTGAGTGATATGTTTAATGGGACAGGATTTCTGTGTTTAAAAATCTGAAGAATACTAGGGGCTCCTGGGTGGCTCAGATGGTTAAGTGTCTGCCTTCAGCTCAGGTCATGAACTCTGGGTCCTGGAATCAAGCCCCATGTGGGGCTCTTTGCCCAGTGGGGAATCTGCTTCTCCCTCTCTCCCCAAACCCCAACTTGTGTGTTCTCTCTCTTTCAAATGAATAAATAAAATCTGTTTAAAAAATCTGAAAAATACTAATAAATATTTTATTTATGTATAAATATGTAGCAATATTATAAAAACAAACAGAATAAATTAAAAATCTTACAGTTGTTATCTTTGGAAGGAGGATTAAATGGGATCGCAAAAAACATATTGAGTCTAGTTCTTTAGAAAATAATTGAAGAAAATAAGAATTATGGGTACACTGATGTACTAGCTATATCTTTCAGTAGGTTTGTAATTCATTAAATTTTTTAAATTCATTAAAATTGGGTGTGTATTATAAATGTTGCTTACTTACAGGAACTTTAGATATTGCCAAAATACAATTGACATAATAGGTCACTTCCAATCTTCTAAACCCATTTAATTTACCACTAGCTGATAACCTGGAATCATGTATGTGGCTGATACCTTTAAACTCTCTTTCTATCCACATATACTTCTATGGCTCTAACCATTTCTCTATATTTGTGCACTGATGGTGCTAAAACTATGGTCCCTAGGTGATAATGCCCTCCTTTTTTGGTGGACTCTACGAAGAGTTAAGTAATTAGTTATCTAATAGTGTGGTTTGTAAAGTGATGATAATACATCCTTGCCCCAAAATAATCTCCCTGATACTTGAAATACCACAAGTACTGCTTTATTCCTTTAAGGTACATATCATCCCCTTCATTCTTCTTCATTGAAATGCAAATCTTTCTGGTTAGGATTTGCATTTTAATTAAGCCCCTAATGCTTCAGCATTAATGAGTTTATCTACGACTTTCTTCTTGACAGAAAGGTACAAGGCTAACTGAAAGGCCTTTTGATCATTTGGGGAAAATGTGAGACATACATGTGTTACTGAAAATAGTGACAAAACACACAGATTAGGGACAAAGCTACATAACAGATTTACTCTAGAGACTTCACAATCCCATAGAATGTTGATGGGATCTATCACTTCCCTTCTTTTTCTTACATTTTAGTCTCGTACTTCTCATTCTTGCCCAGAAGTACCTAACCAACTTACCGGCTTAATAAATTACCTATAGAATGTTGCCCTCTGCTTTCTATAACCTTTATGATGTCCCCACTAGATTTATTCCTGGGTTGACAGTACGGTTCAATATTAACAAACCAAACAATGTGATACTTCACATCAATAAGAGAAAAGATGAGAATTCTAGGATCATTTCATTAGATGCAGAAAAAGCATTTGACAAAGTACAACATCTGTTCATAATAAAAAAAAAAAAACCCTAAAATGTAGGTTTAGATGGAACATACCTCAACACAATAAAGGCCATAGATGGGAGCACTTAGGTGGCATAATCTGTTAAGAGTTGGACTCTTGGTCTGGACTCTCATTGTGATCTCAGGGTTGTGATCTCAGGTCATGAGATCAAGCCGCATGTTGGGCTCCATACTCAACATGGAATCTGTTTGAGACTCTCTCTCCCTCTGCCTCTGCCCCTCTCCCCTGCTCTCTTTCTCTAAAATAAGTAAATAAATGTTTAAAAAAATAAATTCCTTATATGAAAAACCCACATCTAATGCTATCCTCAATGGGGAAAATCTTAAAGACTTTCCCCCAAGATCAGGAAAAAGGTAAGGCTATCCATTCTCACCTCTTTAATTTAACATACTACTAGAAGTCCTAGCCACGGCAGTTAGACAACAAAAAGAAATAAAAAGGATCCAAATAAGCAAAGAAGAAGTAAAACATTCACTATTTGCTGATGACATGATACTATATATAGAAAACGCAAAGGAATCCACCAAAAAAATAAAATTAAATTAAATTTAAAAAGCTAGAACTGATAAACAAATTCAGTAAAATTGCAAGATACAAAATCAATGCGTAGAAATCTGTTGCATTTCTATACACCAATAATTAAGCAGCAGAAAGAGGAATTAAGAAAACAATCCCATTTATGGTGATGCCAAAAAGAATGTGATACCTAGAATAAACCTAACCAAAGAGGTGAAAGACCTATACTCTGAAAACTACAGAAAACTGATTGAAAAAAAAATTGAGGAGGACACAAAAGACATTCTATGCCCATGGATTGGAAGAACAAGTACTGTTTATGTGTCCATAGTACTCAAAGCAATCTACACATTTAATGCAATCTCAATCAAAATGCCAAGAACATTTTTCACAGAACTAGAACAAATAATCTTAAAATTTTTATGAAACCACAAAAGACCCTGAATAGCCAAAGTAATATTGAAAAAGAAAGGCAAAGCTGAGGCATCATAACTCCAGACTTTAAGTTCTATCACAATGCTGTAGTGATCAAACAGTATGGTACTGGCACAAAAATAGGCACATAGACCAATAGAAAAATAGAAAATAGAATAGAAAAATAGAAAAAAAATAGAAAATCCACAACCATATGGTCAAATTTTGACAAACAGGAAAGAATATCCAGTGGGGAAAAGCAGTCTCTTCAACAAATGGTGCTGGGAAAACTGAACACTAATATGCAAAGAATAGAATTGGAACACTCTTACACCAAATATAAAATAAATTCAAAATGGTCTAAAGACCTAAATATGAGATAAGAAATCAAAATCCTAGAAGAGAACAGAGGCAGTGACCTCTTTGATTGGGTCATAGCAAATTTTTTCTAGATATGTCTCCAGAGGCAAGGGAAACAAAAGCAAAAATGAACTCTTGGGACCACATCAAAATAGAAAGTTTCTGTACAGCAAAGGAGACAATCATCAAAACTAAAAGGCAACCTTTGGAATGGGAGAAAATATTTGCAAATGACATTTGGTGAATGTATCTGAAATATATAAAGAATTTATACAACTCAACATCCAAAAAACAATCAAATTAAAAATGGTCAGAAGACATGAACAAACATTTCTCCAAGAAGACATCCAGAAGACCAACAGACATATAAAAAGATGTTCAACATCACTTACAACCTGTGAAATGCAAATCAAAACTACAATGAGATATCACATCACACCTGTCAAAATGGCTAGAAGTCAACAACACAAGGAACAACAGGTGTTGGTGAAGATGTGGAGAAAAAGAAACACTTGCATACTGTTGGGAATGCAAACTGGTGCTGCCACTGTGGAAAACACTATGGAAGTTCCTCAGAAAGTTAAAAATAGAACTATCCAACAACCTAGGAATCACACTACTCATTACTTACCCAAAGAATATGAAAACACTAATTTGAAGGGATATATGCACTCCTATGTTTATTGCGGCATTACCAAATTATGAAAGCAACCCAAGTGTCCGCTGATAGATGAATGGAGATAGAGATATATATCTATAACTCTAAATAAATATATATCTATACATAAAATAGAATATTATTTAGATATATATCTGAATGGATATATATATATATATATATATAAAATGGAATATTATTTCATAATGAAATTTTGCCATTTACAATGACATGGATGTAGTTAGAGAGTAGAGTACTAAGTGAAATAAATCAGTCAAAGAAAGTCAAAGAAAGACATTCACTCACATGTAGAATTTAAGAAACAAAACAAATGAGCAAAGGGAAAAGAGAGAGAGAAAGACCAAAACAGAGAAACCAAGAAATAGACTCTTAACTATAGAGGAACAAACTGATGATTACCAGAGGGGAGGTGGGTGAGAGGATAGGTGAAATAGGTGATGGGGATTAAGAAGTGCACTTGTGATGAGCACTGAGTGATACATGGAAGTGCTGAATCACTATATTGTAAATCTGACACTAACATTACACTACATGTTGACTAAATAGAATTAAAATAAAAACTTTAAAAAAATGATGTCTGCACTAGCCAATTTAGTAATTTCCTTCAATGTAACATTGTGATGGAATTCCAAAATCCTGGGTCTCAGAAGAACCCTAGATGTTCTTCCTATTTTAGTAAAATTTTTCAATATCTTTAAGCCTCTAAATTCTCATCAATAAAATAAGCAAAATAATAATTATAATAAATGAATATAATAATATCTAAACACTTAGCTCACAGATTTCTATATAGGATCAAGATGAATGAAGCCTATATAAGTATCTTATAAAATACAGTGATCTACTTATATATGTTATTGTAAATGTTTGCCATTGCAGGTAATAATAAATCTATATCAAACTAGCTTAAACAAAAGGAGTAGCTGTTGGCTCATATTGATAGAAAGTGTAAGACTTAAAATTTTTAGGCTCAATTCTATATCAAGTTTTGCCTGTATTAGTCTGTTATTCTTTCACTGTTCCTGCCAACCTCTGAACACGAGCTTCATCCTCAACCTGGTATCTTCACATCACAAAGTGGCTGCCAGTAGCAAATTGACTTACCTCCTTTTTCAAAAATTTCCAGGGAGTGTGCGGAGAGAAAGTCAAATTTCATAACCATCAAATGTGTTTCTGGGTGTCATGCTGCTTCTCAAACATTGAAGCTTGCTGACCATCTCTGTATGAAGAGTATCATACACTGATTGGCACAGGCTTTCACTGTCCATACCATAGAAGTGATGAGATTACCTAGACTGGCTTAGGTCAACCAAAACCTACCTTTGGGAATGAGTTCAATCCTACCAAATTTCAATGAAGATCTATGAAATGGTTATATCATTTATATTTATTATCAGTTGGCATCTACACATTGTTTTACTATTTTTTAGCAATACTAACTATACACTATTATTATCAATATTACTGCTACTTATACTATACTACTATTACTATTTCTACCACAGTTACAGTATCTTTCTAGGAAATGAAAAGCAGTTATACATGCATAGTACTGTCACTACTTTGTTAAGGACAATGAACACACAGTTGATCTAATTACATTGCAAAATGAGGTTTCACTACCAGTATATGTTAGAATATATTTGTTTTTTAACTCAAAGAAGTTTTTTCCCCTGTTTGTTAATTGATCCTTGGGACACATTGTCGTGGTATCCTTTCATGAGAGTTGAAGTGATTATCTTCAAACTAAGCTTGCCTCTTCTCTTCATTCGCTGATGTACAATTTGTCTTAGAAATTCATTGAAATTGGTTTGATAAACAAAATCAAAATGAACATAGTAGAGAAACATAATTTTTGGAACCTGAGGAATCATGTCTGTTTTTTTGAGTACATTTAAACAAAATGAAAGAATCAATAAAGTATAATTTCTGGCAGGTGATTCAGACAGACTTTTGGTTTTAGAATGTTCAAAACTCTGTCATGACCCCTTTCTACTATGGCCATTCTGATTCTATAAATTTATGAATAGAGAACATGGCTGGGGAGCATTTTGGAGCATTTGGTTGAAACTTTGAATATTGATATTAACAGATACCATCTGAAAGATCACAAATAAGATGATGAAACCCATAAACAATATATTTGGAAACAACTAATTTGGCAACAACCCTATGAAGTCGGAAAGAATGAATTCAGAGGCTCATTCTTTTTTTTTTTTTTTTTTAAGATTCTATTTATTTGACAGAGAGAGACACAGCGAGAGAAGGAACACCACAAAGGGAATGGGAGGGGAGAACCAGGCTTCTTGCTGAGTAAGGAACCCAATGTGGGGCTTGATCCTAGGACCCTGGGATCATGACCCCAGCCAAAGGCTTAATGACTAAGCCACCCAGGCATCCCTCAGAGGGTCATTCTACATGGAGGCACTAAGTCTTCAAAACAAAACTACTTTCACTCACCATCCAGAGTACAGATAGTGGCAACCTATTCTTGAATTGGAGAAGGTAATATATGCAACCTGTTCTTTAAAAACAACAACAGAAGACTCTAAAACTACTATGTATGTTTAATATTTTGAAACAAGAAGAGCCTGGAAGACTTGTTATATGATGTAAGTGATTAATAAACAAGTGCTGAAGATACAAGTAGCATTATAGAATTAGGTAATGCATAAAAGAAAAAAGAATCAAATTAAAAAGATATTATGATGGAAGTGTTAATAGAGTGTGGAGACTGACATGAGGTGAAAAAGCAGAGGTAAAGGGAAAGAGTCAATAATGACTTCAAGGCAATAGGGGAGTAAAATAATGTCACACACACACACAAATAAATTGAACAGAAATGCTACTTTTTTTTTTTAAAGATTTTGTTTATTTATTTGACAGACAGAGATCACAAGTAGGCAGAGAGAGAGAGAGAGAGAGAGAGAGAGGAGGAAGCAGGCTCCCTGCTGAGCAGAGAGCCTGATGCGGGGCTCAATCCCAGGACCCTGGGATCATGACCTGAGCTGAAGGCAGAGGCTTTAACCCACTGAGCCACCCAGGTGCCCCAGAAATGCTACTTTTAATAGAAAAGTGTAGATACAGATTTTTAACTAGGATGATTTTAAGATGACAAAGGACTTCAAGGTAAATCATTTTAGCAAATAGGAACTCTAAAAGAGATTTTAAAATTACATATATTAGGGGTTCACAGATTTCACAAGTTGTAAGGGACAACAATATTTTTGTGACCAATCTTCTCTTTTGTCATCCTCACTTTGATGAGCATAGACCATTCACAGCCATGATTTCATAAGATTTATAAAATATGACATTAATTTCACATTATACTTAATTGTTTGAACTGTGGGCAACTACCAAAAACTTGGCCGATCAGTATTTTCCCCAGGAATTTGGAGTTGGAAGTAAGCAGTTCCAGGACAGCCTGGTTGATGTCCCTAAAAAAAAGAGATCAAAATAGCCAGGGATGCCTATTTTCCATGATGGGCATTGGTAAACAAAGAAAATTTTCCCGGAGTGAAAACAAAGAATAAAACAGATGTATAAAGAGAAACAGAGATGGGGGACAGAAAAGGAGAATTCTGTGAGCTGAAACACCATTCCAGTCTATTTTTGGGGTCAAGATATAACTCTGCTCTTTTAATTCTTGGAGACATCATATATCCCATCAATAAATGGTTAGATATCCCACATCGTAATAATAAATGATCTTTATGTAAAAAGGTTTGTCAGATTTGGCCAATAAAAATTCAGAACTCCTAGCTACTTGTTAAGTTCAGGTAAACAATGAGTACATTTGTTTTAGTATATGTATGTCCCATGCACTATTTGGAGTATAACTATACTTTTAAAGGAAAGACCTGTAATAGTTGTTTATCTTGTCAAAATGTAAGCTGAGGAATATTACAAATTTTAAGAGTTTAAATGAAACAAGATGGGATTGGGAGGGAGACAAACCATAAATGACTCTTAATCTCACAAAACAAACTGGGGGTTGCTGGGGGGAGGTGGGATTGGGAGAGGGGGAGCGGGCTATGGACATTGGGGAGGGGAGGCGAACCATGGGAGACTGTGGACTCTGAAAAGCAACCTGAGGGTTTTGAAGGGTCAGGGGTGGGAGGTTGGGGGAACAGGTGGTGGGTGATGGGGAGGGCACGTTTTGCATGGAGCACTGGGTGTTGTGCAAAAAGAATGAATACTGTTACGCTGAAAAAAAAAATAAATAAATAAAAAGGGAAAAAAAAATTTTAAGAGTTTATTTGAGCAAAAATCTATTCAAATTAGACAGCATCCAATCTAGCAGATAGAAAGGAGGTCTGAGGACTTGTCAAAATGAAAGACTTTTATAGGCAGAAGGAAACAGGAACAAGGAAGTTATACCAGGCCAAAAAACCAAACGGGTTGGTTGTTGCAAAGTTACTGTCCTTCAGCAGATGGCAGTGGCCTATCTGGCAGGTAGGTTACCTGACTAGTGTTGATTATGTGATTCCTGATTGACTGGTTTAAGATTCCATTTCTGGGAGAGCTGAAATTGTAATTAAATTAAGTCTTGCATTGATGATTCGAGTCTTCATTTTGGATGTGTTGTATTGTTTCTTAACAAACTGAAATTCATTTTTAACTGGGTAGACTGTATTTCATATAGCAATTCTATGTGTGAGCCATTTAGAGTTGATTACTGTTCTTTCCAACCAAAATATTCTTAAAATGCAATTGTTGCAGTTAATGAGAAATGATGGTGTTTCTGAGGGAGGGAATAAGACAAGTCTGAGAACTGAGTCTTAGGGAGAGAACCATAATCAATTCTGTGATCTCCTAATTTACTTACCTCCCTGAGCACTGGAATGTCTATCATTGGTCAAGTAATCATATTGTCAATTTTAAAAAAAGAAAGAAAAACTGCTTATTTTTCATATAACTTATACTTGAGTCATTCATCAACTTCAAAAAGCTTGATAATAGAGACCATGTCATTTGTGTGTGTTTCCCACAGCACCTAACTCAGGCCTGGCCACACAATGAACACTAAATAAATACTAGTAAGATTGAAGTTTTCATCATATAGATTACAGGCATAATTAGCTCTCCCTTTTTCTGTGCTGGTTTTTGCTCCTTATGCCCTAAACTGCATTTGAGATTCTATGAAAGTGGAGAAGCCTTAGAGGACCTCACAGTGTTATAATAGCATTAAAATGAAGAGGAAGAAAAGGTCTGGGGAGGGGGGGGGAAACAAAAGCCCAAAGAAAAAACCTGAAAGAAAGCCCAGCCTTTCTCAACTAAACGCTTCAAGCTCTTGCTTCAGCCTCTGCAGGCAGCAATTACATTCCGAAGGAAAATGTTTTACAATTGTAATTACACATAATAGGAGGAATGTATTTTTCCTTCATCCTACTCCCATGGCGAGTCAATTTAATTTTTAAATACAAGAGACATAATTGATTTTAGCCCTAGATTAGCACTGAAAATGATCTATATGTGTTCTCGCTAATGGAACAAGAGAATTGTCCTCCTTGGAGACTTTTACCCAAAACTGTTCATGCAACAATTACTAGAGTTTGACAGGTTAGTGTGCAACGGGAGGGGTGAGGGAGGGAAACACCCCACTGATTAACAACTGAGCAAAATAATTAATATTATGCTCTTCCCAGTTAATTATGGATTAGGCACAAATATATTATCATCATAGAGGCCACAAAGTGATGAGACTGCCTGGAGGAGCCTTGTCCTATTCCCCAGAAAATGGGCTTCCTCTGAGGGTTCCAGGGCAAACCCATTTCTCGATGGGGCTCTCAGGGAAGGGGGTGGATCAGAGGGGGGCACTCATTTTCTCCAGTAATGACAGACCTATCTCTTTTCTGGCAATGGTTTTCCCATCTGCCCCTCTACCAGGCTGCCATGCAGCTGATGGGTAAATAGAATTAGAATAGCTCAAGGCAAAGCTATGAAATAGGTCATTTATACTCTGCCATCTCACTATCAAAATCTGCCTTTAAGCACAACTTCAGAGTCCAATTCCTGCTCTCACCAAGTTGTCAACTAAGCTCCCCTAAAGCAGGATTAGTAACTAGGATATTAGCTTCTAAGACTATAATTCCCAGGTGTGTTTGCATTTTAATCATTGACTACAGGGAAGCAGATTTGGCATGGATATATCCCTGGAAACACAGTGTAGAGGCCTCTGTTCCAGTCCAGACCCCTCCCCTGACCAACCAGGCAATTTCCAAGTTGTAAAATAGGATTATATTTACTTCATGAGATTGTTGTGATAATCAAGCAAATTACATAATATATTATAAAAATCACTAGCATGATTCTCAATACCTTTGAAATGTGTCCATTCTGGGGGTAGGAGTGGAATCCTCAAGTCCCAAAGGAATGAAGCTATGATGATGATGTTATGTGATCCTGGGAAAGTCACTTCACCTGTTTAGGGCTTCAGCTGTATCACCTTTATAAGAATTTATTATTTATATGATATCTAAGATTCTTTCCCCTTATAAAGTTCCAAGATTTAATTTCTGCAAACTAATAGTGTTGTCCCTAATAGCACAAAAACACGTGAGGTTGCACAAGTGTAGGAACCCAGCCCTTCAGTCATGAATGGAGACAATCTTTCAAAACATTTAGTCAAATATGACTAACTCTTGAAAATAGACTGTGTTAGGGCTCAAGGCATTGTAGTTGACAGAAATAGTGTGAGCAATTGTCGGCATTTGTTTGCTTGTTTTGTTTTTGTGGGGAAATGGAATGAGGAAAAGGCTAAAGTAACAGTAAACTCCAACTTCAGCTGGCCAGATAACTAATTTATAAGTCTCGCCTTCGCTGCACTGTTTGACAGTCCAAACCCCAGATAGATTTAGATATACAGTGAAATCTTACCACCAACTGACCTTTCCTCTCTGATGTCTCTTACCACCCTACCTCGTGATTTTACATCACTCAAACAGTGTCATTTTATGGACATTCTGAGACATGGAAAGATGCATGTGTTTCTGCTTGTGTGTGTGTGTGTGTGTGTGTCCATGTGTGTATTTGTCACATGTCTGTGTGTCTGTTGGCATATATCTCTGCGTGTGTGTGTATCCACTGTTTGTATTCCCAGAAGGACTACATTTGGTAGATGTAGGCATCACATAGCTTGTCTTTAATACTAGTGGATATGGGGGCACCTGGGTGGCTCAGTGGATTAAGCCTCTGCCTTCGGCTCAGGTCACGATCTCAGGGTCTTGGGATCGAGCCCCGCATCGGGCTCTCTGCACAGCAGGGAGCCTGCTTCCTCCTCTCTCTCTCTCTGCCTGCCTCTCTGCCTACTTGTGATCTCTGTCTGTCAAATAAATAAATAAAATCTTTGAAAAAAAGAAAAAAAAATACTAGTGGATGTGTAATATATAGGAAATTGTCTGTATTCCTAGGAAAGCACTAGAGCCTACAGTTCACTGACTAGCTAAATTGCTTCTGAGTGCTTTGATGTATTAATAATGTTCAAACTCACACACCCAAGTACACTCACAAGAGTTTCAGGTGGCAGTAAACTGGGCCCATAAAACTCACTCAGACCACTAAGACAAATGGGAAACCATGTAGAAAAAAATTATTTCCATCCCAAATCAAATGACCAAATTTCTTCAAAATCAACTGACTAGTCCAATGCCCTGTTATTTTTGTTTTGTTTTTTTTTTTTTAATATAAGAAATACAGAAGATTCTGAGGGTTGAAAAATTCTAAGACTAGCAATTATGTATGTTCTGCTCAAACTGCTCATATGTTGGCAGAAACAATGGTCATTTATTTAGCAGGGTATTAGAAGTAGTCTTCTCCTTAAAGAACTTAGATTTCCCACCTTTCTCACCTGGATGAATAGGCTTGAAGGATATTAATGCATCTTGAATGTATTAAAATTGAAATTGGGTGGAAATAGGAATTATTTTTGAGCAAACCGACATTCTGTCATTTTATTGTAGGGAAAATTGAGATCCCATTTGCTCCCTTATCAGGAGCATGGACCCTTATAACCCTGTACTCTTCATTTTAGAACATCATTGACCTGTGATGAACCAAAACAATGATAAGTGCTTTAAATCTGTATTTAAAGGGAGATCAGAGAGTCCTTGATATCTGGGGTAGAATTAAACATTGAGTGCACTCTTTGTATCACTTAAGCAACAAATTAATTAAAAGAGATTTGCGTTTTGAAATCTTGATTTGGATGGCAAGGTCAAAGTTGTGTAAAAAGATGGCTATACACCAGAATAGAGAAAAGAGGGTCAGTGAATGAATGGACTGCCTCTCATAGGCAAACAAATGACACCTCTTTTCTTAGAGTGGGCATTCCAAAAGTGAGTTTCAGGATCACTTATGGCTTGCATTTACAAGACAATCACTACCAGACTCAAAGAAATACACTTCTCTAAATATTTTGTATTCTAGTTTGTTGGCAATCTGCCTCTTTGACATCTCCTGTATGCTACCTTACTGTATCATTTAGCTTCCTACAAAAAAAATATATGAAGACCTGACAGTGGCTAGGACCTCTTAGGAATCCAGTTGATAATAATTTCTTTGTCTTACTCTTCCTTTTAGAATATAAGCTTCTTAAGAAATAAGACTAACATCTTATTTTAATTCTCCACCACTCTTAATGTGATGTCGTTTAGATAATAGGCAATCAATAAATATTAGTTGAATCAATGAATTCATGTCTATCCAGGGTCAAGAGTGCAAGAAGTCATTGAGTGGCCAAGCGATTAAGAGAAGCCTGCTTCTGCAAGGGTGGAAACTGGATTATTGGCTTCATTAACACCTGAATGACTGGATTGATTGCTAGCTACCAAGGTAAGAAATTTTCTCTGCCCCAGGCACTGTGCTTAGCACTTTGCATAAATTATATATTCACAGGAAACCTGAAAAGTAACTTCATTTTATAAAGAAGGAAACTCAGGCACAGAATGATTAAGTAACTAGACCAATGTCACACAGTGAGCAAGCATCAGAGTCAGGAATTCTATCCTGACCTTTTTCAATGACAATGCAGTTGCCTCTACATCACCCCTAGAAAATTTCTGGCAAATAATCCAAATAAGTCAGTTTCCTCATTGTGTATGTATCACAGTAAGAACAGGGATATATTCCAGCTGGATTAATTTGAGGAGGCTTTAATAAATGAATAGTTGACAAAGGCACTAACGGGGCGGGGGGGGTGGGGTGGGGGCGTGCGTGGGTGGCTGAGTTGGTTGGGCGGTGCCTTAGGCTCAGGTGGATTCCAGGATCCTGGGATTCAGCTCCACATCAGGGTCCCTGCTCAGCAGAGAGCCTGCTTCTCTCTCTTCCTATGCCTGCCTCTCTGCTTACTTGTGCTCTCTCTCTATCTCTCTGTCAAATAAATAAAATCTTAAAAAAAAAAAAGAAAACAAACAAAAAAACCACAAAGGCACTAACAATAATATGAAAATAAGAGATAATGCAATAAATAACCCGTGTTTTATTACTTCTCTCATAAAGATGAGGGTATTAAGGAGGGTACATATTGCATGGAGCATTGGGTGTGGTGCATAAACAATGAATCTTGGAACACTAAAAAATTAAAACAAAATTTTAAAAAAAAGATGAGGGTTCAAAGGGAAGAAAAAGTCACTGGAACCTGGGAACAGGGAGACTATATGGGGTGCCCCCTCCTTCCCTGTTTCCTTCTCCACTGTCTGAACCAGTGACCAGCAATTGAGCATTGAACAACAGTGAGCAAACTAGGAGAATAGACTCTAATCCCCTACTGATGCTTCCCATTGGCCAAATCGCCAAATCCAAGAGAAAGCTATAGGACAAGGGGTTCTATTTGTAGAGTGCATGTAAGTCAGCCTCCCAGAGTACAGAACAGGTAGAAAAGGGAGGAATGTAGATCTCAAGGAGCAAACAGAAAATTTTCAGCAAACCCATCATGTAAAGTTAAAAAAAAAAAAAGTGAATTATGCTTTCTGTGATTTGAGGTCTTTGAAGTCAGGGAAATCTATAAAATAAAAGTAAGTCTAATAACTTAAAAAAAGAATCTATAAAGTTATCAAAAAAATAATTGTAACTCTTGAGTTCAGTTTAAGCCTGTTTTTGTTTTTTTTTTTTTAATGGAATGACTGTCATCCAGAGCAAATTTATAATGCACCCAAGATATTAATTGGAAAGCAGTTGTAACCAAGAATGAGGGCAGAGCAATAGTGGCAGCACATTTAGCACAGTGGGTAGCTCTGCTTTGTCAGATCAGAATGGCCCCCAGACTGGGAGGGATGCATTTCAATTCCACTTTAACAGCCATGGCACCCTGGAGAAGGAGTGGAAAAATGCCAGCTAACATTTTTAATTTGGGCCTCTAGAGTCAGTGTAGATACCTTTTCTTTCAACTCCTTGACCCTCTGCTCTAGTCAATATACAGGCTCGAAATGTTCTCAACGACCCAAATCTTAATTAATATTACTTCTCAGCTGTGATACTACATCTGTTTCCACTGACCTTCAAATGCCCCTTACTTGGCATCCTGGGAGCCCCTTTAATCTTCCCCATCTACAGCCTGCACTCCAGGTGCCCGGCGTGGGTCAGAGTGATGGGCATGGATTAGATACTGAATTGATAGAGATACTCAGTATATGATTAAATAGCTAAATAAATAAACTGGAAAAAACATGTCTCCCTCCAAGTGAAGAGAGCAGGAGCCAGATATATGTTTTGAGAACATACCAATTGTACAATTAAAAATTTGTATTTTTCAAAGTTGGCTTTTTTTTTTAAAGATTTTATTTATTTATTTGACAGAGAGATCACAAGTAGGCAGAGAGGCAGGCAGAGAGAGAGGAAGGGAAGCAGGCTCCCCGCTGAGCAGAGAGCCCGATGTGGGACTCAATCCCAGGACCCCGAGATCATGACCTGAGCTGAAGGCAGCGGCTTAATCCACTGAGCCACCCAGGTGCCCCAAAGTTGCCTTTTTAAGAAAATGTCTTACTTACATTTTTCTAATGTCCCTGAAATATCTGAGGGTAATTTAGATGAAAAGAAGTGGGAAGAGAGAGAATTGAGCATGTATAGAAGCTGGGAAGAGAAAGATGAACATTTTATTCATATTTCAGTGTTCATTTTATTTTTTTTAATTTATTTCATTTTATTTTTAAGACTAGAATTCTCCATTTCTTATGTTCCCATCTGTGGTCCAGCCAGACTCCAAGGTTCACAGGGGTAAGATATCTCTCTTTTTTTTTTTTTTTTTTAATTTATTTTTTCAGCGTAACAGTATTCATTCTTTTTGCACAACACCCAGTGCTCCATGCAAAACGTGCCCTCCCCATCACCCACCACCTATTCCCCCAACCTCCCACCCCTGACCCTTCAAAACCCTCAGGTTGTTTTTCAGAGTCCATAGTCTCTTATGGTTCGCCTCCCCTCCCCAATGTCCATAGCCCGCTCCCCCTCTCCCAATCCCACCTCCCCCCAGCAACCCCCAGTTTGTTTTGTGAGATTAAGAGTCATTTATGGTTTGTCTCCCTCCCAATCCCATCTTGTTTCATTTATTCTTCTCCTATCCCCCTACCCCCCCATGTTGCTTCTCCATGTCCTCATATCAGGGAGATCATATGATAGTTGTCTTTCTCCGATTGACTTATTTCACTAAGCATGATACGCTCTAGTTCCATCCACGTCGTCGCAAATGGCAAGATTTCATTTCTTTTGATGGCTGCATAGTATTCCATTGTGTATATATACCACATCTTCTTGATCCATTCATCTGTTGATGGACATCTAGGTTCTTTCCATAGTCTGGCTATTGTAGACATTGCTGCTATAAACATTCGGGTACACGTGCCCCTTCGGATCACTATGTTTGTATCTTTAGGGTAAATACCCAGTAGTGCAACCATATGATACTCTCAATAGATGCTGAAAAAGCATTTGACAAAGTACAGCATCCCTTCCTGATCAAAACTCTTCAAAGTGTAGGGATAGAGGGCACATACCTCAATATTATCAAAGCCATCTATGAAAAACCCACCACAAATATCATTCTCAATGGAGAAAAACTGAAAGCTTTTCCATTAAGGTCAGGAACACGGCAGGGATGTCCATTATCACCACTGCTATTCAACATAGTATTAGAAGTCCTAGCCTCAGCAATCAGACAACAAAAAGAAATTAAAGGCATCCAAATTGGTAAAGAAGGAGTCAAACTATCACTCTTCGCAGATGATATGATACTATATGTGGAAAACCCAAAAGACTCCACTCCAAAACTGCTAGAACTTGTACAGGAATTCAGTAAAGTGTCAGGATATAAAATCAATGCACAGAAATCAGTTGCATTTCTGTACACCAACAACAAGACTGAAGAAAGAGAAATTAAGGAGTCAATCCCATTCACAATTGTACCCAAAACTATAAGATACCTAGGAATAAACCTAACCAAAGAGACTAAGAATCTATACACAGAAAATTATAAAGTACTCATGAAAGAAATTGAGGAAGACACAAAAAAATGGAAAAATGTTCCATGCTCCTGGATTGGAAGAATAAATATTGTGAAAATGTCTATGCTACCTAAAGCAATCTACACATTTAATGCAATCCCTATCAAAATACCATCCATTTTTTTCAAAGAAATGGAACAAATAATCCTAAAATTTATATGGAACCAGAAAAGACCTCGAATAGCCAAAGGAATATTGAAGAACAAAGCCAAAGTTGGTGGCATCACAATTCCGGACTTCAAGCTCTATTACAAAGCTGTCATCATCAAGACAGCATGGTACTGGCACAAAAACAGACACTTCGATCAGTGGAACAGAATAGAGAGCCCAGAAATCGACCCTCAACTCTATGGTCAACTAATCTTCGACAAAGCAGGAAAGAATGTCCAATGGAAAAAAGACAGCCTCTTCAATAAATGGTGCTGGGAAAATTGGACAGCCACATGCAGAAAAATGAAATTGGACCACTTCCTTACACCACACACGAAAATAGACTCCAAATGGATGAAGGACCTCAATGTGAGAAAGGAATCCATCAAAATCCTTGAGGAGAACGCAGGCAGCAACCTCTTCGACCTCAGCCGCAGCAACATCTTCCTAGGAACAACGGCAAAGGCAAGGGAAGCAAGGGCAAAAATGAACTATTGGGATTTCATCAAGATCAAAAGCTTTTGCACAGCAAAGGAAACAGTTAACAAAACCAAAAGACAGCTGACAGAATGGGAGAAGATATTTGCAAACGACATATCAGATAAAGGGCTAGTATCCAAAATCTATAAGGAACTTAGCAAACTCAACACCCAAAGAACAAACAATCCAATCAAGAAATGGGCAGAGGACATGAACAGACATTTCTGCAAAGAAGACATCCAGTTGGCCAACAGACACATGAAAAAGTGCTCCACGTCACTCGGCATCAGGGAAATACAAATCAAAACCACAATGAGATATCACCTCACACCAGTCAGAATGGCTAAAATTAACAAGTCAGGAAATGACAGATGCTGGAGAGGATGTGGAGAAAGGGGAACCCTCCTCCACTGTTGGTGGGAATGCAAGCTGGTCCAACCACTCTGGAAAACAGCATGGAGGTTCCTCAAAATGTTGAAAATAGAACTACCCTATGACCCAGCAAGATATCTCTTTCATATTTCTTATTTATCCCCCTGCAGAGCCCATCACATATGTGATATTCCCTGTAACTGATAAAAAACAGTGGCCAATATCCTTTGCCCTTCTGATTAATTGTGTTACATACGACTAAACAGGATTAGTTTAGAAACAGGATTTCTCTGAGACTATTTGAAAGCCCTTGGAAAAGCCACCAGTTGGGAAAGGTTAGTGACATACAGTCAAGTCTCTCCTGAATTTGATTTCTTTAAGGATGCAAAGGAATAAAATTTTTAAAAAGCTAGGGGTAAACCATTGAGTAAAGGAATAGGTGGAGGGCAGTTTACTATTAGAAGAGTTTTTAGACAGTTTGTATCCTATGCTGTAACAATTGCTGAGACCTTTGTCTTATTACAGGAACTTCCAATATATATAGAAACCAAAGATTCAGATATGAAGGGGAAAATTAATTCCAGCACAAGGCTTAGTCTGCCAGCTAAGCTATCTGAGGCGACCACAGATTTATATTCCGACCACTGCCTCTGCATAGGTAATTATATTAACACGTGTTTTCAAATTGCCTCATTGTTTCTCAGAATCATTTATAGCTTCTTAAATTTTTAATAAAACACCATTTTTTAAAGTGCCTGTCCTTTCTCATGGACTTCTACAGCTTTTTTTTTTTTGCTTTCTACGTATGCATTCTTTGGAGGAGAAAGTTCTGTTTTGTTTCTGTTATTTTTGCTTTGTTTTGCTTTCCTCCTGTGTCTTCTGTTTGGGATAAGGTGGCTTTGTGTACAGAATACACAGGATTGCTACCTACTGGTTTTATCAAATATGCAGGAGATATAAAATCTTTTGTTGACGTCAAGCATGTCATGTTAGAATTAGCATGACACTGGGTTACTAAGAGAATTGGGGTCAGGGGAAGCAGGACCAAGCCAGTTGTGTTTACTGTTGACCTTTCAGACCATTTGCTCTAGGACATATGGTCTTTGGCTTCTTATGGTCTAAGAAGACTTGGTCCACACTGCAAAGCACCAGTCCATTCTTTGTCCTCAACTTCGATCTAGACTGCTGGATCACCATTCATTAGTAGAGGCAAGCTTGAGCTTTTTCATACATATCAGGACAAAGTACAGTTTAGGGAAACACGTTTTCTTGGTAAAATTGAAAAAAAAATTCCTGTCTGGTGACTAATATAGTATAATATATTTTTTTTAATTTCTGATACAGAAAATTGGATATTTGCAGATTTTAGTTACCTACGGTCAACCACAATCCAGAAGCAGGTGATTCGGCTTATGACATACAGTCAGAAGGCTAATAGTAACCTAACACTACATCACAATGCCTACATGACTCACCTCATTTCATCTTATCAAATTTTAGACATTTTATCATCTCACATCACCACAAGAAGGGCAAATATTGTACAAAATGATATTTTGAGACAGAAAGAGACCACATTCATATAACTTTTATTGTAGTATATTGTCAAAACTATCTAATTTTATTATTAGTTATTATTTATCTCTTACTGTGCCTGATTTAATTAAACCTTTTCATAAGTATATACATATAGGAAATAAATACTATATTTAGTGTTGGGAGCTGTCCTCAGTTTCAGGCATCCACTGGGGGTCTTGGAATGCATTCTGTGCCAATCAGGGAGACTACTGTATAAAATTCTACATAAAATAAAAAGTTAATAAACCATGCTTATATAAATCCAGTGATAGATGGATTATGTTTTCAGTAGAAATAATTTAGTTAGAGATGCTTCAGGCTATACAAATCCTAAAAGCTCTCTTAGGCGTCTACCCTCTTCCCATAGTAAAAGCCAAACATGAACTATGTATGATAAGAATCAACCTCTTTTGACTAAGACTTAACTATCTCTCTGGGACCTAATTTCAGCACTTAACTACCATCCTTGCCACCATGCATTAGTCTTCTAGACTAATACTCTGTCACATGTGATTTAATTCAATTTCCTCTATTTGTTTTCTAACAGCAAGGAAAAACCTTTTAATTTCTGGAAGAAGGCAAGATTTTCACTAGAAATACTTCCCCCCCCATTTGAGTTACATCTATCTCACACATAGAGATCTACTATCCAAACTGCCCAAATCAATGCCATTCCACCACCTGCATGTGCACTCACAGAGACCCCCCCCAACACACACACACACATAGACATACACACATACCATTCAGGCCAACCTCTAACATGTGCAGAGCCTGAGAATAGAGTAGAAATTTAGGTTCACACTCCTTACAACCAGACATTTAAAAGTTGTTAATCAAACTAATAAAATACTAAATAACCATGTTCTTTTTTAAAATTTAAATTCAATTAGACAACATATAATACATCATTAGCTTTTGATATAATATTCAATGATTCATTAATTGCTTATTAACACCCAGTGCTCATCACATTATGTGCCCTCCTTAATGCTCATCACCCAGTTACCCCATCCCCCCCACCTCTGTTTCTGCAACCCTCAGTTTGTTTCCCAGTCAAGAGTCTTTCATTGTTTATCTCCCTCTCTGATTTCTTTCCATTTGGTTTTAAATAACCTTGTGCTACCCTCCAACCTTGACAGCTATACTTTCATAATGACCAGGGAGAGCAAGTTTCAACTCAGAATTTTTAATTCCTCAGAATTTCACAGGAGAATGGTAAGTGGAGACACAGCTTCCTGCATGCAGTTATCCATTTTCCTTCTTCCCATTTTTCTTGAACCCCCTCCCCTCACTCCTAACCTGGTCCTAAAATGTCAGAAAGCTTATATCCACATTTGTGGATACCCCAGCCTGCATGTCAAGCTACACCCTTTGCAAAAGGTGGTCTCTTGGTCACTCTTTGAGCCTAGGAGCATACACACTACTTCCAAGGTGTGGCATTAGGAGTGGGGAGCCAGGGTAGAGCGGGCACAAACCCTATAGCAAGCGCAGGATTCTTTGGGCTAGACATTCCAGGACCCCAGAATTGGGAAAGTTATCTAAAAGTGAAGGGCATGGGCTATTGATGCACATTCTGCTTGAACCCATGGACTCCTCACTTTATGATACAGGTGAGGGCAGGTTCTCTAAAGAATGGAGTTGAGGCAAAGGCTGAGATTTCTCAGGTCTAAGGATGGAGTTTCATGTATAGACTGACACTACACCTGAAAATTCCACCTGGCTCTTTATTTATGTTAGACTTGGACTGGTGTTTCCTGCAACTTTAGAAATGTCATAGGCTGCCCTAACTTGAGCATGGAAGAAACCCGCATTATGCACTTCTATTGAACTCCATCAGAACAATCCACCATTTAAACTATGTGCTGGAAGAGGATGCTTTCTGATAATTTTTAACTATTTGAGTTAAATATGTAGTTGAACAAATATGTAGTTGAACAGCCTGCATCTCTCAGGCTGAACTGGAATTAAGAGACTGGTCTTAGACGTGGCTCACATTACAAGGGTTTTTCCCATTTTGAGCTCTAAGGCATTTGCTTACGTGCAAAGCCTAGTGAACAAGGGTATCTATTTTACACATTCACAAATTCTTCCCCCCCTTATCATTATTCTTATTCCCATAAAGATTTTTGAAATAGGGAATTTAAAGTAGAAGATTAATTTATTTCCTAACTTCTTTCATGTTTCTTGCTTAAAACACACACACAGAGAATATTTATCTTCTGAGCCTACTATCTAGATTACGGGAGATCCTATGTCTGAGTTCCACTAGGCTTGAACTCCTATTTTTCAGGTTGGATAATCCAAATTCATTGATTAGTTGAAAAAATTCAAAGTCAGATATATAGTACCTCCAGATATTTCCAAGAGGATCTATACCTTCTCAGAGGAAGTGAAAAGAGAGGAAAAATCCAAATTCTTAAGACTTTGAAGTCTCCCTCCTGACAGGTCCATGGAGAACATAGAGAGGCTCTCCATCCTCACTTCTTAGGACAAAATCTTCAACTCAGAGAAACAACTGCACTGCTTTCTAAGACACATGCAAAAACCGACTGCCACAACTGACTTCTAGGGTCCTCCAGGGACCCTATAGTGGTTTTAGGCAATAGTGGTTTTAGGCAAAGGTTTCTTGAGCAATTGGTAAAGATAGAAAATGTAAACCTTGTGTTTTCTTCTTCCCTCATTTCATTGTTATTCCTTTTATTCTTTGTGTTTTTTCCCCTGGTGTTCATGATCCATAAATCTTTCTACTGTTTCTTATGGCAAAACCTCGTGTTTTTGTTTTTTTTTTTAATTTATTTATTTATTTGACAGACAGAGATCACACGTAGGCAGAGAAGCAGGCAGAGAGAGAGAGGAGGAAGCAGGCTCCCTGCTGAGCAGAGAACCCGATGTGGGGCTCGATCCCAGGACTCTGGGATCATAACCTGAGCTGAAGGCAGAGGCTTTAACACACTAAGCCACCCAGGCACCCCCAAAACCTCTTTTTAAAAAGGTTTTTTTTTTATCAGTAATCTATACCTCAGTATTAATTTAATTGATTTGTTGTATTTATTCATCAGTTATTGGATGTTTTTACACACGAGGAACTTTACAAGATTCAGAAGATATGAAAATTAATGTGCTAGTATATGAGACTTTAGTGGATTACTAAAAATTGGGAAGATTCCTGAAGAGAAACCATGTGCCACACAATTTACTGTCTACATAAACATGACTTGACTATCATCTTGTTTTCATTAGCATAACTTTACTATTCCAGGAGACTCATTCCAGAAAGATAAAAGTTCCAAATAACTTTATCACTTATTCCTGAATCTTTGGAAAGACCTGTCAACTTTTCAACAGAAAGCATTAACTGATGGTTTACAGTCCAAGATTCTTTTAACCCCTTGCCTCAAATGTACTCTAATCCTAAACTATTGTATCATGATCCTTATTTTATCTTAATAAGTTCTCTGCACTTAACCAGATATCAAAATTTCAATAAATATAATGGCTTTTCATATTTCTCTTTTTTTGTTTTGTAGAGAGAGAATGCAGGAGCATGTGGGGAGGGGTAGTGGGAGAGGGACAGAGAGAGAATCCCAAGCAGGTTCCACACCCAGTGTGGTGGAGCCCAATGCAAGGCTGGATCCCATGACCCTGAGATCATGACCTGAACCAAAATCAAGAGTCAGACGTTTAACTGAGTGAGCCACCCAGGTGCCCCTCTTTCCCTTTTTGAGGCAGTAGTTACCCTTACTTCGGTAGACAATAAATTCAGCTTTGTCTTAACAACAGGCTCTTCTGGTAATATTCGTGAGTTGAATATTTGATGGGTTATGTGAGTTCCTATTTTGGGGACCTGTGCTATTGACGATTTCACAAACCCATTACTCTGTATTGCTTAAAGTGACCTAAATTCTTGGAAACTTCCCAGTTCATTTGCATTGAATGCTCTGGGATTTTCTGCTCAATCCATTTTGGTAAATGAATGTCTGACTCTCTTGCTTATGTGTCAAGTCTAATGATTGTGTAGCCATGTGTTAGATTTTCATCCCCTCAAGCTATTGAGATTGATCACAGATGGACAAAAATACCAGCTTCTCACAAGCCATAATGATTTTGTTTGTGAAAGGAGAAACAAATGAATCCTGAGCCAGCCTTTCATTCAAATGTGTGTGAAGAGATCATAGCCTGCAAGAACTTCTCTGTCTCCCTATTTAACTATTGCCACCCCTCCTCCTGGCTACAGGAATAAGCAAAGTATATGCCTGTCACAATTAGATTTTAATTCCCTAATATTAATGATTGTTGTCCTAAAAAAGATGCATAGCATTGTCAGCTGCTGTCATCTATAACTTGATGTGAATCAGTTTGTTAGGGATTTGCCATGTGGCAGGAACAGAAGACTAGACATTGAAAGGAAAGCCAGAATAAACAGGGATAGGAGGAAGAATAATCTGAAGTCTGGAATCAGAGGAGCCTGAAAGCCATGAATGAATCTGATTTGGAGATAGAAAAAACTGACATGGCTTTCGTGCATACTAACACTTTCACAATTTTCTCAACGTTACTGTGTGAACTTCTTTGATATCCTCAGTGGTGAAGCATTCTGTCCATTGGAGATAAACTTGATTTAGAGAAATAATTAAAATTATATTAATCCAGAGTTAGAGGAAGGGTGACCTTAGGTGATGTAAATTTGAATCCAAAAGTAATGCTGGAAAGAATTAATCAGATTATTTTTATTATTGTCGTTGTTGCTCTTTCTTGCCTCTGACCTTGTTTCAAAGGTAAATAGCACAGGTTTTAGCATGAACCTACAAAGCTGACTATGGTGAAGGGTACACTTTATTTAGCATATGAAATTCTCTTTACTTATTTAAAATCAGCTGATTTTGTGTTTTAATTTCATACAAAAATGAAATTCAACCAGCTGGGACTATTTTTTTTTTTTAATCAAAGGTATCCCTATCAGGAGAATCTTATGAAAGATAGGGTTAATATTATTATTTGGAAAATCATATTCTCTCAGTGGAGTTATTTACTAATGTTTAAGCCAGGTGCTAGTGTTTCTGATTCTTTACTTACTTTTTATATACAGTTTAGGACATTCTCTGGGATTTAGTTGTCTTCTTGCTGGAATACTTCTGTACAAGTGTTTCTACAGAGAATTGCAACTTAAGCCTGGAAAACATGAACTTTTACACACCTGATGTCTTATATAAGGTTTTGAAGAGCTTCATATTTAATAAGATACAAACTTCTACATTGAAATTACTGTCTTTCTCTTAACGTTTTGAACAGGTTAGTCTATCATATTCTTGGTCTTTGTGTTGCTGATTAGAAGTTTGTCATCAATCTGACACTTGTTCCTTGTATACTATCTGCTCATTTATTCTGGAAACTTTTCAAATTCTCTCGGTATCTCTGACATCCTTAAATTTCAATCAAATATTTCTAAGCTGATGTTCCTCCCTCCAACCTCATCTCTTGTTCAGTAATACTGAATACTTTTGGTCTACCTTTTAAAAAATCTTTGTTTAATTCTGAAAATCTCCTTTATTTTTTCTTCCATAGTTGCAGTTTTTATGCTTTCTTCATGTCTCAGTGTTACTTGATCCAATGTTTATATTTATTGATTGATTATCCAGGTTTATACACACTGCTATTCAATTAAACTATTGAATTCTTTATTTTCATTCATTTTTTTTTGCCAAATATTACTTTGATCTCATCAGGATGCTTGTTATGTTGGTTTAAAAAAGGGGGTTATTAATTTTTCATTTGGTATATATTGTTCCAGTTTGTGACTTTTTTGAATGATAGTGATGATGCTAACTATGTATTCTTTTTTGTTTGTTAATTGGTTTTCTATTCGTTCATATCCTTCTGGAATACTGGGGTCTTGGCTAATATAAATGAGGAAATATATGAAACTCCAGAGTGTATCTTGAATCCATTAGTTGATTTAGGGACAACAGGAACAGAGGGAAATGTACCTCAGGGTGAACGCTCTATGTTGTTAAAAGCTGAGCTCAACTAAATAGTACTTGTATCTGTTTTCCTACAGGTGACTGCCCTTCAGAGAATTTCTTTTACCCTCTAGCCTAGGGACTAATATTTTTCAAAATGTTCCTCCTTGTTTGTTCTTGTGCATTGCCTGAGAATATGTAAGTAAGGGCTAGATATGCTCAGAGGTCTGTAGGTCTTCTTGCTCATGTTGTCTGCTTGTAGTCCCCGTGGAGGCTGCTTCTCTACCAACATGACACCTGCCATCCATAGTTGGCACTGAGAGGTGCTACCTCCCCCTGCTTATACCTCATAGTGACTCCAGATGACATCGGAACTCCCAGGCATTGTGGGAGAAAGAAAAACACAAAACTAAGTTTTTCCCAGCCTGATCTCACTGTGACATGTTGTCCTCGTTCATTTTAAGCTATTGTGCTCCTAGAAACCAGGATGCAGTGATCTATGTTTTTATAGGGGCTTCTAAAATTTTGTCTTTATAAGGTAAGCTGTATCTACAAGAGGAAAGTAGACTATTGGCCCACTAATTTAATAAGTCCCCAGGGCTAGTGAGGAAGGGGAAAACATTATATAATTTCCAATATTGTGTTTTTCTATTACCTAGATATCATTTCACTTTACCTTGTGCTTTCTGACAGCCTGCAGATCAATGATGAGTGATTATCAGGTTGAGAACCGTATGTCATATGTCTCTAATAGTTTTCAGTGTGCTGGATATTGAAGAAGCATTGTTGCTAATGGTTCAGTGGACTGTAAATAACCCCAAGAGTGAACTCAATGGAATCCCTATAGAAGGTCAGAGAGATGGATGATTTTTGTGAAGTGAGATGATAAAGGCAGAATAATGTAAGAATAATATTTACACATGTAATACACAAAACATTATATGCATACTTATGAGAGCCCTTTGATATCATAAGTACTATTATTTCCTTTTATAGATGATGAAACTGAGTTCGAGAAAACAATTGTTTTTTATAGTGTTGAGATCACATAGGATAGCTAGCAAGTGCCAGAGCTGGGATTCAGACAACTCTCAGACTCCAAAGCCATTGCTCTTTGAGTTTACCATAGCCCCTATTATGAAGGAAATTAATCTTAACAGTTTGTGTACATGGTGGGTAAAAGTGACATTTACAAAAATAAGCACAGTCACTTTGTGTATATCCAATTAAATCAGCACATACGTTGAAAGAAGAGGACCCCCACCATGTCAGTGATGTCCGCTATCTTTTGTGTGTGCTAACAAATGTTCCCCTCGTGTTAGAGCGTAGATGATCAGGACTGTCCTTTGAGGTAAGATAGAGTGGGATGATAGTGGCCCTTCCCAAAGAATGAAAGATACTCTAACTCCAAATAAACAGAGCATTTCCAAAGTGAAGTTAAGAAGATGAAAATGTTTTAGATAAAATAATAGACTCAGGTAGGGAAATACAGCTCCCTAATTTATTTTCAGCATTGTCAGAGAGTTCCAGTGTTACAAAGTTTCACGAGCAATGTTAACAGGAATGTCAGAAGTCTAGTCTGCTTCTCTGACTCTAGCGAGCATCCTGCTGTGGAAGTGGAATGAGAATGCCTGAATTTCCAGCAGAAGTGCTCATAATGGAGCATACAGTTATGGCTTCACATGAAAAGTAATGTATGGTGCAAAAGATAACGGAGAGGAGTACAATACGATCTGCACACGTTCCTGGGTTTATAGCCAATCAAGTGGAGTATTAAAATCTGAGCACACTTAATTAAATGTCTCATTTTGAGTAGTGTGATGAATAAGGGTCATGAAATGGTTAGTGCTGAGAACTGAAAGTCAAATGCCCTAGACTCCATTCCAAACACCGTCTTCAATTCAGTGCTGGGACTGAGAGGCACATACATATTCAAGCTTCTGCTCACTCATGCCGTGCCTTGGGTCCTGCAGCATAAACTCTAGGTTACTACTGTATCTTGTTGAACTCTACATGCAGCTGGAAAACATAACCTAGCTTGTCGGTTTTGAAAAGAAAAAGAGAAACCCAATCATTCAACTTATCAGGTGTAGAATGCCTTGTTTCTATCCTTTAATTTTTTTTTCTTACCTACAGTAAGAGTTTTCTAAATACTTGTCTCTCTTCAAAAGGCAAATTACACATTTGTAAAGGTTGTTTGTTAAGGAAATGGGAAATCACCCTTGGTAACTGAAGTTGTTGTCTGCAACCAATTGTGGGAAGAAATGTAGGAATTTGTCCTTTAAAGTCCATTGGTATTGGGCTTTTTAATAAATTTACAAATGCAATTAGTCTATTTATTTTGAATGTTTATTTGAATTCAAATGTTAGAGCTTCCAGAAAGCTAAGCAAATATATGATCTTCCATTAATCTTATCTAGTTAGAAACTCATTTATTAAGCCTGCAAGTTTCATTTATTAAAGGTCTGCCATTTTTAGAATTTCGGTGGGACTCTTGGTGTTTTTAATTTACATAAACCCTGGTTCTGGGAACTTGGGGGCTCAGTGGGTTAAGCCTCTGACTTTGGCTCAGGTCATGATCTCAGGATCCTGGGATCGAGCCCCACGTCAGGCTCTCTGCTTAGCGGGGAGCCTGCTTCCTCCTCTCTCTCTGTCTGCCTCTCTGCCTACTTGAGATCTCTCTCTGTCAAATAAATTTTATTTATTTATTTAAATAAATAAATAAATAAATAAATAACCCTGGTTCTTATAGTCTTCAAAAGGTTCCCACAAAATTTAGAAGTTAACAGAGTCACATGAAGAGATTCTTAACACCAGAAGATAATTTAGGAGAAGTGTCTCATAAGTAAGGCATTCAGTAATCAAATGTGGAATCAAAACTATGTAATCAAAAATTACTTAGTACTCACTTCGTACAGGACAATGAGGGGGCTGCTGTGGATGATAAAGGAATTGAGAAGTGGAAATCTCAGTTTTCCCCGTTTCTCGCTGCCACAAGTGCACTTTCTTAGCTATTATGTAAATATTCAAATTGTTCTAAGTGCTTTTAGAAATAAAACCTTCCCTTCTATAAAGGCAAAGAATAATCCCTTCCTCTTGTAAAGCACTTGACAATTTTCAAAGCACTTTTATATTCATGATCTCACTTCATATTCACAGCAGACCTATAAAGTAAGTAGGGCAGGTGTTACTACGTACATATATTTTCCACCTTAGAACCTGAGGTGTAAAGAGATTGCTACTTTCCCAAAGACACAGCAAATAAGTGATGGAAAAGAGATTAGAACAAAAGTATTTTAACTTTTAATATGGTGTTCTTTTTATAACAGTACATAAAGGAGTCAGTGTTATATGACAGAAGACAGAAGAGCAGAGAGAAAAGAGAAGGCTAAGAGGCAGTAATCAGACAAAACTAGTGACCAGCTTTTCTTGTCTCTAGATATTCTTCATGCCATCCTGCCCACATTTGATGGCTCTATCGTTCTTGTTCCAGATTCACTTATGTCCTATCACATTTAAAAAAAATTTTCAGATCATTTCAGACTCTATTTAGGACACGTTGAACTTGATTAGCACTTTGCTATGAAATGGAAGAAGCAACCCTCCTCTGTTGATCCTTTGACTCTATCTTCTTTCAAGTTGTTATTTTATGGTTTCGTACCTCCATGATTAGATGATAAGCTTCTTGCAAACAAGGAGCAGAAAATAAGCCATTCTACTCCTTCTTTAAAGCCTTTAGAGCTATACAACTAGAAATGCGCAGGAGAGAAAGTAGGCTTTTAAGAGATCTCACCGAAGCAAAATAGAGTTTGGTTGATTTTATTCCGACCTGCCTGTGTCTCCTAGTTACACACATTGTGCTAACACATCAGTGCAGAGCTGTACTCAAACATGGTAGCCACTAGCCATCTGTGGTCATTCAAACCTAAATTTTTTAAACAGATTTATTGAGGTGTAATTGACAGAGCTTGCACACAGTTAAAACGTAAAATTGGTCATTTTGACACATGTATTCATATGTGAAACCATCACTGCAATCAAGGTAATGCACATATCCATTCCCCACAAAGTGTTCTTCATGCCCGTTGTAATCCATCCCTCCCAGCACTCCAAGGCTGGTGCAGTGTGTCCACTTTATCTACACTCCTAGCAAGATGCTGATTCTGGCTGATGGGGATCCCTTGAGCTTTTTGTCCCTCTAGCCACTCCTTCTGAGTACCCTGAAATGGGCACAGCTTACATGTGTGGGAATTATACTTACTCCACGCCCATCACCAAACCCTGTAAATTACAAAAACTGTCAATGGCTGGTTTGCCTACCTTGGGTGGAACAGAAGGCAGAGCTTCCCAAACAACCAGAGACTCAGGCCGTGAAGGGCCCTGTAGAACCTGCAGCCCTTCCTGGACTGCCTCTCACCAGGTGACCTGCCTTCCCCCAATGGGCACACACTCACCTTATAATAAATCTAATAGTATCCCATGATTTTAAAAACTACTATAAAAACAGAAACAAAGGCAACAATAATGATCTGCTTTCTGGAATTTTAGATTAATTTACATTTTCTAGAGTTTCTTGTAAATAGAATCATAAAGCACCCACCCATTTGGGGGCTGTGGCTTCTTTCCATAAGCATAATTATTTTAAGGCTTATCCCCATTTTTTTAATGCATCAATAGTTCATTCCTTATTGTTCTTTATTGTACTATATTCCATTACATGAATCTACTATAATTTCTTTAATCACTTCTTGGCGGATTATTGGATTGTGTTCAGTTTTGGGTTATTACAAATGAAGTTGTTATGAACATTCTTTTACAAGTCTTTGTATGACCAAATGCATTCATTTTTAGGGGAAGAACTTTCTAGGAATGGAATATCTGGGTTACATGGCAGTTATATGTTTAACATTTTAATAAAATGCAGTATTTTCCATTAGCATGGACTGGTTTTGAGGATGAGATGGATATATTAGGATAGGATTAATTTCTTGCTTTGTAATTAAAGATATTTATAAGAATTGTTGGTGTCAGATACTTTTTCAGCATCTACAGAGATACAATTTTTCTTCTTAGATTATTAGAAAGACATAATATATTAATAGATTAGCCAATATTGAATCATTTTTATGTTCTTAGAATAAATCCTTCTTTGTCATCATTTTTTAAATGTTTTGCTGAATTGTTTTCAACATTGTACTTAAGTTTTCACATAAACATGTAAATAAGGTTGGTGTGTGGAAATTTTGCAGTTGAAGGGTTTTAATAGTAACATTATACTTTCATAAAAATAAATTGATAGATGTACTTTTTTGCCTATGTTCTGGAACATTTTATGTGCCATTAGTTTATCCTTCAAATGTGATACCAATAGGAGATTTCCCCATATTTTCTTCTTCCGATTTAGAAATGAATCTGATAAGAATTTTTCTATCTTCTGGGGTATTTTTGGTTAAGAACTGAAATCACTTGATTTCATATAGCTTAATTATCAGGACTGAAGACTGAGACCACATATGTCAATATGACTTTACTATTGGTTCAAAAAAATTCTTGCCCAGGAAGATAAGGCTGTAAGTTAACAAATAACTACATTACCAGCTTCAGGAAGTTCCTGAAGCTAGTTATTCACCTGAATAGACACATCTTAAGTCACTCAATCCCAGAATACAAAACTCTATGCATCTCTGCCCCGACCTCCCCATTCTGAGATATTACCTCCCCATTCTGAGATTCAGTTAAGGTTGTATTCTCTCTTTCTATAATCATTTAACGAATAGCTTTTGCTTAATCAACAGATTATTCTGGTGGTCTTTATAGGGAGCTGACCTTGATCTCCGTTTTTATTTGTATCATTTCCTTTTTATATTTGTACTTAAAATATTCCCACCTTGTTTCTTGAATAGTTTACATGGTAGTCTTATGTATTTATCTCTTTATCATTATACTATTTTCTGGTTTTTTAGCTACAAAGCTTTTTTTTTCTGAGTCCCTCTAAAGCTGCATTCCATAGGCTATTGTGCTTAGTTCTTTCAATACAGTTATTTTCTAGAAATTTTACAAAGCCAGTTTCTACTTTCACTTGTCCCAAGAGTTGAATATTTATATTACTTTTGTATATATAAGGTACTGATTTTTAGTTGGAGGTCCTGTTGGCTTTCTGGTTCTAATTTTAATTCCATTTTGTATATAAATATAGTTTTGAATATTTCTAATTAAAAAGTCTACTAAAGTTTTCTCTGAGTGTATATATGTGTATATATATATATATATATATATATATATATATACAGTCCAATTTTTTAAAGATTTTGTTTGAGAAAGAGATAGTGAGAAAGAGCATCGGGCAGGTTGGAGAGGGAGAAGCTGGCTCCCTGCCGCACAAGGAGCTAGACATGAAGCTCAATCCCAGGACTCTGGGATCATGATCTGAGATGAAGGCAGCTACTTAACCTACTGAGCCACCCAGGTGCCCCATCAATTTTTATGATGTTCATGAAATTTTGGAAAGAAAGCCATAGCCTCTATATTTAAGATAAGAGATTGTTGTATGTAATAATATACATATAAATATATGACATGCAATTTTATTTGCATACACTAAATTTCTATATCACATGATATTTATTTGTGATATAATATGTAACAATTGTTTATATAATTAAAATACTTCCCTTATTATATTATTAATGCTTACCTTTACTTCTTTTTTATAGACTCTGTTTGGAGTGACAGCTGTGAAATAATAAAATTTAATTTAATTTAATTTAAAAATAGAATAAAATAATTTCAGACCATTACAATTCTCCCTATATGTCTTCTCTTTCTCCTTATATTTCATGTAATTTTTGCTTTGTGTATGTTGCTGCTTTGATGCAGTGGTAGTCATAACTTAAGTTTTTATAAAGTGCCTTTTTTCTGGATTTTTTCTTTTAAGACTTTATTTATTTATTTGATAGAGAGAGAGAGAGAGAGTGAGAGAGAGCAGCAGAAGGAGAAGCAGAAGCCATGCTGAGCAGGGAGCCCAATGTGGGACTAAATTCCAGTACCCTTGAATCATAACCTGAGCTGAAGGCAGATGCTTAACCAACTGAGCCACACAGGCACCCCTTGATTGATGCTTTTTATGTGAATTCTAGTATTTTTTTTGGAATTTCTGTTTATTTATGACAATATTGCCTTGTATAAGTTTTTTTAAATTACTTTATTTTTATATTTTTATTGTAGCTTTGTTTTAGATATGTCCTGTGAACATATCAGGAAATTGGGTTTTATTTTAATTACTAGATGAATTTTGTTAACAACTATTAATATGATCATAGACATTTTGCCCATTTATTATGTCGATAGCCTCCTAAAATACAGGCTCACTGCTATATTCCCAGAATAAATCTAATCTTTCTGAAGCATTATTCTTTGATATCTGTCTAGATTCAATTTGTCCATTTTTGCTAGAATTTTACATGTATATTCCTAAGTAAGACTGAGCTATCTCTACATTTCTGTTTCATACATTACTTTTGTTAAGGTCTGGTATCCTACTTATGGTGGGGGATTATTGATTAAAAAACTGTGAAACTTTGGTTCTAGGATAACTTTGGTTCTAAAATAACTTATAGTATTAACCTTTCATTTTTCTTTTTAAAAGATTTTATTTATTTTTTTGACAGACAGAGATCACAAGTAGGCAGGCAGAGAGAGAGGAGGAAGCAGGCTCCCCGCTGAGCAGAGAGCCCGATGCGGGGCTCGATCCCAGGACCCTGAGATCATGACCTGAGCCGAAAGCAGAGGCTTAAACCACTGAGCCACCCAGGTGCCCCAACCTTTCATTTTTTGTTGTTGTTTTGTTTCATTACCTTTCATTGTTGGTTATTTTTATTATCTTAATACTATCTTTTGACTTATGCATTATATTCTTTCAAAACTCTTAGGATGAATTTATAGACATCATTTAAAATTATAAATTTTGAAAATAGTTTTACACATTTCCCTCTGGCTGTGGTAAGATGTTTTAGCAGACATTTGGGGTGTCTATGAAACACATTCTGGGGCACCTGGGTGGCTCAATCAGTTAAGTGCCTGCCTTTGGCTCAGGTCATGATCCTGGAGTAGTGAGACTGAGCCCACACTGGGCTCCCCACTCAGCAGAGAGTCTGTTTCTCCCTCTGCCCCTCACCCTGCTCGTGCTCTTTCTTATACTCTCTTCTCAAATAAATAAATAAAATCTTAAAAAAAAAATGAACACACATTCCTCCCTTATGCCCATTTAAGCCAGTTAAGTAATCCTAATTAATGTACTTAAACTATGGATCAAATTTACTTTACTTGTGTATAGTTTGCCCTTGGGCATGTGACCAAATTCTGGGCAATGAGATGTGAATGGATGTCTTTTAGGGGACTTTGGGGAAGGGTTTATTTGTTCTTATAAACAAATGCTGAAAGAAATGGTCTCCTCATTCAGTGGTTGCTGGCACATTTGAATACAGTACTTGGAAATAAAGCAGACCTCTTGCAAACTTGCAAGAGAGAGAACTGAGAATGAATCCTATAAACCAGAAATGGGTTGGCAGACCAAGCTGAAAAACCACAGTGCCCTGATGATATACTTGAACAGCTGAAGTAATCTTCGAAGAGTCCCCTCTCACGATTCTTTGTTTTAGGAGATTATTATTAAAGCAGTTTGATCCTGGGACCTCTGATACCTTTAACCAAATAATCATAACCAACATAGGTGAATTTATTTGCCTTTCCATAATTTTCTAGACTGTAATTTCAGTTTTATCTTTTCTTTGGCCCCAAGAATTATTAAGACAAAAGTCCTTAATTTATAAGAAATTAATATTTGGAAGATAATTTATATTAATCAAATTAGATTATAATCAGGTATTATAGACTATAAAAATTATCTTTTGAAAATGTTTTACTTATGGACAGGATGTGAATGATTTTGTAAATATGTCCTAAATATAAGGAGAAATGTCTTTTCTCTTCTTGTAGAATCCAATAATGTACATTTTGTATATTTGTGCATACACACTCATAAAATGTAGTTTATTGACTGTATTATTCTATGCCTCTGTGCCCTCACTTAGTTCTTGTCTATTATATCTGTGCAATTCTTGATTGTGGTATAATAAAATCTTCTCCCATAATTGCATTTTTATCAAGGTCAATGTGCATTTCTAATATTTTGCTTTATATATTTAGCTGCTATCTTCCTGGTGCATGCAACTTTATGACTTTTATATCTTCTTCATAAATTGTTCCTTTTATCTTTGTGCAATGTCCTTCAGTATCCTCTTCAGTACTTTTAACCTTAAACCCCACTTTCTTTTGTATTAAGTCTAATACTCCTGCTTCGTTTTGTTTACATTTGCCCAGAATATTCTTCTATCTCTATTTTCAGACTTTTTTTTATTACAGTGTTTAAAGTATTTTTACAAGCACTCTATAGCCAAAAGCTTACATTTTATTCAGTTTGAGATTTCTGCCTACTTGAGGTGAATATGGAAACTGATACCACACTGTTTAATGTTACCACTTACTTTACTCTGCTCTCTCATTTTATTTTTCCTCATTTTAACTTACTTCATTTAGTTACTATTCATTCTGCTTTTTCCCCTGTTAAATTAGAAGTTTGACTGATTTATTGACTATTCATTCCTGTAGTTGCTTTCCTCACTTTCCCATTGTTAATCATACTCATGCATACATTATTACATATAACAAATGCTTTTTATTTTTTTTCCCCCTATCAAGATCCTTATCCCTTACAGGAAAGTTTTTAATTTCCCCCTACTCCTTGATATTTTATAACTCCTGAGTTCTGCTGAAATATTTTAGTACTCTTATATAACTATGTTATTACTCTATTTTTCCTTGCACTCCTTTTTTTCTATTTCACAAATCCATACTTACTAATTTACACTGTATATAATAATCTCTCATAATCAGTTTAGCTTTCACTATATTTATTGCAAAGCTCTTTGTCTATGATTTCCTGCTCATTTAATACTTCCTCTACATTGAGATTTCAGATTCGATTCATTTGGTGTTTAATGTTCCTCCTCAGGTCATTTCTTCTTATGGGAACTTGATGAATATATTCTCTGAATTTTTGCATATTCACACTAAATTTTTTTGATCCAATAGGTTAACGATATCTTGTATAGGAACAGGAGTACAAGTTCAAAGCCCCTTAATTCAATAGAGCAAAAATTATCTTTCCACTATGCCTATCAGTACACTTTTTTATGTAAAGACTTAGATAATAAAGAGTTTAGGCTGCGCAGACCAGTTTCTGTCTCTGCTACTCAACTCTGTAGTTGTAGCACAAAGGTAATAACAGATAATACATAGACAAGTAGGTGTACTATGATTCAGTAAAATTTTACAAAAACAGTCAGCTGTAGAATTTAGCCCATGAGCCATTTTGCCAACCCTGTTTTAACTTCTATTCCAATATCATTCTGATTCATTTTAACTTTGTAAATATTTTGTTCCTTTTTAAAAAAGATTTATTTACTTAAGAGAGAGAGAGCACATGTACACAGGCACAAGTTGGGGAAAGTAGAGGAGGGGCAGAGAGAGAGGAGGAGAGAGAATCCTCAAGCAGACTCCCTGCTGAGCACAGAACCTGATGTTGGGCTCAATCCCAGGACCCTGAGATCATGACCAGAGCCAAAACCAAAAGCTGGCCTCTCAACCAACTAAGCCACCCAGACAGGTACTCTATATTTTGTTCTTTAAAAAATCATAGGGTTTTTGCAAAATTTTTCTTTTAAAAAATCATAGAGTTTTTGCAAAATTTTTGATTCAGAATACTGATAAGATACGGCAAGGGATGTATTTCTTTCTTACTGCTGCTTTGAAATTAAGTGATATTTCAAACTGCACAATATTTTCAGTTTAAGAAAACTATTTTCTATTATTTTGGTAAACATTGTCTCTCTTTCCCTGTTTAAGTTTTTTTTCTTCAATTATGAAAACTCTTATTATTGGCATTTCAGGGCTCCTGGATATCTGCCTTCCACATATCTTTTCTTTTCCTCATGCTTTCCATCACTTTCTCCCCCTACGCTTTCTTCCACTTGATCTTCTGCATCATCCATTCGTGTTTCATAAGAGTCATCCACTGTCAAGGTTGCATAATAAATAAAATCAATAACAAAATTCCAGTGGCATATGATACACACACACACACACACACACACACACACACACCACTGTCAAGGTTGCATAATAAATAAAATCAATAACAAAATTCCAGTGGCATATGATACACACACACACACACACACACACACACCACTGTCAAGGTTGCATAATAAATAAAATCAATAACAAAATTCCAGTGGCATATGATACACACACACACACACACACACACACACATTTATTCAGCTCTTAGGCCTGCAGTTCAGTCATTTAGGCTGGGCTCTGTTGGCTAGTTCCTCTGGTCTCACTTCTGTGTGTCTGTGGGTCCTCTCTGAGTTGGCTAACCTAGAATGATGTTGGCTAGAAAGACTGGTGACTTGCTCTACTCTACACGCTGCATTTCCCAGCAGTGCATGTGCTCCTAGTGGAAGCACAAGGGCAAACACCTCAGCTCCTTGAGATCTCGATGCACACCTGGCACATCATCACTCTTACTTCATTCTGCTGGTTACCCAGAACCTCAGCCTTGATTTTAGTGGTAAGAACACAGAACCCCTATATGATCTGAGAGGGACAAATTCATGTGGTAAATGGCACAAATACAGAAAAAGAAGAACTGGGGAAAGTAGTTTAATCAACCACATGTCTCAACAGTTAAATTCATCTACTGAATATTTTCTCACCCCACACTTCTGGCAGACTTTTCATGTGTTTGTCTAATTGTTTAATTTTCGAATCAATTCTCCATTAATGCTTTATTTTTATTATTTGACATTCAAGAAAATGTCCATTTCTTATAACAGTTTTATTATTATTTTTTAAGTTGTGTTCTTGGATGCTATAATTGTTTTTCTCTCTAGTTCCTGGTTGTTGTTGTTTTTTTTTTTTTGCCCCAAAGAGATTTTTCTTAATTTTCTGGAGCCAATGGCTGGAGAGGAAATATTATGAGTGGTGGGAGGAAATACAGTAATCTTGGCCTTTGTTGAGAAGTGATTTGCCGGATTACAATGTGCCATTTCCCTGTGAAGACAAAACACCATGAATCTTCTCAGGGGCTACAGTTTTACATGGCCTAAACTCTCCCCAGCAATTGGAGTCAGATGTCTGACCAAGAGTCTTTATTCCAGATTCCTGTGTGGCATGTTGTAACTATTCAGATCCTGGCACAGCTGGAAGCCAGCTTCCACTTCTGGATACAGCTTGCTTCCAGAAGTTACCTGGATGTATGAGGTGGTTGGTAGTTTTATTGTTAGGGAAGGAGAGCAGCAGAGATGCATGTTCTGGTCAATCTTAGAGGATTTCTTGAGTGACAGTATTTAACCACTAATAATATGCTTCCTTATGCCATGGGTTAGTGAATTTGATTTCAGAGGATAGAATACAACCAGACATCCCAAGAAATGCTCAATCACCAGAAACCCATGTCTTTGGGGCAACCCATTCATGGGTTATTATTGTCCTTAACTGGGCACCACTCACACATTGTTTTAAAAAATAATAATAATTACCTGGGAGAAATTTATTTTAACAGTCTCCTAAGCATGCTCACCACAAATATTTTGTCTTGCAAACTATATCCCCACAGTTCAGTACATCTCATCCAGCATCTCTTACTGTTTCTCCAACGGACAGATGCATTTTTTAGTGTGATTTCATGGTTACAAAGGGACCAGTAATAGATAGGTGACTCTTTATGTTAAGAGAAAACACAGGAAGTTTGATTTCAGTTTCTTTTTTTCCTTCACCTTTACAACTACTGTCATAACCATTACTGTCCACCTTTGATTGTATCATTTCTCTAAATCTATTTTCTTTTTTTCTTTAAAGATTTTACTTATTTATTTGGGGGGGGGGGTACTGCACAAGCAGCAGAGCAGGAGGCAGAGGGAGAAGCAGCTACCCGCTGAGCAAGAAGCCCAATCCCAGGCCCTGGGATCACGACCTGAGCTGAAGGCAGGTGCTTAACTGACTGAGCCACTCAAGTGTTCCTAAATCTGCCTATTTTCTAATGATGACTCCATTATCTGCCAAAAGTTCATACATGCATCTATCAGCTTGATATCTTTTACTAGTAGTTGAGGACGATAATCTTGATGCCTCTGTGAGTGTCTGGTATGTTCACCTATCTAAGTAAAGTTCAACATCTGACTCAGAGTAAGTTAGGGCTGGAGAATTGATTATGGCATCTGCCACGCTCTTAAGCAGAACCAAACTTTTCTATCACTGACACCATCCAAAACTTAGATTCCATTCTAGTTTTTGGTTGTGGGGAGAGAAATATGGAGGAAAAAAGATACTTGAGTCTTATCAATCAGTGATGACATACCAATCAGAACTGTGTACATTTTTGTCCTTTACTTTATTTCAAAATCTCAAATGTGCTCCTTGATTTTCTTTGCCTCTCATCCACTGATGCCTCTGGTTTGGGCTTACATCTTAGACTGATTTTCATATCAGTAGATAAATGTGGGTGTCTTCCACTGACATAGCTTTCTTCCTGCATGCTTCCATTCTTTGTGAAACAGGATGTGCTGACCCAGCCTCGCTCTCAAACTAAGTTCAGTCTTTGACTTGAAAATTCTGTGTAATCATTTGCAACTCATGGGGGTTTACTCCACAATGTGACACATATTATAGCAGCAATCACTGTAACTTATAGATATTTGTATCTTCCAGTGTGCCTACAAAAAGCTGTGTGAATACAGGAAATTATTTAAATACTTACTGAATGCATTAAGCTATTCTTCATGTATTTATAGAGACAATACATATGTTTTTAAAGTTTACTGTCAAAAGTTTACAATCACATATTTACATATATTCACAAAACACACATTAACATTTATAAGTTATAATTTACTAATTATAGAAGTAACTTGCTCTCAACATTAAATTTTAAAATATTCTCCATATTTGTTTTTCTAACAGTTTGATTTCCTCTTTGACTTTAAGGGTAATGTCAGAAATAGTATTTTCTAAAAATATTTAATTGTTTCAGGATAATTTGGAGATTTTTTAACTTTATGTTTTAGTAGATAAATAAATTTTAAATATCTTCCATAGACATTTGAAAACAATGTGTATTCTCCATTTGTAAGAGATATAGTTTGAACCACTCATTGAATGAAGCTATTTAGGTAATCTCTATATTACTTATTTTTGTTGAATTCATCTGCCCAAAGTTAAAAATGTCATGTTAAAATTATTCAATTTTTTAATGTATTTCTACCAGTTTTAATTTTCTATAGATATGGAAATGTAGAAATAACATATAGTTCTGATAATTTTCAGAAAAAGATAAAATCATTACTCTCATACAAATATAAAACTGAGCATGTGTTTAGTCAAATGATATGAGAAAATCAGGGAGATGTTATAATTAGTTCAAAGGACAAGTTAAAGATCACAAATTTTATATGGAGTAATATTGAGAAGAATTGGTAATAGAGGAAACTTTTTCCACAGGGGTAGAGTGGAGGAAATCAAATACAATCACTAACAGATAAGACAGCATTTATACATCTCTCAGTTAATTACAGTTCACAGAAAAGCTACAAAATAGCTCAAAGACAATGAACTGGACTAGAACCTGATAACCTGATAATCTGATAAAGAGCATGCATAGTTTTCCATTGGAATATATTACAGCTTTGTTAACATCTGTTAAGTAGAGCCGGAGGTGTCTGATGATAAGCCAAAGTTCAACAAAAGGCCACAAGAGAAATTGCCTCCACAAGTCCTGGAGGAAATGCATAACATGCCTCAAGGGCCAACATGGGGAGGTGAAGGCAGGGTGCTGGCAGAGAGAGAACAGGACCTCAGGAACACGCCTTTATTACAGTCTGGCTATAGAGTGTTTTGGGGTTCTCAGGCTAAGGTTCAGTTGTCATTTCAAGCCAAAGATAAGGAGGTTTTGGTAAGCTCCAAGGGGGACACACAAGGGGAAGGCCCAAGAAGGCCCTAGAATGCAGGGGAGACTGTTGATCGCAAGGGCTGATCACAAGGAAGTCGTATCGTGAACCTGCATTTGCTTGTGATTCTGTAGCTCCACATGTGGCACACACTTGTATGAAAGGGCTAGTGTCAGCTGAAGGTCCCCACAGGCCACTTGGCCAAACAAAGTGGGTGCTGATACAGTAATGTCATGGAGTAGTTCAGCTAAACTCTCAATAAAACACTTTTTTTCCCTACAATCTACCCATTTTAAACAAAAACGATTAAAAAAAATCTTGATCACAAAATAAGATTAATCTCATTAGGATTGGCCTGCTTATTTATATTGGAGCAGCATGACTGTGGATTTGCCATATGAGCTCTCTTAAATTTGCTTTCCTGAAAGTTTTCATAAGGAAAATCAGATTGAACTTTTAAAGCCATTTGAGACAAAAAAAAAAAAATCGGGAAAAAAACACCAGATTTCATTGGCATCATTTACTATTTTGGGGATATTTCTCTTTTCTCCAGGCCCTCCATACTGTGAGTTTCCTATGCTTGCAAGGAGGGGACACTACTTACTCATCTGTAGGCTGGAGAGCCTATAAACTAGGTAGGCACTGGTCAGCTTTCCTATGATGGCTTTGTAAATAGTCTTAATTCCTGAAAAATATTTAGTCATTTCTGATTTAATGAGCATGTTTCTCAAGTATGGCATCTCTTGGTCACATAACCAATGTTTTCAATCAGGTTCTAGTGTAAAGGAGGACAGATACTCATTGAACCCATGAAAGAAGACCACATTGTCTTGAAAATAAAGATATTCAGTAAGTATTTCCAAATTCTGGGTGGTCTATACAGGGAGAATATAATATCATTTATAAGTGTTTTATTTTATTTCAGTTTACAAAGCAGAGCCTACAAAATTGTAATGAGTTATACACAGGAAGAGAAGAAAGAGAAAGGTCTTACCTTATATCCCCAAAACAGACTATTAAAACAATATCAATATTCTAACCAAAACTACAATGATCTCTGAGTTCATTTAGTTCTATGTAATTAAATTTTGATCCCCTGCCTCATGGGTCAGCAGTCTCATGAATTCAACTACTTCTCCATTAGAGTCCTGGAAATCCTAGCTCAGCTCACTGACACTGTCTCAAAGTTGTTAATGCGATGGCATCAGAAGACTGTATTCAAATGTACCTTTTATAGTCCCTCGCCATTTCTGGAGATACTTTGTTTTTTGAAGATAAAGCAATCTGGTCTGTAGTAAATTGTGAAAGCTCTCAGGAAAGCATCAGTATAAAACAAAAAAGATCTACAGATGACAAAAATCTTAAAATGGCTGTGGTTAATTTATTGCTGATGATTTTCAAATGTGAAAGATTGGAAGGGAGTTCCTTGGAATATGCTTCCATAGAATGCAAAACACGATAATAAAGTCAATTCCAAAACAAAGTTTTAGAATAATTATACACATAATGATTAACCTTATTTCAAAGAAGACAGTGAGCATTATATCTAATTTATTTTTAAAAAATGGATGAAATATATACACTGCAGAGAAAAAAATACTGATATAACATGTAATTTGACACAATACGCCATCACTATCCCAAACATATAATAAGATTATATCTAAAATAGGTAAAAATTATTGAGTAATTAAATTCAGTAAGTCTGGAGTGAGTTCTAAGGAGCTATATTGTCTAGAAAAAACCTGTGTTTTCCTTTACTTCACACTACACTTCACTTCTAACACTAGATGTGATGTGTGGGTTTTGCACACATCAAGCAATTCTCTGACACCAGCTGGTATTGTACAATTCAATTCAATTTGACCCTCTTTACCTAGAGAAAGCTTCAGGCCCCACAGGTTAAGAGATCAGTCCCACAAGTCTACTCCCACTACAGACTCCAATTGCAAGTCCCAGGTTGTTACCTATACTTCTGACCTACAATATAGAAATCAGGGTTCCCATAAACCCCTCCTTCAATTCGAAACACTTGCCTACTTACTGGTTTATTAGAGAGGATATAATAAAGGATATAGTTCAGCAGTCAGGTGAAGGAATATATAGTATGAGTTAGAGTGAAGGGACATGGAGTTTCTATGCCCTCTACCCAAGTGTCATCCTAGCAGCACCAACATAGGTTGAATAACTTGAAAGCTCCCTGAACTACCTCTTTTGGGGATTTTTATGGAGGCTTCATCTTGTAGGAAAGATTGATTATAAATTCTATTTCTAGCCTTTCTCCTCCAGCTGGAAAATGTTGGCGTGTGGCTGAAAGTCCCAAACTTTTTTTTTTTTTCTTTAAGAGAAAGAAAGAGAGGGGCTCCTGGGTGGCTCAGTGGGTTAAAGCCTCTGCCTTTCGCTCAGGTCATGATCCCAGGGTCCTGGGATCGAGCTCTGCATTGGGCTCTCTGCTTGGCAGGGAGCCTGCTTCCTCCTCTCTTTCTCTCTGCCTGCCTCTCTCCCTACTTGTGATCTCTATCTGTCAAATAAATAAATAAAATCTTTAAAAAAAAAAGAGAGAGAAAGAAAGAGAGAGCGCATGCTTGCGCACATGCAGTGGGGGAGGGGCAGAGGGACAGAGAGAGGGAGAGAATCTTAAGCAGATTTCACACAAGTACAGAGCCTAATGAGCAGAGCTTAATCTCACAACCCTGAGATCATGACCTGAGCAGAAGTCAAGAGTCAGTAAGTGCTAAATCAGCAGAGCCACACAGGTGCACCTGGAAGTCCCAAGCCTCTAACCAGACTTGGTTTTTCTAGTGACCAGTCCACACTCAGGAGCTCCCTAAGATTTGCCTCATTAGAACAAGAGACGCTCCCATCACCCAGGAAACTATAAGGGATTTAGGAATTTTATGTCAGAAACTCCTATCACTTATAAAATTATAAGAGTTTTAAGAGCTCTTTGTCAGAACTGGGGTCAAAGATCAATGTATATATTTCTAATTATTCCACAATATTTTAGTGAAACTTATAGGTGAGCAATGCCAATTCCCAATTGAAAAATCACCAGCCTGGAACATATGGAATTCAAATTAAAGAAGTAAAGAAGATGCAGTCAAGTTAACATTTAAAAAAACAACTGAAATTTGGCTGAAAACCTGCGCCATCGTTGTCTTATTTAATGCAAAGCAGCAACAGGATTCTGATAAATAGAAACATGTCAGGAAAGTGAAAGCATTGGCAGTTATTTAGAGACTTCCCATATAACATACAACTTTTGAAATATTTGTATTGATAACATTTTACCATTACAAATTTAACCTAGGGGATGCTAAGCATTTCTTTAACATTTTTCATGAAGTATTTAAAATTTTGGTATAGTTTGGTATAGTTGACATACAATATTACATTAGTTTCAGGTGTACAACTTAGTGACTTGACAAGTTTATGGAGTTCATGTTCCCCACATGTGCAGCTACTGTCTGTCCTGTTAACATTTCTTGATATGATGCTTCCCATGTAACACATCAATAACAACAAATCAAATAAACCAAATTTTTTCTGGTACCTCTGTTTTTATAAGGTGAAAGGACATAACTTTTTATCTAGCAGAGGTTCTTTGTGAAATTTTATAGATAGTTCTAGGTACAGAAGATATCCTGAAAGTTTTATTTTACTTCATTTCATTTTACATTTAGGATTCTATTTGTAGAAGGAAAAATTGTCAGAAGATTTTAATGCCTGAGATAGGAATCAGACCATGGATGCCTAAGAAACAATAGCTGGCTCATTTCAAAGTTACAAAATAATATACTTTAAAATCTGGGAAGATAATATGATTGTAAAGCTTTTTTATGATTTTAGCTTTTTTTCAGTGAGAAAATGGTTTTCTTACATAATCAGATGTATAGTAAAGTCAACAAAAACCATAGAAGGTGATTTTGGTAAGACATTGAAACTTTGTCATCTAGACAGGTTACACACAAAGGGGGAAAAATTCCTTTAGGTGGAAGCAATCAACAGTAAACAAACAAAAAACAAAAAAACAAGCCCATCAAAAAGTGAGCACACTTTGCTAAGATTTTAATATATGTCATAACTTTTCAAGCTCAGATACTACAAATCATTGTAAAGTAAATTTATTTAAATTTTGTACAGCATTATGTTCTTTCCTATTCTGGAAAAACAGATCTTGTATCCTAGGATCAATTGCAGGATAGCCACAAGTTGAAAATAAATTTCTTAATATTACTAAGTTGTTGACATGCAATACATTCATCCTGGTTGCTTCAAATGAACCAGTAAATAAATACTTAAAAGTTCTCTCTTTCAATTTTCACTACGGTTTATGTCAATAACTATAACCTACAAAAACTCTCTTTGGGTCCTTGATAAAGTTGAAAGTGTGAAGGGTTCTGGAGATTAAACAACAACCCACGCCTTTAGGACAAAACAGCTCTTTCCTTGAAAAATAGAAATACACACACAATTATTTTTCTCTGAAACTTGTGTTCCTAAGCAGAGACTTTTAACCAAAGCTAACTTTTATGTCACAGAGAAAACGATGGATAACCATGAATGTTACACATCAGCATCCTGGGAGCCCAGCAGAGCTCAGGGATACACATGGAATAGCCAGGCTTCATACAACTTCTCAAAGTAGCAACGATGAGGACACCTAGGTGGCTTAGTCGGTTAAATGTCTGCTTTCAGCTCAGGTCATGATCCCAGAGTCCTGGAATGAAGTCCCACTTGGGACTTCCTGCTCAGTGGGGAGTCTCCTTCTCCCTTTCTCTGTCTACCCCTCCCCTCTGCTCATGCTCTCTCTAGCTCACTCTCTCTCAAGAAAGTAAAACAAAAAACAAAAAACAAAAAAGTACTTAAAAAAGTACTACTTTTTTTTTAAAAGTACTTAAAAAAGTAAAGTACTTTAAAAAGTACTTAAAAAAGTAGCAACAATGAATATGTTCATTAACAGATTCAGAAATCGAGTTCACTATATGAGAATAACAAGCAAAAGCCTACAAATTTCAAAGTGTTACTTAGTAATCAATGTTTCAATATTCTATCTTTGTGAGAGGTGATCTAGATATTAAATGAATATCTATGCTAATTAACTAAAATTAATATCAGTGTAAGGTTTCAAGTTACCTAAAAATCTTGGTGGGGCGCCTGGATGGCTCGGTGGTTTGGGCCTCTGCCTTCGGCTCGGGTCATGATCTCGGGGTCCTGGGATCGAGCCCTGCATCGGGCTCTCTGCTCGATGGGGAGTCCATTTCTCCCTCTCTCTCTGCCTGCCTCTCTGCCTACTTGTGATCTCTCTCTCTGTCAAATAAATAAATAAAATATTAAAAAAAAAAGAAAAAAAAATCTTGGAAATTATCTTTAAGCTGACATACTAAAAACAGCTACAGTAGAACTGAAAATTTGTCAGAATAGTCCATCAATGTGGTTAAACACAAATTTAAATTTTTCATAATCTTAAACATTAAGTAGAAGTAATGTTACTTATTTGATTAGTAAACCTGTGTGAGTTTAGGAAAAAAATACTCAGTGGAATAAAAACATAGGATTGTATTACATTTAACAATGATAAGTCAGAGAAAATATAATCATTTTTGTTAAATTAGTCTCATTTGCCAAAGAGCTACCTAAATATGCAAATTTGGATTCTTAAAACATTTTTGAGTTTGTTTTTATAAAAAATATGTTTAAAACCTACCACATTAAAAGTATTAGGTCAATTTCCTTATTTGGGGGGAACTCTAGTAAATTTAGTTCTATATAACTCCTTAAAGAGGCTACATAATCTTAATACTACCATCTAGAAGTAGAAAAATGCTACACACACAAAGGTCCTTCTGAACTATAGACCCACAGACAGACACATAGACACAGAGAAAACTTTTAACTTTAGTTCGAGAGTTACCACAAATTATAGAACTCACCAGTGTGTATCAAAGAGCTCTTCCCTTCCCAATAGGTAGAGATTCTTAATTGATTTGGTCTCAAGATAGACAAATAAACAGGAAAGACTATTAGATTCTCTGGTATCTCTCACCCAGAGACAAGGTCTCTGTAAACCATTAACCTTTTTACAGAGATCACCAAATGGTCAGACCATAAAACTCACTGGGGAATAATTTGTCAGCTGTGGACAAACTAAATATAAACCCAAGTGCAACTAGCATAGAGCAAGATTAAAACTAGAAAAATAGAAAGCAAAATTCTATTGTCACTCTGATTTTATCTCAAGGAGCCAAGAATGATGCATCTGGGTTTAAATAATCCAAGAGTTGCATTTTGCTGGCAACAAAGTTTATCTGGATTTGGTAAATAAAACTGTTTGTCCTGGAAGCTTTTGATCTCTCCTTCTATTTTCAATGATAGCCTAGCTGGATAGAGTATTCTTGGCTGCATGTTTTTCTCGTTGAGTGCTCTGAATATATCATGCCAGCTCTTTCTGGCCTGCCAGGTCTCTGTGGATAAGTCTGCAGCCAATCTAATATTTTTACCATTGTATGTTACTGATTTCTTTTCTCGGGCTGCTTTCAGGATTTTCTCTTTGTCACTAAGACTTGTAAATTTTACAATTAGGTGACAGGGTGTGGACCTATTCTTGTTGACTTTGAGGGGGGTTCTCTGCATCTCCTGGATTTTAATGCTTGTTCCCTTTGCCATATTAGGGAAATTCTCTCCAATGATTCTCTCCAATAGACCCTCTGCTCCCCTCTCTGTTTCTTCTTCTTCTGGAATCCCAATTATTCTAATGTTGTTTCGTCTTATGGTGTCACTTATCTCTCGAATTCTCCCCTCATGGTCCAGTAGCTGTTTGTCCCTCTTTTGCTCAGCTTCCTTATTCTCTGTCATTTGGTCAAACACCAAACCAGCTCTCCAGGAAATATTGAAAGGGGTCCTATAAGCAAAGAGAGAGCCTAAAAGTAGTAGATCAGAAAGGTACAGAGACAATATACAGTAACAGTCACCTTACAGGCTAATAATGGCACTAAATTCATATCTCTCAATAGTTACCCTGAATGTTAATGGGCTAAATGCCCCAATCAAAAGACACAGGGTATCAGAATGGATAAAAAAACAAAACCCATCAGTATGTTGCCTACAAGAAACTCATTTTAGACGCGAAGACACCTCCAGATTTAAAGTGAGGGGGTGGAAAACAATTTACCATGCTAATGGGCATCAGAAGAAAGCTGGGGTGGCAATCCTTATATCAGATCAATTAGATTTTAAGCCAAAGACTATAATAAGAGATGAGGAAGGACACTATATCCTACTCAAAGGGTCTGTCCAACAAGAAGATCTAACAATTTTAAATATCTATGCCCCTAACGTGGGAGCAGCCAACTATATCAACCAATTAATAACAAAATCAAAGAAACACATCAATAATAATACAATAATAGTAGGGGACTTTAACACTCCCCTCACTGAAATGGACAGATCATCCAAGCAAAAGATCAACAAGGAAATAAAGGCCTTAAATGACACACTGGACCAGATGGACATCACAGATATATTCAGAACATTTCATCCCAAAGCAACAGAATACACATTCTTCTCTAGTGCACATGGAACCTTCTCCAGAATAGATCACATCCTGGGTCACAAATCAGGTCTCAACCGGTATCAAAAGATTAGGATTATTCCCTGCATATTTTCAGACCACAATGCTCTGAAGCTAGAACTCAATCACAAGACGAAAGCTGGAAAGAACCCAAATACATGGAGACTAAACAGCATCCTTCTAAAGAATGAATGGGTCAACCAGGAAATTAAAGAAGAATTGAAAAAATTCATGGAAACAAATGATAATGAAAACACAACAGTTCAAAATCTGTGGGACACAGCAAAGGCAGTCCTGAGAGGAAAATATATAGCGGTACAAGCCTTTCTCAAGAAACAAGAAAGGTCTCAAGTACACAATCTAACCCTACGCATAAAGGAGCTGGAGAAAGAACAAGAAAGAAACCCTAAACCCAGCAGGAGAAGAGAAATCATAAAGATCAGAGCAGAAATCAATGAAATAGAAACCAAAAAAAACAATAGAAAAAATCAATGAAACTAGGAGCTGGTTCTTTGAAAGAATCAATAGGATTGATAAACCCCTGGCCAGACTCATCAAAAAGAAAAGAGAAAGGACCCAAATCAATAAAATCATGAATGAAAGAGGAGAGATCACAACTAACACCAAAGAAATACAGACAATTATAAGAACATACTATGAGCAACTCTACGCCAACAAATTGGCCAATCTGGAAGAAATGGATGCATTCCTAGAGACATATAAACTACCACAACTGAACCAGGAAGAAATAGAAAACCTGAACAGGCCCATAACCAGTAAGGAGATTGAAACAGTCATCAAAAATCTCCAAACAAACAAAAGCCCAGGGCCAGATGGCTTCCCAGGGGAATTCTACCAAACATTTAAAGAAGAACTCATTCCTATTCTCCTGAAACTGTTCCAAAAAATAGAAATGGAAGGAAAACTTCCAAACTCATTCTATGAGGCCAGCATCACCTTGATCCCAAAACCAGACAAGGATCCCACCAAAAAAGAGAACTACAGACCAATATCCTTGATGAACACAGACGCAAAAATTCTCGCCAAAATACTAGCCAATAGGATTCAACAGTACATTAAAAGGATTATTCACCACGATCAAGTGGGATTTATTCCAGGGCTGCAGGGTTGGTTCAACATCCGCAAATCAATCAATGTGATAGAACACATTAATAAAAGAAAGAACAAGAACCATATGATACTCTCAATAGATGCTGAAAAAGCATTTGACAAAGTACAGCATCCCTTCCTGATCAAAACTCTTCAAAGTGTAGGGATAGAGGGCACATACCTCAATATTATCAAAGCCATCTATGAAAAACCCACCGCAAGTATCATTCTCAATGGAGAAAAACTGAAAGCTTTTCCATTAAGGTCAGGAACACGGCAGGGATGTCCATTATCACCACTGCTATTCAACATAGTATTAGAAGTCCTAGCCTCAGCAATCAGACAACAAAAAGAAATTAAAGGCATCCAAATTGGTAAAGAAGAAGTCAAACTATCACTCTTCGCAGATGATATGATACTATATGTGGAAAACCCAAAAGACTCCACTCCAAAACTGCTAGAACTTGTACAGGAATTCAGTAAAGTGTCAGGATATAAAATCAATGCACAGAAATCAGTTGCATTTCTGTACACCAACAACAAGACTGAAGAAAGAGAAATTAAGGAGTCAATCCCATTCACAATTGTACCCAAAACTATAAGATACCTAGGAATAAACCTAACCAAAGAGACTAAGAATCTATACACAGAAAATTATAAAGTACTCATGAAAGAAATTGAGGAAGACACAAAAAAATGGAAAAATGTTCCATGCTCCTGGATTGGAAGAATAAATATTGTGAAAATGTCTATGCTACCTAAAGCAATCTACACATTTAATGTAATCCCTATCAAAATACCATCCATTTTTTTCAAAGAAATGGAACAAATAATCCTAAAATTTATATGGAACCAGAAAAGACCTCGAATAGCCAAAGGAATATTGAAGAACAAAGTCAAAGTTGGTGGCATCACAATTCCGGACTTCAAGCTCTATTACAAAGCTGTCATCATCAAGACAGCATGGTACTGGCACAAAAACAGACACATAGACCAGTGGAACAGAATAGAGAGCCCAGAAATCGACCCTCAACTCTATGGTCAACTGATCTTCGACAAAGCAGGAAAGAATGTCCAATGGAAAAAAGACAGCCTCTTCAATAAATGGTGCTGGGAAAATTGGACAGCCACATGCAGAAAAATGAAATTGGACCACTTCCTTACACCACACACGAAAATAGACTCCAAATGGATGAAGGACCTCAATGTGAGAAAGGAATCCATCAAAATCCTTGAGAACGCAGGCAGCAACCTCTTCGACCTCAGCCGCAGCAACATCTTCCTAGGAACAACGGCAAAGGCAAGGGAAGCAAGGGCGAAAATGAACTATTGGGATTTCATCAAGATCAAAAGCTTTTGCACAGCAAAGGAAACAGTTAACAAAACCAAAAGACAGCTGACAGAATGGGAGAAGATATTTGCAAACGATGTATCAGATAAAGGGCTAATATCCAAAATCTATAAGGAACTTAGCAAACTCAACACCCAAAGAACAAACAATCCAATCAAGAAATGGGCAGAGGACATGAACAGACATTTCTGCAAAGAAGACATCCAGATGGCCAACAGACACATGAAAAAGTGCTCCACGTCACTCGGCATCAGGGAAATACAAATCAAAACCACAATGAGATATCACCTCACACCAGTCAGAATGGCTAAAATTAACAAGTCAGGAAATGACAGATGCTGGAGAGGATGTGGAGAAAGGGGAACCCTCCTCCACTGTTGGTGGGAATGCAAGCTGGTCCAACCACTCTGGAAAACAGCATGGAGGTTCCTCAAAATGTTGAAAATAGAACTACCCTATGACCCAGCAATTGCACTACTGGGTATTTACCCTAAAGATACAAACATAGTGATCCGAAGGGGCACATGTACCCGAATGTTTATAGCAGCAATGTCTACAATAGCCAGACTATGGAAAGAACCTAGATGTCCATCAACAGATGAATGGATCAAGAAGATGTGGTATATATACACAATGGAATACTATGCAGCCATCAAAAGAAATGAAATCTTGCCATTTGCGACGACGTGGATGGAACTAGATCGTATCATGCTTAGTGAAATAAGTCAATCGGAGAAAGACAACTATCATATGATCTCCCTGATATGAGGACATGGAGAAGCAACATGGGGGGGTAGGGGGATAGGAGAAGAATAAATGAAACAAGATGGGATTGGGAGGGAGACAAACCATAAATGACTCTTAATCTCACAAAACAAACTGGGGGTTGCTGGGGGGAGGTGGGATTGGGAGAGGGGGAGCGGGCTATGGACATTGGGGAGGGGAGGCGAACCATAAGAGACTATGGACTCTGAAAAACAACCTGAGGGTTTTGAAGGGTCAGGGGTGGGAGGTTGGGGGAACAGGTGGTGGGTGATGGGGAGGGCACGTTTTGCATGGAGCACTGGGTGTTGTGCAAAAAGAATGAATACTGTTACGCTGAAAAAAAAATAAATAAAAAGGGAAAAAAAAAAAAAGAACTGTTGAATAACTCAGTAGAAATCCCATAAAACTGTTACAAAGTAATTTTCAGGCAAAGGTAAAATCACAACTCTCTTAATCAGATACCTACAGAAGGCATGGTTCTGGGTAACCATGCACTCACTACTTGAGAACATGTTAGTCATACTAGGGAATACAACAGGATTGGAGGTCTGTTCCTAACTGTGGTGCAAAAAGTGGGCAAAAGAAGAGAATGAGTGGGCTTCAAATTCCCAGTTCAAGATCTTCATAAACATCCTGAAAATTCTCTATCTCAAAAACAACAAACCACCTCACCCAAATCTTTATCTCCTGGAGCTTCATGCCTGGGATTTCTAAAAACCAAACCCAGAGTCTCATACAATGAGGGGTTGAATTCCAACTCAAGTTGAATCCCCAATTTATCAGAGTATCTAATGCAAGTGAATTGTTGGGAAAGAATGAGGTCCTGATCCTTGGAATAGGGGCAGGTGGGCATATCCTAAGGAAGCTATAAATCTTGAACCCCTAAACTCTGCTGAGTCCTCTTTGCCCCCTAGGTACACTCCTTTTACCCCTGCCTGAGGAGGTTAGACTTCCTTTGCCTTGAAAACCCACCATGGCCTCCCCTGAGATAGAAGCCTTTCAAGACATTGCTGATTTTCCTTGAGGCCCATCCTTGGCATCTCTCTTTGTTTCTAGATCTAGACTTAAGTCCTAGAGGCCACAAAGGTTGTGTGACTCACATCAAAGCACACTATATATGAAAAAAAAAAAAGTCATCATTGTTCCAATGTATACGGACAAAAATATGAGGAATATGTATGGAGATGGATTTTAAGGGTGTGATAATGGATGGTAAGGCTGTTAATGGTGGAAGGAAATAAAGTTGCGTCATGTTTACTTTTTAGTATGAGCCTAAGAAGAGATTCTGGGTACAAAGTTTTAGTTTAATAGGTTTTAAAAGGGCTCTATTAGTTTGATTGGCCAACACATGAACCTGAAGGTAGCCTACACCAGAAGTTAAAATGCTACAAGTTCTTTGTTATGTTATAGAGGAAGGAATCCAAAACCTTGGGGAGACTGGAATATTAGAGTGAATTTATCATGTAATATCCACTTATCAACCCTGGGAGGGTCCAGGGGACATATGTTTCACCACTATGAGAAATGAATTTGTGGAGGAAGCCTCACATCTTTTTTTTTTTTTAAAGATTTTATTTATTTATTTGACAGAGAGAGATCACAAGTAGACAGAGAGGCAGACAGAGAGAGTGAGAGGGAAGCAGGCTCCCCGCCAAGCAGAGAGCCCGATGCGGGACTCGATCCCAGGACCCTGAGATCATGACCTGAGCCGAAGGCAGCAGCTTAAACCACTGAGCCACCCAGGCGTCCCTCTTTTTTTTTTTTTTAAGATTTTATTTTTAAGTAATCTCTACACTCAGTGTGGGACTTGAACTCACAACCCTGAGATCAAGTGTCACATACCCCACCAATAGAGCCAGCCAGGTGCCCCGTGGGTGCCCCACATCTTTGAAGATCTCTGTGAATGCATTTCTATGTAGGTCAGAAATTATAGTGAGACAGCTACCATCTAATGGGGGTCCCTAAACAGAATGGGGATAATTGGATCCCAGAGTCTCAAGGACCCAGTAGTAGCACATAATTGCCAGACAAGGTAGATGTGACTATTATAATGGATGCCAGAGTCAAATCAAGTAATCAGAATAGTCTGACTTGTAGAAGCTTAGAGATTTGGCTGGTTGATCATGGTGTCCCAAGCAAGAAGTAAATGGCCAATTTATCCCTACCTGATCTATCTAAGAGAAGGGGTTCTAGTTTGTGAACTCAACTTGATTTACCAAAGCAGAGAGTCACTACCCCTCAATCAATTCTCAAACGTGAGCAAGTTTAAAGAAACAGAACACTTAGAAGGAAGAAGAGGCCAGGTCCCCACAAGGAAGGACCCTGCTATATTGACAAAAATATATACTGTTGATCTTACTTTCACCTTCCCCGATAGGAAAGTGATTATGTTTTGGGAAAGGAAAATGATTCCCCCAATTCCAACGTGTAATTGGAATATATATACTCAGCAACTGACATAGTTCCCACATAGGCTCCCTGACTTGTGGAATAAGAGCTTTAATGATAAGAAAGACCTGCTTCAACTTCTAAAAGGAGTGAGACATCACCTAGTGGGACTCTTTGGATTTGTGAGGCAACTTTTGTGAGTAATTTGAAAAACTGCAAGTTCTGAATATGCCCAGAATAAAAGAAGGCTCTACAAAGCCAGGCCTCCCCAAAATGGCTCTGACACTTAGGCCATATGACTTAGCAGATCCAATGGTGCTTGAGGTGCCGGTGGCAGGTAGGTATGATGTTTGGAGTCTTTGCAGAGCCCTACCATAAATTACATCTCAGACTCCTAGAATTTTGGAGCAAAATTCTGTTATTTTGGGTGGATAACTATTTTCCTTTTGAGAAAGAGCTTTTGGCTTACTATTAGAGCTTACTACAGACTGAACAGTTAACTATGGACCACCAAGTTACCAAATGAACTGAACTGCCCATCATGAATTACATGTGGTCTGACCCGCTAAGCCATAAACATGGGCATGCACAGTGGCACTCCATCATCAAATAGAAATGGTATATATAAATTGAGCTTGAGCAAGCACTGAAGGCACAAGCAAATTGCATGAGGAAATGACCCAAATGCCCATGACCCCTACTTCTGCTGCATTACTGTCTCTCTCTAAACCTATACTTATGATCATAGGGGCAGTTGCCTATGAATAACTGATGGAGAAATAGGAAACTGGATGCTGGTTTATAGATGGTTCTGCACACTACTCAGACACTATCCAAAAATGGACAGCTATATCACTGCAGCCACTTTCTGGACATCCCTAAAGGAAACTGTTGAAGGAAAATCCTCCCACTTGACATATCTTTCAACAATGCACCTGAGGTTTATTTTTCCTGGAAGAAGAAAAGGCCAGATGTATGATTCTATATCAACATATATGCTGTGGCCAAAGATTTGGCTGAATTGGAAGGGACTTGAAAAATAAGATAATATATAAATTATTGACAAGGACGTCTTGGGAAAAGTTGTATGAATACATCTCTTTGAATAGGAAATAATATGATGAAATTTCTGTCCTATGTGAATGCTCATGAAAGGGTAGTCCCAGCAGGGGATGGTTTTAATAATGAAGTGAATAGAATAACCTATTCTGAGAACCCCTTCAGCTTTTTTCCCCAGCTACTTGTATCATTGTCTAATTGGCTCATGAACAAAATGACTGTGGTGGTAGGGATGGAGGCTATGCATGGTCTCAGTGCATTTACTTGCACCCACCAGGGATGACCTGACTTACAGTCATTGCTACTCAGACATTGTTGGGTATTCAAATTGACAACCACAGAAACCAACACTTAGTCCCTGATATAGCACTATTCCCTAGGGTGATCTGCCAATCTACCTGGTGGCAGATTGGTTACATTAGAATGCTTCTATCATGGAAGACCCAGTGCTTTCCTCTTAATAGAATAGACACTGACTTTAGATATACATTTGTTTTCCAAATATCCATATACCATCACAAAACTCTTAAAAGTGGAAAAAGGAAGGAGAAGAAAATGTCAGGGTAATACCATGTGGGAATATCCATAATTGCTTCTTTTGAACATGGAGAAAAGAGGCAATGAGCCAAGGAATGTAGGGGCTTCTAGAAGCTGAAGAAGGCAGAGCAATGGATAATCTTCAGAGCTTCCAAAAAAGGAATGCAGCCCTGCTTACACCTTGATTTGAACCCAGTGAGATCTATGTTATACTTCTGACTGCTAGAACTCTAAGTTCTAAATAAGTATGATGTTTAAAGTCGCAGTAGTTGTGCTAATTTGTTAAAGCAAAAAAGCAAAAATAGAAAACTAATGCATTGTTCACTTAGAAGTTATTACCAACTATATTATGTATGTGTGTGTGTCTGTGTATATATGTAGTTTTACATACATAAACATCTATATTTATATCTATGTATCTTATCTATCCATCCATCCATCCTTTGAAATGAGTACTGTGTCATGTTCTTTTTTGTATAAATCAAGGTCTAGCACAAAGTTTGTTCCATAGTATGTAATCAAGTACTGTATTCTGCCTTCAGCTGCATAAGAGAATGGAGAGCTCAATACTTTCATCTTTAAGATATAGGCTGCCAAAGCTGCTTATAAATATTCTTTATTATACAGGAGTTGCTTCCATCTTACTTTTTTCCCTTCTTTTCTCACCCCCTTGCAACTCCATTTTGCAATAAATTTGGATTTCTTCTGTATTTTCTATTGGGAAAATGCTTAATCAATCGCAGTATATCAGACTGAGCAATGAAATAATCTCAGGGCTCCTGGGTGGCTCTGTCAGTTAGGCATCCAGCTCTTGGTTTTGGCTCAGGTCATGATCTCAGAGTTGTGAAATGGAGCCCCAAGTTGGGCTCTGCACTCAGCAGAAACTCTGCTTGAGATTCTCTGCCTCTCCCCCTGCCCCTCCCCCACTCAGTGTCGTCTGTCTGTCTGTCTGTCTCTCTCTCTCCCCCTGTCTGTTTGTCTCTGTCTCTTTCAAATAAATAAACAAACAAATAAATAAATAAATAAAATCTAAAAAGAAAAGAAAGAAAGAATCTAATAATACCATTTAACATTTTTGGATATTTACTGTGTCTGGGTCTGTGTGTGTGTGTGAATTCATTTAATCTTTTTCCAAATAACTTTGTGTTACTTTCCTCAAAGTTTCTAGCTGACTTGGCTGCCTTCATTAATTAGTCCATTTATTCCACAGCCTTTGAATACTGATTTTGTGGCAGATGCTGTCCTCAATTCAGAGAGCACAGCACCTAACACAGTGTTCAGTGCAAGGTCCCTGTCCCATTCCACATTGCTATATTCATTTCTTATACTGTGCCCCATGAAGCCTCTGATCCAGGTACTATTTCTCTCTCTCTCTCTCTCTGTGTGTCACTCTGCGTAGACAGAATTCAAGGCTGCTTAGATTATTCTTTACTTAATAGAAGTCTTCACTGTGGTTATATTCTGAAGAATATTCCTTAATTAGGTAATAAGCATGTTACTTTATTGTTAAAACAAAGAGCTCTGCATGTATGTAATGATGGTTTTTAATTATAATCAGAATTATCTGCCAAGCATTAATCAATACAGTCCTTGGATATAAAAAGCAAGAGGGAAAAGCAGAGAATCTTCAAGAGAGTGAAAGAAATAATCATTAGATGTTATTAGATCAATGACCATGGGAAGCTCATTCTTTGTATAATAGCTGATGTTTCAAACACATATTGATTCACCTTTGTAACAATTATGTTGGATGCAGGGGCAGGGGCAAGTCCTGGAATAGAGAAACAACAAATCTCAGGCATCTCTTCATGCTTCAAAAGACACATAAGTGTCAAATGTTCACACTTGGATGGACAATCTGTTCTCCAAGTGGCTGGAGGGGGAGCTTTGCTTTGATACGCCCTGCCTTATGTGTTTTGTTTAATCATTCATGGGAAAATATCTGATGCTAATGTTTCTGTTGCTTACCTTCAGCACTTCAAATTAATATTAGCTATATCGCAGATCCTTCCCCTTTGGATGCTTAGCCTCTTTAGACAAGCTCACTGCAGAAACCGTCCTTCCTACATTATTTATTAAAGCATGATAAGGTAAAGTAATTACATTATCAGATATCTCTATCGTATTTGAGCAATAAGGCACCATAATAATAGTATAAGACATCTTGGAAGGAGGATATAATTACCACAAGGCAATCACACTCCTGGGGATTATAGGAGCTTGGATACATGTCTTCCCTTATGATGCCCTAAGGATGTGATTATCTCAAGAAGAGAGAGAGAGAGAAAGAGAGAAACCCAGCGAATAATGTTGTATTCTGCTCTACAAAATTTATAGGAAAGGACAAAAGTGTATTTCATCTGAGTATGTGATGTGGCTGTTTAGGATATTTGAACAGCAGTTTCAAATGAGCTGAACTATTTGTAGAAGTTAACCTGTCTCTTTAGGAATCAAGTAGGCCACTCTAAGTCATTTTGTAAAGCCAGATTGAGCTCAGAAATGCATTAGAATTTTAGCTTACTTTAAATGTAAGGAAAGTAGTTTGATGGGGCTACTAATTTCTAGCTGGCTCAGTGCATCAAGCTTTCTATTCTCTTGCTAGCTGGTAAGGTGTGGACTCATCATTCAGGCTGCTATTGACATTTCTTGCCTGGTGGCACCAAAATGGAAAACAAAGAGGTGTTTTTAAATTATCCCACCAAATCTGAGGAAACCATGTTTCAGTTGTGGCTAAATTGAATTTCCAGGCTGAAAGAAGAGTAAAGAATGAGTAAAGCAAATGTCAGCCGGCCTGGGGTCACATCTACAACCTGAATGCTCTGCGAGAACTCAACTAAGTCTTTTATAACTAAGCCAATTTAAGAATTTTCTGATCTACAAGAATTAAAAATAAATATTTCTAAAAATTTGCATTAAGGTTATTTTCTGAAGAGTATTCTTCAGAGACTTAAGATAGAATAATAAAACCCAAGATAAATTACTGGAATTAACTTTTAAATCTTATCACAAAAGTATTTTAATCAGCAAAAGCTAGAACCTTCTGTAACAAAAAATATTCAGGTAAAAATGGAAATTCTGTTAAACATGGGCTTTTGATCAAATAATTTGAAACATCTGGTAGACAGAAATGTCTAGCTGTTGACTGATGACTTCATTCTGGAGACATGTTCTGTGACACCAACACACCTAACAAGAAGGTAAATGTTTTAGTGCACTATTTTTGTTTGGCATACTTGTAAAATTTCAATGTTTAAAAATCACATAAAAATTCAGTAGCTTTATTGATTTGACTCATTTAAGTGTCATCTAGATTCAGATATCATGTGGATTTGGCATGATGCAATATCACTCAGAATCATACTTATCTATTATGTATAAAGCATGGGTTCATTGAGCAGTGAAAAAAGAAAGAGATTGGAGCACAGGGAATCATGAACAATGGAGACTCATTAAATCTCTGTGATTGAAGAGTTTCAGCTATGGTGAGATCTCATTTCTGGTGTATTTGGGTCTTGAACTAGGTGCTGAGAACACAGTAGGAAATTAGACATTGCCCTTGCCCTCAAGAAGATCAACATTCTATTTATTTCTCTTTTATTCTTAGCTCTCACTGCAGGTCAGATTCTTTACATGCATAAATTAATCTAATTTACACAACAAGTCTATGCCATAGTTATTATTATCTTTATTTCAAAGGTGAAGAAATTGAGGTGGAGAGAGTTAAAGTAATGTGTTCAAAGTCACACAACCCAGAAGTCAAGAATGGGACATTGAAGGCCCATGTGGATCTGGAACTCATATTTTAACCACATATAACCTATATGCTTCAAGTTGAAGAACAAATGTTCAAATTAAGATGGGAACTAAATTTTTTCAGGTGTATGATAAACATATATAAAAAACACAATGGGGGAACTACACTCAATTTTATAGTGAGGGAATGGAGAACCAGGCTTTATAAAGGAGATAATTATATTTCCTGAATCACAATTTACAAATTGGTAGATAGAGGATAGGAAAATATATAGTTTTGACTTCACTATGACGTTTCATTTAAAACAGGTTAATAGTATCATCACACAAGTAAATATAGTTTGTGTCATGGTCCTAAGCCTTCACTTTCTGATGAGTGGATGATATAAAATCTGAAAGTTTACTGTGCACTACCAGAATCCTTTCCATTAAGGATTATTATAAAAAGGGAATCACAAACCAGCTACAAATTCTGAGACTTTACAACCAAGACAACTCAGGAATGTGTCATAGGTTGCACTACTGGCACAATATTTTTTAATGATGGATTTTTGCACAATAGAGTCAGATGCAAAGGTCAATAAGTGGTGTAAAATTAACTGTGGACCCTCGTATTAGGGGCAAGAAAAGGTAATTTTCATTTGTGCATTGAATGAAGACTATGTACTGCTACATATATCATGCTAAATACTATAAATGAAACTGGAATAAAGGTCCATCAAGGCCTTAAAATTATTAATTCCCCATTTTAGAGGCCAAAGAAGAAATGAGGATAGGACTGGGATGGAGGATATTTTGAAAGGGGTAATTAGAACCAGGATTGCCCTGCTGCAATGAGAAAAGGGCTTAAGAAGGGGGTGGAATATCAACATTGTCACTTGCTGAAGAAAGGTAAATGGAAGTCCAAAATATGCTGTAGTTATTGAGTGGGGAATGACAATCTAGACAAAAACTTCCAGGATATCTCTGGTAGAGAATCCAGATCATTATACTTAATTGATGCAATGTGGCTGACTCTCAGGGAAGGATGGGTATCCCACAGCAATGGTTTTGTGAAAAATGTTGAACAAATAAATCCAGCTAGATTTGACTTCCTTGGATTACTGAATAAATAAATAAGTAAATGGGTAACTTAAATCTATATCATGGTGTTTTTGTTGCAAGCTTAATTTCTTTTTTTCAAAAAGATTTTATTTATTTATTTATTTATCAGAGAGAGAGAGAGAACAAGCACACAAGCAGGGGGAGCATCAGGCAGAGGGAGAAGCAGGTTCCTTGCTGAGCAAGGAGCCCAGTGCGGGATTCGATCCCAGAACTCTGGGATCATGACCAGAGCTGAAGGCAGATGCCTAACTGGCGGACACCGGGGCATCCAAACAAGCTTAATTTTTTTTTTAAGATTTTATTTATTTATTTGCAGAGAAAGATCATAAGTAGGCAAGGAGGCAGGCAGAGAGAGAAGGGGAAGAAGGCTCCCCACTGAGTAGAGAGCCCAACGTGGGGCTCAATCCCAAGACCCTAGGGTCATGACCTGAGCCGAAGGCCGAGGCTTTAACCCACTGAGCCACCCCAGCGCCCCACATACAATCTTAATTTTTATTTTAAAAAGATTTTATTTATTTATTTGACACAGAAAGAGAGAGAGAGAGAGATCACAAGTAGGCAGAGAGGCAGGCAGAGAAAGAGGGGGAAGCAGGCTCCCTGCTGAACAGAGAGCCCGATGTGAGGCTTGATCCCATGAACCTGAGATTACGACCTGAGCCGAAGGCAGAGGCTTAACCCACTGAGCCACCCAGGTGCCCCCGAGCTTAATTTTTAAAAAGAGAATTCTGAAAGATAAGTTCTTTTCTTCCCTTCATCTTTTGTCATGAAACATGAATATACACATTTCCAGGTACATTAGGATACTTAACAGGCTGTATTTAGAGGGGGATATAAAACTGTATCTGAAGGCTGTAATAAGAGAAATGATCATTCCAGAAATATGTTAAGTATTCATAATAAAACCTAAGTTTTATAAGAAATATGAAGATGCTTGCTTACTTCTATGATTTATTTCCTGTCCACCGTTACAATAAGGGTGTGGTCACTGGTAGTCTTGGCTTAATACAGGAATTTTCTGTTATGTCCCTACCCACTGGGCTTAGCCTTTGTCTGCAGTGCTCCATGGAGCAAAGACCAAAGCTCACTTGCACCAGCATTCATGTTAAGCAAGTGCCTCACTATTTCAGATTTGCAATACTCATTTCTTTGTGGGTTCCTAAAATTTTATTGCTTTATAGCCAGTTCATGGATAAGCAGTTTATTTAAAAATTTTAATGGTCATGAGAGTGAAGATGATCCAGTTAACTAGTTACCTATGCTATGTTAAACAGAAAACCATACTAACATTCTTAAATTTCATTGAAATGTTTGTTATTTGGAGTTCTCAGGGATTAATGCATATCTTTATTTATTTGAAAATGTGGCTATCTATCATCCATCTATCCATCCCCTCTATCCGTCTACTTCACCAGCATTCCAGCTCTTTGTTAGCCAGGATAATGGGAAAGAAGGGCAGAAGATAGTCTTAGATCATCTCAAATTAAGGCCAAAACAAAACTAAATTTTTGAACAAATATTCTTTATGTAAATCGAATTAAGTAAGATAACATGCAATATTTTGGAATACAATAAAGTCTCTAAAGAGTTACTATAATTAAGGTTACAAGTACACAAATAATAAGACAATAATCAAGGAACACAAATACCACACAAATTGCTTGATTAAAAAAATTGCTAAAAACATAAGATCTGTTAGAATAAGCTGAAATGTTCCTTCTTTGTAAATAATAGCCTGATAAACAGTGACAGTTAAATGCAGCAGTAAACCAAATATCGGGCTTTATTTTTTTTATTTTTTTTTTCTCTGCAACCTCCAGCAGCTCAGTCTTTTTCCCACAAGGAAGAGCACTAGAAGTTAAGCAATTCCACACTTCCAGAAGCTAGAGTGCTCTGAAAGTACAATCCAAAATCTAGTCCCCTTTAGACTCAAGAACCAGAAAAGAATTTTCTGAATTTCTGTTAAGCAGATAGGAAATACATCCAATCATCCTTCTTCTTTACCCCCTGAGAGATGATAGGAGAGAGGGAAAAGTACAGAAATCTCATTGTGATATAAAAATCAAGGAAGATTTTTGGTGTCCATTTGTGTGATTTTTAAATATTTGAATATTTTATTATATTTATTAGCATTTCACTTAGTTTATTGATTAAATTACTTTTAATTTGGGGGTTTATTCTTTTGGTTTGTTAAGTATATATGGAAAATTAGATATTGGCAATGGAGTGTAAAGTTTTCATTGTAATTGTACTAACTAAAGATTAGACAACATCTCTAAGGGTAGATATTTAAAGAGACACCCAGACACAATTCCTGTTATTACTTTGGACCCAATGTCTTAATGAATTGTTTATTTAAGATGTGTACATTGGTACTGAAGAGTTAGAGATTTTGAACATTTATGATTCTTAGAAAACCCAGATATACTGGTTAAATCATACACATATTATTAAAATATATGCTGACATTTTCATACCAGAAGAAAAAGCCTTATGGAATTACAAACGTCTTATAGAGGAACCAGTGTGACTTCCTATATGCATGGATTCCTTCCCTATAGAATGGGTTGCAGTGAAGTGTGGATGAGAAGGAATTCTACAGCCAGTTAAGTCACTGGGTATCTAACCAGGAATCTGTCAAAGATTTCAAGGGTCTTAAAGCTTTTTATCCCATCTCAGTCACCCATGATGAAAATTCTCATGAAATTTGGATCTGTGTTCAATTTCCTTTGAGTAATCTTATTCTAGATTTTTATGAGCCTCTTTTCCTTTAAAATGAATCAAGTGTCAGACCCCAACTATATGGTCAACTAATTGGTTTCCTATTGGTCAACAATAGGAAAAAGAACAGTCTCTTCCACAAATGGTGTTAGGAAAACTGGACAGCATTGTGAAAAAGAATGAAACTAGACCACTCTCTTACACAATACACAAAAATAAATTTAAAATTGTTGAAAGACCTAAATGTGAGAGAGGAAACCACCAAAATCCTAGAGGAGAACATAGGCAACAACCTCTTGACCTTGTTCAGAGCAACTTCTTAGTAGATATGTCTCCAGAGGCAAGGAAAACAAAAGCAAAAATGAACCATTGGGACTTCAAGGTTAAAAGCTTCTGCACAGTAAAGGAAACAATCAACAAAACTAAAACACAACCTACAGAAGGAAGAAGATATTTGCAAGTGACATATCTGATAAGGGGTTAGTATCCAAAATATAGAAAGAATTTATAAAACTCAACACCCAAAAAAACCCAAATGATCTAGTTAAGAAGACATTAGACATTTTTCCAAAGAAGACATCCAGATGGCTAATAAACACATGAGAAGATGCTCCACATCACTCATCATCAGGAAAATACAAATCAAAACCACAATGAGATACCACCTCACACCTGTCAGATAGCTAACATTAACAACACGGGAAACAACAGATGGTGGTGAGGATGCAGCAGAAAGGGGACCCTTCTTGCACTGTTGGTGGGAATGTAAACTGGTGCAGCCACTCTGGAAAACAGTTTGGAGGTTCTTCAAAAAGTTAAAAATAGAGCTACCCTATGACCCAGCAATTGTACTACTAGGTATTTACCCAAAGGATACAAAAATACAGATTTGAAGGAGTGCACATATCCCCATGTTTATAGCAGCATTATCAACAATAATTTATAGAAAGAGCCCAAATGCCCATCGACTGATAATGGATAAAGAAGATATGGTATATATATGATGCAATATTACTCAGCTATCAAAAAGAATGAAATTTTGCCATTTGCAATTATGTGGATGGAACTAGAGAGTATTATACTAAGTGAAAGACAAATACCACATGATTTCACTCATATTTGGAATTTAAGAAACAAAACAAATGAACATAAGGAAAGGAAATAAAAGAGAGAGGGAAGCAAACCACAGGAGACTTAACTATAGAGAACAAACTGAGGGTTAATGGAGCGAGGTGGGTGGGGGATGGGCTAAATGGGTGATGTGTATTAAGGAGGACACTTGTGATGAGAACTGGGTGCTATATGTAATTGATGGATCACTAAATACTACTCCTGAAACCAAGATTACATTATATGTCAACTAAACTAGAATTTAAATAAAAATTTGAAACAAACAAAAAAATGAATCAAGTGTTTACAAGCAATTTAAAACAAATAAGAATTTGTTTAAGGGCGCCTTGGTGGCTCAGTGGGTTAAGCCTCTGCCTTCGGCTCAGGTCATGATCTCAGGGTCCTGGGATCGAGTTTCGCATCGGGCTCTCTGCTTGGCAGGGAGCCTGCTTCCTCCTCTCTCTCTCTCTCTCTGCCTGCCTCTCTGCCAGCTTGTGGTCTATCTCTGTCAAATAAATAAATAAAATCTTAAAAAAAAAAAAAAGAATTTGTTTAAAACAAATAAGAATTGGCCAGAGGGCCCAGAGTTGGGGAGAAGCAAATGTGGGCAAGAGGAATAAAAGGCAGAAACCTAAGGCAAACCTTCCACATTTAGCCTAGTGGTTCTCCCTGACTCTGTCTTGTAAGCACCTGGGGACTTGAAAAACAAAAAACAAAAAACAAAAACTGATCCCCAGGCCCTTTTCCCTGAAGGGAGCATTTTCAATATGTCACACAGATGTTTCTGATACACAGATGGAAGGAGAATAACCAACTCACATACTGAATCTTGGTTTTCTCCTGATGTAAGCCAAATGACTTGGCATTTATTGCCACTCCACACAGCAATCTTCATCTATAGTCCTCTAACCACTTTAATAAATATTTCAAATAAAATAAATTTGATGCATTTCATCTGAGAGAAAATTACTTATTCTCCCAAACAATGCTACTCAGTAAGCAGCAAGGTTGGTAAAAGTGTGAAGCATGGGAACTTCACCAAAGGCTTGCAGTACTGTCCCCATCACTGAAGTGGAAGGAACCAACTGACACAATTCCACAACAGGAACTCGAGCATGGGCTCTTTTTCCCCAGATGCCCAAAGCTGAAGAAGTAGCTGAAAAACAAAAGTCCTTGGATCCTCCAACACACACCTATGACAAAACCCTAGGGGTTTTGAATCCTTTGTAACAAAGGACAAGAAAGAGAAAAAAGAAAAAAAAAACATTAATGAATCTGACAACACAGGTTTTAAAGATGGCAGATGTTCAATACAAAAACCACTGCACAAGTATTCATCAAATCAACGCTAATGTTTTAACAGGTAAAATGTTCTCATTAAACTCTAATAAAAGTCTCCTCCCTGAAAGAAGTAAAACCATTTTTATCTGCCCAAGTCTTCAGGGAAGTGTCTGTTATCAGCATCGAAATTCTAATTCAGCTACTCCACAGAGAAATCTAAAATTCTAAAGCAGTATTTTTTCCTGTGAATGCTTTTTTTTCTCTTTAGAATTTATTTTTACATGTTGAAGACAATAGTATGGTGCAAAGGTAGTTGGAAGCCTTTAAGAATCGTCTGTTATTATTAAGCATTGTCTATAATTAATATCAATTAGTATCTATTAAATTTAATAGGCTTTGAGTTATTGAGTTTAATTCAATTTCAATAAATTTCAATTAAGTATAATTTGTTTTCATTACTTTTATTAATTTCAGTCACTATCAATTACCTTCAATTAATTTAATTTACTGGCAATATATGTTCAGGTAATTCCCTATTACTTTCAATTAGTTTCTATTCATTTCAATGGGCTTCCTTGGCTGCTAACTGATTTCATAAAAATAAATGTGAAGCTGTAATATAGTTTCTATATACTACTGTCATACAAACTAATTAGCTCCACATTCCAACCTACCATAACACAATTAAACCACTACTCAATCTACATACAATCTGTACTCACCTCTACCCATTTTCCCCTCAGATTCATATGTCTGAGAAGCCTGGCCTACTATAGAGAGTCTGACACTTGCAAAGATGTCAGATCAGTCAAATGATTCATTGCTCAGTTATATCTGCATTGCATATAGAACTCCACTAGATGTTGGAGGTAATCCAGGTAAAAGAGTACATTTAGAAGATTACAAAAGGATTTCCCAGAATCAGGCACACTGATGTTTGAAGGAAGGGGCTAGATGTTCTTTGTTCACTATGGTGCTCATAGCATGAACATAAGGCTTCACAGGGTAGGTATTCAAGAATTTGTGATTCTTTTCTGGGGTTGTCAGTAAAGTTAGTGTTGAGGTAGAGAAATCAGGATAATCAAGGTAAATTCTGAATCACACAATTAATTATGAACATGCCCTCTCTCTCTATGGAAGAAAAAAAAAACACTGATACAATTATCAAATATTAGTGCTAGAGGAAAAGAAAACAGGGATATTGTAAACTAACATTATTCTGCAGTTCAAGTTTTTAATGTCAAATAAGTGATGCAATGTGCGTATTATATTACTAACTCTATAGCATTTACATTTAAAAAAAGCAATCAACATACAACTTTTCATAGTTTGCAGAGAACTGTAGCCCGGTAACATATTTCATACTCCTAATAACTCTGTGAAGAAGAGGGTGCAAATTTTATCTGCACTGAGAAACTATCATATTAAGGTGAAATGGTTTATGCAATTTTGTACATCTAGAAAATGGTAAGGTTTGGGTGAAACAAGGTCATAATAACAGAAAAATCCAGACCTAGGGTAACTTTTGAGGGCCCCAATTTAGGAAGAGAAGTGGTTCATATTTATAGGTAAAAAATCCTTCCTACTTACCTCAAAAGAATATGTTCTTTTGGTCTAAGCTATGCAAAGTAGACACCTATGTGCCTGGGAGAGACTCATAGAACAAATGACTCACTTACTAGGCTCTCTGTTCTCCACTCAAGACTCCCTTCGAAAAATGTACCTGTCTGAATGGAAGTATCTGGATGTGTGACAGATGGATAAAACAGGGAGCATGAATGAAACATAACACCCTTCCAGGGGAGGGCCAGTTGCCTGCAGGAGAAGATGACTTTGAGCAGGTTTCTTTGGCAGCAGGGCAGTGCTCCAGCCCAAGAGGATTTGGCTCACTCCCAGCACATCTCTGGCAGTAAACTCAGTGTGAGAAAAGAGGGGAGGAATTCAAGGCTGAATCCAGATCAAGTTGCCAGAGCCCTTTAGCTAAGATGTGGGAAGTCCTGGGAAGGAAACCAGTGACTTTAAAATCAAAAGGAAAATTGGCTGAAGGGAATGACAGAGTCATTGGAAATAAGACTGAAGGAATCTCAGCTTGGTACCAACCCACTGGCAGCGGTGACCCTTCCCCATAGTGGATTGCCAAAAATAAAACAGAGACAGGAGAGGGTGTGGAGCATCAGAAAGCCAAACATTGAACAATCTGGGTCAGGGACAGTAGATGACTGTCTTAGTCTCTTTGCCATTTTATATTACACTTCTCTATACCCATCCCAATTTAATATAATAAATATTTCTATAAATGTTTAGTGAGTGTCTTTGTAACTTCCTGGGACAAATTGTCTTCCCCACCTAACTATTACATGCAATTCTCACTTCATGCTGTGTTCTCTTCCATGGTGTCCCACCCCCAACTCCCACATATCTAAATGCTACTCCTCTCCAAAGGCCTGCTAAAATCAAGTGTTAAAAGTAACTTTCAAGAAACCTTTCTCACCACTATCAGTGAATCCCAATGCAAAGAATATTATCAAACATGTATTGAGCTCCTGGTATATGCCGAGCAAATGAGAATAAAACTATTCCTTTTCCCCTGGTAATGAAATGGTAAGATCTAGGGAATTCTCTCACGCATTGACCTACAAAGAATGAGGCTTTTTGTTTGTTTGTTTGTTTTGTTTTGTTTTTTTCCCCAGACCTGCCATGGTACTTATACATGGGGTTCTCCAGAACCCCATTTAAGATTTATAATTCTAACTTTTTGTATTTTACATTTATAAAGTGTATTCATATCCAATGTCTTATTTAGCCATACACTAACCTGTGTGTTTTTCTAAGTATACCTTGTGAATACATCCCTCAGTTAGACACTAAAAATAGAAGCTATGGCCCTTCATTTTCTTTACACTTGAGTATGTACAGTATCTAAAAGATTCTCAAAATAGACTTAATATCTGTACCCATTACCAGCTGAATGGGTTAGTCTGAAAGAATGGATCAACAGATATCTTTCCAATTTATTTCAAAGCACTGTGCTAAATGCTTCAATCCTGTGCAAAATCTGAGGTCTCTTAAGTTGATATGATATAATACCCAGAGATAAATGAAGTATAGGGATTATAGGTATATATAGGTATAGGTATATTTCTTAAAAATTATCTTTCAAAAACATTTAATATTCTCTCTCTGATAATTACTCTTTCTTCAGACTTCTACCATGTCATCCACTGAGCCATATTCAGTTCTGTATTTGTTTTCATTATTCCAGGAATATTTATTTTATTGCCCTCTCTAGATAGCAAACTCGAAGCTTACATTAACACTTTTTTTCTTTAAACTTCGCATACTGACAACCACATTAAGATATTTACAATGTTGTACAGACAGGACCAGTTGGCCAGTGGTTCCATCAATTCTGTTAAATTCTGAATTTCTTAATATAATAACTAGAGTCCATGTTATAAAACCTTTGAGTTACTCTCTAAATATTCATTTTGTTTCCATGTATGTGATGTTGTTAAGTTTCTGAAAGTATAGATTTGTTAGGACTTTCAGGAGCATGGTTTCTTTCTTGTATGGGATGAGAGGAGATCCCCATGAATTATCAGAGCCAAAAAATAGGCAGAGCATTTATGGCACCAATTAACACAGATCAGATAAATGAAAAAGTATAACACTGACCTTCAAATAAGAGACCAAAACAAGAGACAAAAAGTGAAGTGTGCCAGTGACCTATAAGTTTTGAACCCAGAGAGGTCCTTTGATTTGTCAGAGAAATGTAAGGTAGTTCTCACAATATGAAGAAAGATGGTCAGAGAAAAGCTGACAAGCAAGAAACTAGAGATGCCAAGACATTATATGAACCCCTGAGCCAAGATATCAGTTACCTTAGTATTAGAAACTTGCACTTTACAAGCCAGACTGCCTGTGGTAATTGTCTTCTTTCTTTCTTTTTTTTTTTTTTTAAGATTTTTAAAATTTATTTATTTGACAGAGAGAAATCACAAGTAGGCAGAGAGGCAGGCAGAGAGAGTGAGAAGGAAGTAGGCTCCCTGCCAAGCAGAGAGCCCAACGCGGGACTCGATCCCAGGATCCCAAGATCATGACCTGAGCTGAAGGCAGTGGCTCAAACCACTGAGCCACCCAGGCGCCCAATTGTCTTCTTTCTATTATTCTTTGGTATTGAGTCAAGTTTATATGTATGATTTTCCCCACCTTTCTACTTTCTACTGGAACTCATTTTAATTGTAATCATAGAAACATAGCAAGAGGTGCATGTTCTTTCTCAATCTAGAGGTTATTTTTTAAAGATTTATTTATTTATTTCAGAGAGGGTGTGAGAGCTTGAGCAGGAGGACAGAGAGAGACTTTCAAGCAGACTCCCTGCTGAACATGGAGCCTGACCCAGGGCTTGATCCCAGAACCCTGAGATCATGACCTGAGCTGAAATCAAGAGTCAGTATCCAGCTGACTGAGCCACCCAGGTGCCCCTCAAACTAGAGTTTTAAAGGTGGAAAAGGAGCAATGTCTTCCTGAAGAGTGTTCTAGTTGGTAACAGTAGAAATCATAGTGAGGGAACCCTAAAAAGAAGAGGGAACAAGATGAGGAGGCTGAAGGTTCTTTATGAAGACCCTCCTGTTTACCTAGACTGCCTTTGACCAAGCATTGGAGAAGAGTGGGTATGTTTAATATGGGGAGCTTACCACTCATGGAGCCTTCTGCAGCCTTTTAAACAAAATGAGTTTATGTCTGATATAAAATGGATGGTAGAAACATACATAGAAACATTAAATGTTAATGGTTCCTTTTTGTGCGTATATAAACCTGGAGGGATGGTTTACTGTAACACGTTCTCAGCTGGCCTCCTTACCTTCTGGTGCTCTCTTCTAGAGTCATTTCAGCAAAAAGTTGGCAGACTAATCTCCATTACAGGGCTTTTGTCATGTCACTGCCAAAATCATAAATTTTCATTTGGCCTTATTTCCTGCCATTTTACTTCTAAAAACTCGACTAGGCTTATTGGGTCTTTCCCTTCTGGTCATCTATCCATTGATTCTCACCTCTGAAGTCACAGATCTGCCTATTCTTTCTCAGTCCTACATCTTTCCTCACCCTCTTAATGCCCTCTCTTCCACTCTGGCTTCTCAAGCTATCTGTAGCTTCTAAAACAATGCAAAAATTTACTCTATCTTGAAGCTGCTGATAAATTTACAGCCTTCCATTCTTGAGACTATCCTTACAAGCACAGATTCTAAAAACACTGGTTTCATAATGTCATTATGCCATGTTGAACAGAAGACTGCCCCAAGGGGTAGCCTCGATTTATGTACTGTCTGCATACTCTTCAAACAATAACAGCAATGAAGAGACAGCAGAAGGCCTCTGTCTTCCCTCATTTCAAGAAGGGCAAGGCAATGAGCTGTTAAGGTGATTAGACCTGAAATCTGATGTGGATCAAAAAGCATCTGCATTTGATGAGAAGGGATCAGTTAGTTAGAATCCTCACTTCCACTGGATCCATCTTTCTATTTTATTTTTTTATGCCAGGACATCTGAATATTTTCCAGATAAATGAAGCCTATGGTTTTCTAAACTTTCAGAAACCTTAATGCTTTGGGCATCAGTATAAAGCAAAGCTTTTAGAATCATCCCAAATTATTGAGGGTTAGGTTAATCTGAGTTTCTAGAACACCATATCTTATATCTCTGTGTCTTGGTATAATACTTAGTGAGCAGAGTGTTTTGGTCTCTAATGAACATGTCTACCTCTGCCTGACTGCACTTCTCTCTTCACAGTCTTAGTGAAGAATTTAGATTCCAGCTTGAGAGCCTGTAACATAATTCAATAAAATACCATCCAATTGATTTCAAGTATCTCAGAAACCTCAAAGTCCCTGGTAGTCTCTGAAGAATAATTGACCAAGAGAAAAATGAAGGTAGGTTTTAACTACTTGTGGTAAGAATCAGGTTGATGCTAAGACAACTTCATGTATAGGTGTAATTCAGCATGTTGTGTGCATTAGGAATAGATTTGCATTGCATCTGTGTAGCATAAATTCCAACTAGGGCCTTAGGCAAGACCTCACTGACCATCTGGGTCTGCACCCATAAAAAAGGAACTGGGCCCAATTTTACTTGTTCTTTTAATTTTACCATTCTGTATTTCTATGGTTCGATGGTTATTTCATCCTCTTCCATTCATGTACCAGACACATATTTAAATCCTTCTTTGCTTTCTGAGATCCAAGAGACAGAAGCTTATTGACCCCAGCACCTTGGCTAATTTGCCCTTTAGGTTTGGCTGGGTCTGGCCAATGGAAGTCCTCAGCAGGATCTCAGAGGGAGGAAAAGAGATATGTTGTAATAATAGACATATTACAACCTGTCTTCTCTTCTCTCTGCCTCTGCTAGACCATGTTTTCTGGTAGCAGCCAAGTCTCTCCACAATACACAACTCCTGTCAGGCAGCAGACTTCCTCATCTCTACCTCTCACAGGGGGATGGTATCAAGTAGCTTCCCTTCTTGCACAAGCTTGACACTAACTACCCACTTTTTGCTAGTCTCTGGATGCCATGATATTCCTTGTGAATTCCCTTAACTCTACTCACATTTCTGTGAATATATATTCTTTTGGTATAGTCACATGGACCATCTGGAATTATTTCCTCTTGTGACCTCAGCTGATTGTGTGTGTGTGTGTGTGTGTGTGTGTGTAAAATATTTGTATACTTTTTTATTTAGTATACATTTAAGGGAAAAACAAAAACAATGAAAATATTATGACATAAATTATTTAATTGGGGTAGATAAGATAAAGTTACATGTTATTTCCCTAATAAAGACTGCATCACTGAACGATGCAAGCATCAGGAGAAAGAGCTGCTTCCCTTTCTTTCTCTAGCATCCAGATGGACCTGTGATAGAAAGGAATTGTTTGGCAGGAGATGAGGGTGGAGCAGTGACTATGAAACAAGATATTTCCATAAAATAAAGAACATTTATAATATGATATTCTGATGCTCCTCTATAAGACAGTATAGTAGTTTCCCAACCCTGCTATAATAAATTACCACAAATTTGACAGCTTAAAACAACATACATTTATTCTTTTATAGTTCTGGAAGACAGAAGTCCAAAATCAGTTTCATTGGGGTGAAATCAAGGTTTTGGCCTGATTATGCTCCTTCCATTGACTCTGAGGGGAGAATCCCATTTCCCTTCGTTTTCCAGCTTCTAATGCTGTATCATTGTATTTCTTGGCTCATGGCCCCTTCCTCTATTTTGAAAGTTAACAACTCAGTATCTTGCTTCAATGTCATATTGCCTTCTTCTCTAGTAAAATTTACCTCTGTCCCCTTCTAATAAGAACATTAATGATTACATTTGGGGCCATCCAGATAATCCAGGACAATCTGTTCATCCTCGGATCCTTAAATTAATCTTATCTTCAAGATTTCCTTTGCTGTCGGGGCACCTGGGTGGCTCAGTGGGTTAAAGCCTCTGCCTTAGGCCAGGTCATGATCCCATGGTCCTGGGATCGAGCTCCTCATTGGGCTCTCTGCCCAGTGGGGAGCCTGCTTCTTCCTCTCTCTCTGCCTGCCCCTTTGTCTGCTTGTGATCTCTGTCTGTCAAATAAATAAATAAAATCTTTGGGGGAAAAAAAAACCTTTGTTATATAAGGTAATATTCACAAGCACCAAAGATTAGTTTGTAAGTATCTTTAGAGACTTCTATTCAGCCTACAACAGTGTGATGGTTAATTTTATTTGTCAACTGGACTGGGCCACAGACTGCCCAAACATTGATCAAACAGTAATTTTGAATGTGTCTGTGAGCATCAACATTTAAATGGGTAGACAGGGTAGAGCAGATTGCTCTTCCTAGTGCAGGTGGGCCCCATCCAATCAGTTGAAGGCCTGACTAAAACAAAATATCTGACCCTTCTATAAGTAAGGGGTAATTTTCTCCTATCTGACCGCTTTGAGTGGGGACTTCAATTTTTTCCCACTTTCAAACTCAAACTATTCCCTGGTCTCCAGTATACTAGCATTTGGACTGGAACTATACCATTAGCTCTTCTGGGTCTCAGACCTATACACTTAAATAAGAAGTTACACCATTTGTTCTACCCAGCTTGCCGACTGTGGATCTTGGGGCTTGTCAGTCTCAATAATAATACAGCCTTATAATCATAGCTTTATTCCCTTTAGGAAGTCTTTCTTTATCTATACCGTATCGATTCCCTTTCTCTGGGGAATCCTGACTAATATATACAGGTGGCCTTTTAATCTGCTATCTAAATTCTCCTCATCTCTTGTTCAGTGTAGAGCTGGTTTAGAGATCTAAAAGAGGGAACAATAGAAATTTAGAATATTGTAGAAATATAAAAACAAACAGAATGAGAGTGTAAGGAAGTATAAATCAATAGCTAAAATACAAACTCCAATCAAGCACATCAAAGAAGCCACTGAGAAGGCTTCAGGATAAAGATTGTGTGCAGTGGTTTTTCAGCAAATCTAATGACTAGAATTATAGTTAAGGTTATTTGTGTGAAGTTAGGGGTCAGATATATAGAAACTTACATCCAGCTGACTGAAACCTCACGAAAGTCACAAGGAAAAGAAAAGAAAGACAAGAAAGTCATATTTCTTTAATTCTCTCAGGTTTAATTTTTCCTTTATTTTATTTTATTTTTAGTATGTGAAGACAGATGCAAATGTATTTATTGTCAATTTAAACTTACTTGGTGAAATCAATTTAACTGTGTATGGCCATTATCTATGACTACAGCCTTTCACTATTTCTATACATCCCTTGTGAACTACTGCTTTTACCAATTGTGTTGTGAGTTAGTTCCCAGACCTGGCTCATCATCAAAATTACCTGAGGGAACTCTACAAATATAATTGGCTGACCCTAAAATAAAACGTATCTTAGATTATTCAGGTAAGCTCAATATAATCTCATTACTTTTAAAGGGAGGGGAAAAGGAGGGCTAAAAAGATGCAGCAGAAAAGGAAAAGCCAAAGAAAGAAGCAGCAGAAAAGAAATTCAGAGATTTTGGAAGAAAAAGATTTGATGTGCCATTCCTGGCTTAGAAGATAGAGAGCCCATGAGCTAAGGAGTCAAGGAAAGTGAGCAGCTTCTAGAAACTGACCAAATAAATAAATAAATAAATAAATAAGAAAAGAAAAAGAAAAAGAAAAGAAAAGAAACTGATCCTCACCTCCTACCAACAGTGAACAGAGAAGTAGGGGTTTCTGTCCTACAACTACTATGAGCTGAATTCTCCAACAGCCTAAATGAGTTTGGAAATGGATTTCTCCCAGAGTCTCCCTAGCCAGCCACAACTTTGATTTCAGCCTCATGAAATTTAGAGCTCAGAACTCAACTGAACCAAGCCAGACTCCAGATTTATGGAACTATGAGGTAATAAATTTGTGTTGTTTTAAGCCTCTAAATTTCTGGTAATTTGTTAAAGCAGCAATATTAAACTAATATCTTGTGTCTCACTAAGAATTTATATTTTGAATAAGGATATGGATAAGGATATGGATATGATATGATATTTTTAAGACAAATCTCTAAATTTATTTTTCAAAACTGTCATCATGAGAACAAATATACTAATACATAGTCATGTTGACCTTAATCACAGTGAAGTCATAGGATAGCATACAAGAGATACTTCTCATAGTTAAAGGATATTTAAAATGTTAGCCATATCAAGACCCTCTTTTAAACACTGTATATGGCATCTCACTTTATGAAAGGGTAATACAGCCCTCACGAATTCTTCAAACAAAATCCAACATAAATAGGAACACAATAAAAACTATTTTGAAAACCTGTAAAATCAAAGCACCTATGTAAATTAAGACCATCGAGAATCTATAAGATTATTTTAGGAGGACATGGGCTGGATGAGACATAAGGATATGGATATGGATATGAATAAGGATATGGAAGTGTCTGAAAAAAGTTTTTTAAATTAAGTGAACACTTAAGTATTTGACTTCCTACTCTTTGTTTAGGAACATAGATGGATATCGTACTGAATATAGACAGTGATTGTTTGCAGATTGTTTTGCTTTAAGGAAAGTTTTTGGACTGGCAAGAGGATTTAAGCAAATTAAACAATTATTGAAGATTATTTGATACTGTAGAAAAACTGGGGGAGAAACCATGTGGAAGAATTGAGATTAATTGATCTCAAGAAGGGTCATAATCCATAGAGATGATCAAAGGAAAAATAGAGGACATCTTATTTGAGTAGGGGAAAAGCATAAACATTACAGAGCAGAGCTGAAGGAAGCCTTCAGTGCATCATCTCCCCCACCCCGCTCCAGTGGAGGTAAAACTATCTCTATATTAGTGTCTTTGAGAAAATCATTCCATGAAGGTTTCCTCTGGAAAATCCTTGCCATACTGTGTATCAAACTATAAGGAATTATTTTTAATAATTTCAGCTGTACGTATTCAAGAAAGTATATGTGTATGTATTCATGGGCTGTTTTATGTTCAAATATATTAGGCTAGTTTTCTGGGGAGTTGGGTTGGTATGATAAGAAGGAAACTCCAGGGAAAGGGACACAGTGTTTCAGAAGCTGACCATCATTAGTAATGGAACCTGGTGTGGAAAGACTTTCCTTGATTTTTAAACTAGACTAAGAGGAAACTAAATCCATAGACAAGGACAAATTAGCTTTTTTAAGCTTTAGTCTTATATAAACATACAGTTTTAAAGGCTGAGAGGATGGTGGGAAGGTTAAACCTTTCTTAATGTAATCTCATTTTACTACTGACAGGGAGATAAGTTTTAGAGCTTGGTAGTTGTATTTTTAAGCACTCTGAAGGATAGAAAAAATATAATTTTAAAAAAGACACTTGCCTTTTTGAATATTGAATTGTCCTGGTGTTATCCCTGCTAATTTAAAAATCTTGCGTGGGTTGTATAATGCTAAGAGATTAGTCACTTCCATAGAGATTCTTAGATCTTCTTGTTTAGGATACTGGGGGATAAGAAAAGAGACAGACCAATGCAGGTGATTGTGATTTTATATAACAGCAGTGGGAGTAGATGAACTCTAGAGAACTTAAAACTGTAGATCATGGGTAGAGAAAGGGCTTGAAGAAAAATCACTTTAGGATTCCAGTACCTCAAAAAGTCATGTCAGTTTCCTATTTAAAGTAGATTTTTGGTTCATCCAGTTCCCTCTGTCTTCTAAGCCACCATCAGCACTTCATCACTTGCTCAGACTGACATAATATTGGTCCCGAATCCATTCTTGCCCTCCTCCAAACCAATTCCTAATATCATCCAGGAATAATATTTTAAAATCAGACTCTACTCCAATCTCCTTGTCATTCTGTCAGTTGTTCCATCTTGTTCATAAAGACAGAATTCTGTGTCAACCCTTCCTTGCTCCTTGCCTTCTACACTCCTGCAGCACGTGGCTTCTCTTAGCTGTGACTTCCCTCTGATTAACCACTTCACTGCAACTGTTTATCAACCAGCTCCTACTCATTCTCTAGATTTTGCTCACAGACCCTTTCCTCAGAGACATCTTGGCTGACTTCACTTCCCTTTTACATTATCTTCCCTTAGTATATTCTTTCATAGTCCCTTGTACCTTTCCTTCACCTCCCTTATCAGTTTTTAATCATATTTTCAAATATTAAATATTGGTCAAACTCCTGCATACTAAACCCTGAAATGCAGTTACTTTTTCTGTCAGTCGCTGGTGTTCCTTCACCTACTCCAACACCGGCACACTGAAGACACTTAATATCTATGAAGGGGCTTGGGGGAAGGCGGGAGAGAATATAAGAAGGGAGTTAGAGTGTTATCAATCAAAGTATAGTCATATCCAATGCCAAAGGAGTAGACATTGTCCCATTGTAGTGCTCAATTGAGAATTAGGAATAGAGAAAAATTGTTGGGGAATTTGGGTGGTGAAACATTAAATGAGAGAACTTGGAGACAGATTAGGCTATTCGTAATGATCAGTTGGCTCTCAAGCCTACATCTTATCTATCAATCACCAAGTTAAGTTTTGGAGAAATATTTAGGCCAATGGAAAAATATACTTAAACTGGGCTCCTATTCCTTAGGAAACCCTTCTGTATGGGGTAGAAGCCAGCATGATAAAGATCTGTTCCCTGAACTCTCATCTAGAGAGAACTTAGATATCTTGTCTACTTAATTGTGGTTGCAAAGAGTGATTGTGAGCTTTGACATTTGTTAAGAGGAGCAATTTCAGAGGGATTCTGATCTGAAGACTCTACTGGGATTCCTCTCCAGAACAATTAATTCCCCCATACCTCCCTTATGGGACTGGAATTGGAAGAAACTCTATAAGGGGAAATGTTTTATAACTCTGTTTTGAAGAGTATGATTTAATTTATGTAAAGCTGATTAAAGTGGTACAAGCTAAGTCTTTGGGTTGGGACACTAGTTCAAAAATGAGTTTAAAGAAAATGAAACACCCATTTTCAGGAAGGAGACAAACTGATAGGTTCATCAAGCAAAATGCACAACAATAACAATTTTAAAAGCTGCCACTGGGCATCTGTAATTCTGCCATGATCTCAAAGATCTATAAGAAAATACTGCTCTCTAAAAAAAAAAAAAAAAGAAAAAGAAAATACTGCTCTTTGACACTGTTGGAATAAGTTAAAAATGAAGCTGATACATTCTATTTTAGAGCCCTTTACAGATCACAAAATCATTTCCTATATTTTATCCTACAACAACCTGATAAAATAAGAGTTTCCTTCCATTTTATAGATGCAAAAACCAAGGCTTTATAAGGTAGTTAGGTGAATCACCCAACTTGTGAGTGGCAGAAGTATCAAATCCAAGTCTCTCTATCTCAGAGCCTTTTTTGCACATCTCTAATTAGCCAAAGAGATTAAAATAATTCTGAGAGTTGGTGCAGATCTACTAGTCCTCACCCATCTATTCTACACATAATTACATCAGGACTTTCACAACCCTTACCTTCAGAACATCCACACTCACTTTAATACTCTTTGGTGCAAAAATGTCTATTTCGTTGTTAGTCCATCATATGAATATGGAGTATAATGAGCATCCTCATAATTTAGAAGATTTTCTAGACACACTCCAGAGTTTTCTTGGACTTTATTGGTTCCTGTTATATAGGTTATCCCCAAAGATTATCTACTCCAAATTTTTACTTTAAAATTTTGGGGTTTTTTTCAATATAAAAAAATTAGGAATACAGAAACGTAAATGAAAATATATACAAAAATAGTAAATAGCTGTGTGTGTATGCTTTAATTCAATCTTTTTAAATCAACTATGGTAGGTTGTACAGATGGCCCCATTTCTTCCTTTTACACTATTTTGCAGTATAACTTCCTTCTTCTACGAAGAGGTGCAGTCTATTTCTCCATTTCTTGCCTATTTCTCCACTCCTCGTCACAAGTCTTACCTTGTGACTTATGTGGCTAAAGGAGCGTGTGCCAGTTCTGAGAATATGCCTCAAGAAGTATTGTACTTTCTGCTGTCTTGCTGGGAACCATGTCAGCCTTCCATGTAAATAGTCCTGGACCATTTGCTAATAGGCACATGGCTTACTTGCTTCCTTGGAGCTGACTGACAGTCAACCAATACCCAGAAGCAGAGCCACTAGATGACCAGTAGCTGATTATAACACAAGTGAGTCAAGCCATGCCTGGAAAACAGCCCACCTGGGTCCCATATAACTTGCTGACCCACAAAATCTTAAACTGTTGTTGATACACACTAAGCAACAGATATCTGATATATCAATTTTGCTGCTCTCCTAAAAACTGTCTTTTAAAAAAGATCACATTTTACCCTGCTATATAAAGCACAGTGCCATCAAAAGAGCCTTAAATTAGCATTTAATTCCTGTCATTTACTAGAGGTATTACTATAAAAACATCAAATACATTTCAAGTTTCAGTTTCTGTATCTGTAGACAGATACCATGTTGTATACCCTTTCTACTTTGATGGTTTGTAATAAACAAATGAGAAAATAAATATGAAATTGCTTTGGCTGTTTATATATTTTTCCTTTCTGGGATTTTGTTTTTCTCATTTAGAAAGATTCAAGGATCAATCTGACTCAAAATCCCTGGAATATTATTGGTTGATATTAGTAGAGAATCAAAATCGGGTTTCATATGCTGATCCACAAGTATTGTGAGGTATGCGCAATGGAATAATTCCTATGTGCAGACCTGATTTCATTCTCTGCTTTGGAGTGGTAGTAATTCAAAGGTAGAATGCAATTCAAGCACAAATTGTGAACAGTCCTTTCCCTGGTAAAATTTTAAGAAAAGAAACTAAAATATTTTTCCACTCTCTTTCATTTGTAAAGCACCCCTTTGAATAGGGCAGAAATTCACAAAGTATCGTTCAAAGACAAAGTTAAAATAACCTGGAAGAACTTGTCCAAATTGTGATTTATTTCAAATATATGTAAAAAAGCAAGTCCTCAGGCTACTTTCAGTTTACTAAATCAAAATATTTAGTGCTCTTCATACTTAGGAAAAATTTTGAGAAAATTGTCATTTTGATTAGAGAGGTGAGAAAGAGAGATAAATTTGAACCCTGTTATGAAGGGTGAGAAAAATCTGATTAAAGATTCCGGGCATTTAAAAAAAAAATCAAGACAGCAAGAGAACGTTAGAGTCTTGAAAGGGACAGGGGCAGAGAAGAAGAAATAAAAGGATTGTAGGAAAGCAAGTATCTCATATTTTCCTAGGTCTAACCCATGTTAAAATTCCCTGGGAATTCTGCTGCTTGGATTAGTATGGTTTAAAGATAATTGTTCTCAGGACTTCCCCCATTTTGAGGCCCACTAGGCTAGAAAGACTAGCAAATATAAAGTATAAAGAAAACAGGAGATCCTATAACTTCTCAGCATTGTAGCTGTCCAGAGCCACAGATATCATTTTCACTTTTCTCTGCCAGAGTTACTAGTAAGATTTTTCTTGGGTCATTGACTAAGAATATTTTCCTTTGTTTCTTTTTGTCTTTAATTGACAGTCTACTTCATAAAGAGTTGGCTTTACTTCTTGGGAGATGAAATCACTATTTATATGAGGATTATACCTTCTATTCTAATGATTTCATGTTCAATTCTGTAAGTAACTACACTGCTTTCTGAAGAAGAAAAGGAAGAAATAAGGAAAAAAAGAAAGTGAGAAAGATAGAAGGAAACCAATATTTATTGAACACCTATAATCTATCCTGCACATTCACAAACATATGATCACATTCTCACAATAACCAATGAGGTAGGCATGCATGATTTTTTTTTCCTTCTTTGGAAATGAAGAAATTGAAACTCAGAAATTTTATGAATCATTTCTCAAATAGATGGGTTTGAAACCTGGTTAAGTCTGGCCCTAAAGACCATAATTTTTGAACTCTTTCAGAATACAAGTTTCAAAACAAATATTCCTGGGAATATAGCAAGAGAACTCTTATCAGTCAGCATTCTCATATGAATATATAGACCTCTCGTCCTTCAGGAGATCTGAGAGGTGCATCAAAGAAAGAACTCCTGTCTAAGCCAGTGTTCTTTAAACTGTGGATGTCTTCTAATTTGTGAATGACATCACTTGGGCATCAACTAACTATATTTAATGAAAAATTACACAATGATACAGAAGCAAATAAATTCATGGGCATTATATATGATAAGAATTTTTCTATTGCATAAATGTATACATATAAACATGTATATTGTCACAATGGAAAACGTATTTTTAACATAATTCTTTTGTGAAAAACAAGAGTTTGAAAGTTAGTGGGCTAAGCAATGGGAATATTGCCCAAGGCAACTGTTATAGAGACGTTATCTTAGAGAGAGACCCAGAAAGGAGAAGAGCAACACTACAGAAAAATTTGTCAAGTTTTCAAGTTTCATCACTGTGTTGAATAGCTCTCCTCCTTTTTCAACTTATGAAACCATTGGAATATAGAAAAGTTCCTGCAGCAACGTTAGGTTGAAATAAATCTGCAGACAGTGATTAGCAGTCATCTGTGAGGAACCAGTTCTCCAGTTATACTCTGGATTAGATTTTTCCAGTGTTACTCTGTATATGCAGGATCAACACTGATTTTCTTTTTATTATACATTGTCCAAAATGGATGAGGCATTTCTCATTATTTCTCCCTTGAAGAATGCAGTCATCATGTATTCAAAAGTTGTTGAGGGGCGCCTGGGTGGCTCAGTGGGTTAAACCCTCTGCCTTCGGCTCAGGTCATGATCTCAGAGTCCAGGGATCGAGCCCTGCATCGGGCTCTCCACTCAGCGGGGAACCTGCTTCCCTTCCTCTCTCTCTCTGCCTGCCTCTCTGCCTACTTGTGATCTCTGTCAAATAAATAAAGTCTAAAATAAAAAAAAGTTGTTGAGATATATGCCCTTTATTTTCTTACTTGCTCAGGAAAAAAACTCCTGCTACAATTTCTTTCCCCATTTGGATCACATAAAGGGGAACTGATAATAGATAATAAGCATCAGTTCTTCTTTCTTGGCTGTGAGACTCTTGTCTGATGAAGAGGCCAAGGAGAAGTGTAATGAGGCTTAATATATGGAATAAATATCAATGCACTTTTCTGGCCATTCAGAGTATTGTTCTAGTGTGAGGCAGTCACAGAAAAAGGAAAAATATTTAGTGGAATTTGGTATAACTGCTTCTAAGTTATGATTTTATTTGGCCATTGGCCACTGAAAACCATTTGTTGAAACTGAGGACATGAGAATTATCAGTAACAATAATATCTATTATCTCTGTAATGATTAAATGACCACTTCAAAGTAAGTTTACACATTTACCTCATCTTCATTTTTATAACAGCCTTGTGTGATTAAGGAAGTATTATCTCCATTTTTACAAATGAGAAAAATGAGGCCCAGATGAGTTTAGTGATTTATCCAAGAACACACAAGTTAGTTGCAAAATTGGAACAAAATCTGTAACCACTAACTCCCAGTCCTGCATTCTTCCCAACAGATATTAGTACCCTCATTAATTTTGTTCCTCCCAATAGATATTAGTGCCCTCATTAATTTTGCTTCATAATGCAATCTCTTCTCTTTCCCTAGCTGACCTGTTTCATAAAAGTATTTTTAAAAGTTTATATTTAAAAAAGAAAAACGGAAATGAAAGGAGGGGTGATTATTCTGTCACATCTGCTGAATGCAGTTAATTTATTGGTTTCATGAATATGAAGTGGTCTAGAGGAATATGTATCTATTTATGTAACAATCACATATGCTGGGAAAATGTATGTGGTTGAAATACAGATACATTGGTTTCAATTCTAGTATTGGTTTAAGTAAATTATATGTTAGGCCTCAGCCAACAAATATATCCGTTACAGTTAACTTCTCTAATTTGGTTAAAGGACCCTAGATTTATTCAGCAGTGCATGTATATCAGGTTATGTAAAATTAATAGCTGAAGTTCATTCATATGGCTTTAATTAGGATGCATGGGTTAGGATTGAAAAAAAAAATCAAGCGAAAGGTCTGGCTTTGATTATAACTGTATCTGCTCCAGTATCAGTTTCTGCAAAGGCAAATACATGTTGGCTTAGCTTAATACATGCTCATTCAAAGAAACCGTGCATTGGCTTAATTTTGCTTTGAAGGCTTTCATTAAAATATATTGTTTGTCTAAATACCAGTTTAGTTCACTTCATTTAATTATCCAAGAGTATTTACAAAGTCTGGAATATTACTGTGTACATTGAAAAAATAGTTGATTGTGTTCTATTTCAAAGAAAATAGATTCATTTCTGTGAAAGCTTCTTGGAACTTCTGAAACCTGTCCTGCTTCCAAGTCTATGTACTTGTCTCCAAACTTGGCTTTGGGAATGTGACTGACTTGTTTTCTTTTCCAGGAAAGAACTTTTGGGAGAAAAGCATTCTTTCCTGGGCAGTAATGTTCTTCTCAGGTGGTTGCTAGCCTTTCCTACTGAAACCTGGGAGAAAATGAGTTCTATAGCTAATAACTTCTTACATCTGCCTAAAATTTGTCTTCAAATAATTTACTACCTCTTTTGTGATATTCTCTGCGATCATTTGGGTTGTCATTGAGACTTCTAGTTTTCTTGCCACCTTGAACTTAGAAGTAAAGGACCATGCTCTGAATACTTGTACATCTTTAATTCCTGGCTCTGTGTTTGTCAATACAGGTGGTATAGAAGCTGCCAGGTGAATGTGAACTACTCTTCGCCTAGGATAAAGCATATTTAGTAGCAGGATCCTCTAAACCTAAGATGAATCACACCGATTGAGTGACAGGGGTCCCACAATTAGTGACAAGAGGAAGCTTGTATAGGCAGGTAAGGCATCAAGAATGTCTAATGCCAGGCATCAATAGTAGGCAGAGATCTGAAATGACAGATGATTTGAAGAAGAGAACTTCATCATGGATAGCATATGAATATTTTATGAGTTCAGTATGGGTCCAGGTAGACAGACATGGTTGCAGAAATAATCAGGGGCTTGGGTCATGAAGAACAGTTGTCATTGATCAAGTCTGTACTCTATGTCAGGCTCTGAGTAAAGAGAATAGGCTCTGGAGTTATACAGATCCGGGCATGTCACAGTGAAGCCCCTCCTAGCTGTATGACCTGAGGAAGGCTTTTTAATTTATCTGCACCCAAGTTCTCTCCTCTTTAAAGGAGCTGCTGCTTATAAAATACCTGGCACCATACCTCGTGTACAGTTAGGAATAGTAATGCTAATTGCTATCATTGTTCTTGATTTTCCCCTATTACCTTATAATACCTAGACTATTGTCCATACTACAGTAATCAAAAAATTAAAGCTAGAAAGAATAATGTCCACTCAAGTAGTAAGTGGTTCAGCTGAATTCAAATATACCTGGTTCCCAAAGTTAAGACATACATGCATATAACATACTGAGAGGCCAGAACCCAAGGTCAAGCAGTATGTCATCTGTGATGAAACACAGAGCTTCAGGCCAGGCCAGGATTCTGGGATTGGTTAAATGTATGATCGGTTTGAGATATTTGTGCAGGGCCCAGTGTGAGAACGGGTGGTTTAGCTGTGGATATTAGAGAACCTCTAAGAAAGGAAGCCAGACCACTCAGTCTAAATCTTTTCAGACCCCACATTTCCTTTCCATTCTTTCTTTTTTTTTTTTTCCTTCCTTTTTCTTCAAATATTATTCCTTTGGTTAAGATCTGGGCTTCAAACCATATGGCCAAGAGCATAATAAGAAAAAGAGCTGTGTATCCTGGCCATCAGTCCAGAGATATCCTCCTCGCAAATTATCTTGGTGCCAGAAACCCACCATAAAATATTCATTGCTTTTGATCCTAAAGTATTTTTAGTCTGCAAAGCGTCTTCTATTAAAATGAAAATGTCCCTTGAGGGAGAGAGAACCTTTTAAGCTATTATCAGTTAAACTCATAGTGGGTAGTTGGTTTATAAAAATTGAGATTAAAAATCTTCAAGAATTGAAGGACACAGAAAATGTCTCAGGCAAAAGGGAAAAATTCACGAGGGAGGGAACAGCATAGAAGATATCATTGGAGGATGTCACATTTTTCCCACTTTTTCACCATGAAGTTTGGAAACTATCTTTGTGTTACGTGCCCTCCATTCCTCTTCCTTCTCCCCTGGACTGTCCTTAATGCAACCCAATCTTTCTCTAGAACTCAAGACCATAAGGGTGCTAAGCATTACTGAGGGGCAAGATGGGAGAAATCAGTATGGGAGATGTAAAGAACATTACTGCATTTTGAATTTAAGACTTTCTCAGTTTCTGACGTTACAGTAGAGTTGGTTAAGAGCTTGTTTTTGTTTTGTTTTGCTTTGAGGCTGCAGTTCAGATCCAAGCTTTGTGTGACTTTGGGCATATTATCCTCATGTCTTTATCCTCCTGTCCTCTCTGAGATTCAGATTTCTTAGAGCAAAACCTAAACTTACTGTAGTTGCGAGGCTAATTAAAACACTTAGCATAATAACTGGTGCTCGATACACATAAGTGATTAATATAAGGCAACTGATAATAATAAAGTGTTAGTATAACAACAAAAACAATAACAATACTACGTTCAACTCCATGCTGGAATCTACGTTGTATGTTGGATTCACTCATCCTAACCACTTTTGGACTCACACTGTGTTCTTTAGGATAAAGAACCAAGGTCAGAGTGAATGAAGGATAATGAAACAAGATCTCTCTTGCAATGTGAGGACAGTGGCAAGGCATATCTGAGTAAATTAATTGTATCCCTTCCAAAAAACAATCACCCTGGTCTGCTCCTCAGAGAATGAGACTGGGGGCAGTGGTGGAAGATTATATAACTAGATTTTGTTAAGGAGGGATGAGAGGGGTGATGCTGCCCACAAATGGATGAAAAAACATACATGAAAAGGATGACAACCTCATTTAATTGGAAACCCGAATTTAAACTATTTGGTTCACACCTAAATACTAAGAAATAATTCTTAAAATTTAAAAGAAGCTATAAAGCAGCTCAATACTCACAATGCCACAGACTGTTAACTTAGATTTTCTTACCATATACATTCAAAAGAACCAGGCTGAGTTCTATGACTGCTAGAGGCTAGAAATCATCAACAATAAGGGCTGGTCCCTTCCCTATGGAGAAAGGAGAGAAAGAACTTAAAACCCAAAAAGTTCTGCTATCAGAATATTTCTTTAGGAGGAGATTACCAAGAACTGGCTTCCAGGATATTTTCTGATTTGTTTATAGAGTTCAGTCAAGCCAGGAGAAAAATGATGACCATGATTACTAATAACTACCACTATCTTTTAAATTATTGATGTGTAATAGTAATACCCATGACCATGGCCATCCAACAAGAATCTGCAATTGTCCTCAGGTTAAAAATGAGAAAATTGAGGAGTGCCTGGGTGGTTCAGTGTGTTAAAGCCTCTGCCTTCGACTCCGGTCGAAGATCCCAGGGTCCTGGGATTGAGCCCCTCATCGGGCTCTCTGCTCCGTGAAGAGCCTGCTTCCTCCTCTCTCTCTACCTGCCTCCCTGCCTACTTGTGATCTCTGTCTCTGTCAAATAAATAAATAAAATCTTTTAAAATAAAAAAAATGAGAAAATTGAGACTTAACAAAGTGAAGCATTTTGTACAATGTGACACAGGTATAATGTATCAGAACTGGGATTTAAATCTGAGTTCAAACTTTAAGGACCTCTTTCTTTAGACTATATAATGTCTATGAAACCAATAGCAGAAATCTGTAAGACATTGTCCAGAATGTAATAGATAGCCTTCCCACAAGACCAGGTAGCAGAGAAAGGCAAGGTGTGATCCACAGACCTAATCAGCCCCAAGGCCATTAAAAGTTGACTCCAACTGTGTATTCTTCAGTCAACTCTTCCCACAAGCACTCTTCTAACCCAGATCTGCTTGCCCAGCTATATTTCACTTTGGACAGGATATGTCCAAAGCTGCATTAGGATCAGGCTCCGAAAGTAACAGTCTGTGATATAAGCATGAAGGCAAAGGTATTTTCCCACTTTGCTAGGTTAAAATGAAAGGAACAATTTTGCCTCCTTCAAAATTATTCTCAGGGCTTGACCTTGTACATGAATTCTACTTATGAATAAATCATAGTCCTCAACAGGCAGGATTTTCCTCTGTTTTGTCTTAGAATATATGCTCTATGAACTTGGAGACTTTCATTCTATATCCAGGTAATATTTTCTAAGGACACTTTAAGTTGTCAGCCCTAGACCTTATTAGGGATTTTGAATATACCATGTATTCTACAATCACCGTAACCACAAAGCACACTATTACAGATGGGTCCCTAGAACAGAAAGAAGGGGGTTACATGTCTCCAGTATGGGTAGTATGGGTTCCACAGAAACAGGGACTGAAATTATGGTATCAGGGAGGCTAATTATCGAAACCAACTTTCATAATAAAACCATTCCTCTTACAGATCAGATATGTGAGTTCCCATGTGATTTATTTAGCAGTAGGTAGAAAATAAGAGAACTTCAAAAGAGTGTATATATGCATTGAGGACATAGCTTTCAAGGTGCTGAGTAAAAAATGTAGAAACCTTTAAAATTATGTATTCTCATTCTCAAACTCTTTATTTCTCCTGAAAAGTACAATAAGACTATAAGGCATGGAAATTATAGCAGGTAGCCATGAGATAGCAGGAAATAGCTAATTAGTTGTCTATAACATAGGATAAGTTTGCCCAAATTTCCAAATTTAAAAAAATGTAGTTACCTAAGGAAAGTACCAATAGTGGCTTTGTCACTTTTCTGTGTTACAGAACTTCCTGGACCCATAACTCTTGGCAAAATAAAGGAAAATAGAGGTGGCTCTTCCACCAGACAAGTAACTAATAAAATGGAAACTGCTGGTGAAGCTGATGGTTCTAGGAGAGGGTAAAGGGTTCCATCATTGTGTTGAGAGTGGGGCAGATCAGGGGCTGTCCATTCTCCAACCCCCACAGGGTCATTACATTTGGCAACTCTACAGTCTCATTCTGTCCTTTCTTCTCTGGGACTTGTCTTTCCTATTGCTCTGAAACTCCTTCTTCCTATTCAACCGGTGTCTGTCTCTCCCTTGCCTATTTCTCATCTCTTTCAACATTGCTTTTAGAGGTAGGAGTTCTAAGTATTGTGAAGTTTCCCCCCAAATCACCTAGGCTGCTCCTCTGTGCCTCAACTCTTCCACTCACAGTATGTTACTGTAGAGCTGATACCCAGCTGTGTTATTGTCCTCTCTGGCCTTATGTGGACATTTTCACCTGTGCGTTATTCCTCACCCATATGTAGAGGAAGTAACGCTTACCTTGCCTAACTGAATTTACCTCCTGGTACTCTCAGAGAACCCAAATTTATATACGAATGCACATGTGTGTTTTTATTCATCCATTCAAATGTTTTTGGAGAGCTTACCCCCTTGAAAATGACTGGAAAGTAGAAAATATACTCTATGAATATTGCGATTCTTCAATTTAGTATTCATTTGTGAGGGGCAGAAAGGCCTCTATCACACCAGCCTTTTTTTGTTTTGTCCCAACATGAAACAAGCTTCTAATAAATAGACTGAATTTTTCACTTGTCACACATTGTAGATTCCACTTTCAGAACAGAATAAGCAAGAATAATTGTTCTTTGTGTTTCTCAAAAACCTATGGAAAATGATAGAGTGTGAAAGAGAACTAGGTGCATAGCAGTTGAGTTTTCAGTAGTGGAAATGATTATTTTGTTCCTCCTGGAAAATAAAGCCCTTTAATTAGCACATTCCATACCATGCCATGCCAAGTCTTGTAATCCACACTGCTAACAACCCCAAGGGTGGAAATGCCTCCAGTGAATCAATGCTTCTGAGAGTTCCATAGAGCTACTCTTTCTTGAAATTAAAGGTCTGACAAAGTACATTCAACTGAATACTAAGAATGAGGAACATTCTTGTGTCCTCACAGTGAAGAAAGTACTTCTTCCTGCCTGCTTGTATCACCATTGCAGAAGGTTGCATGCATAGAGGAAACCCCAGAGCTCCCTTACTCCATATGCATTAGTCACACTGGACACAGTTCTGTCATTTATGACTCATTCTCATTCAGAGGGCAGATTCTCCCATCAGCTATTTGCTGGTGCTGCCAATCAATTTCCATACCCCTCTTTCAAAATCAATGTGCTAGAGAAGCATAAATATTCAAGATAAGAAATGAACAAGCTCAGAGCTAGACAAGGCTACCTGGGCTCCAAGAGGGCAATAGAAATTCCTCACAGATGGACATTTTTAAGAAATTTTGCATAGAGAGAGTGACCCTGCTACTGTGTTGTCTGAGACACTAGAGCTGGATACTGGGTTTGTATTACCTATTCTCAAAGAGTGCCAGTAAAGGCCTTGTTAAGCCAGAATTAAGGATATACCAACAAATACATAGAATTTCTTCCCAGTATCCATTAAAATCAAGGCAATTGGGAGTGACAAACTGTGCAGGGTAATTTAATGCAGACACTTGCTGAACTAATTTATGCTGTAGAGTCTGTGCAGTCAAAAGGGAGTTGTCTGGCAGGGAGGTTTGAAACATCCTGTAATTTGGTCAGAAATTCCAAATGTTAAACCTTGACTTTGGAGGTCTGCTTCCTGAGATGTTCTCATTTTTCTGATTTTCACAATCTATGAACACAGACATGTATATACAAATATGCAAGTAGGCTCTCAGTAAAATCAGAATATGTGTGGAATTGAGGTGCTGCTGACAGAGCTGTTTTACTCCTTCAGCAAAACTCTACCTACTTTTCCTCTCACCCTAATTATCAAAACATC